>NC_058118.1:26944000-27262000 GCF_914725855.1 Thunnus albacares
GATTTTTGCAATATTGCGTAAGTGAAAAAAGGCAGCCCTTGAAATTTGTTTTATGTGGGAGTTAAAGGACATATCCTGATCCAAAAAAAAACTCCCAGATTCCTTGCGGTGGAGCTGGAGGCCAGGGTAATGCCATCTAGATTAGCTAAATTATTAGATAATGTGTTTCTAAGGTGTTTAGGGCCAAGCACAATAACTTCAGTTTTGTCTAGTAGCAGAAAATTGCAGGTCATCAGTATTGTGGGCAATAATAAGTATTGTGGAATTCAGGAGTGTTGGACTTTGAGTCTTGTTTTATTTTGAAATGGAAAGAGAGGTCCTGAGCAATACTCTTTCTGGGAGTCAAAAATTCCCAGTCAAGCCCCTGCACACCAGGTTCTCTTATCTGATGTTACCTCCTCTGTTATCAATACTGCTTTCTCTAACCTCTCTACATGTAATATGTTTGTGAGTGTACAGACTGAAGCCTATGCCCTGTAAACTGCAGCCTCTTGCATCAGCACAATAATCAGCATCCCACTGTTCTCTGAGAGGTGTTGATCTGAGGGATCCTACCAGGACATTGGCAGGTGATGCATTTTGGCCCTGCTTCCTGCTACACACACTTATAGTCTCATATCCTGAACTACCTACGCATTGTTTCAGAGAAGGTTTAGTCATGACATGAAGCATGGAAAAAGACCTGCGCTCTTGTAAGCACGGCACGATTTTTAAATTGTATTGATATGCTATAGCAAGGAGATACTGGCATTAGTAAGATAAGATATAATGGAAACACTTGTGGCAGTTAATTAAGGTTTTCCACTTCAATCTGTAAGTTTATAAATCTAAATTAACCACTGGCTCATCAACCTGCACGTGGAAAAGCCCCCTTTATCCTGGAATATTACCACACCTTCCTGGTAATATCTTTGTTTCCTGGGAAACCCTGAAGGGACTGAGTAATACCTGGAACCAAGTCAATACACTTTAAATATTATTTTCTTGGGTTGCTATCTCTGTACTGCTTTGTTGCCAGTCTGCAGAGTTTAGAGAACAATGAAGCAGGCAGAGAACCAGCGATGCATATCTCACTTGATTATTTAGCAATGCAGCCGCATTCATTTAGAATGATGTTCAGACAGTCACATTGGAGGTGTCTGGTTATACTGTGCGTTAAATTCAATTAATGGACATCCTCTAGCCAATCTTAATTGAGTTTCCCCTGAGGCAATGGTACAATTATCTGGAAAATGTTAAGCAAACACTACTGCACAGCAGTGTGTTTGTTTATGTAAGTTGATTTTATGTTTGAGGAGATTGATGGAAAGAGGAAGAGGTGACTCAGAAGCAGGAGAACGAGAGCAGACCTTAGTCTAGGAAGAGCAAAAATTACACAGTTGCAGTTAATTTATGTGTTTTTGTTTGTGATTAATGATGTTACTGAGTCTTAGATGTGTTTACTTGTTGGTAGATGCTATATATTGTTTATATGCCAGCTTAAAAAAATGTTTAAGACTTTTGTTAGGGAAGGAAGGCTAGCCAGACTAAATGGATGATCTGTGAGTATGAAATAGAAAAGAGGACAGTGAGTGCTGTCTGCACTCGTCAGGTGCGCCGACCTTGATACCATCCAGGCAGCCTGAGGTTTGCACTTCCTCCTTCGCTTTCTATCTTGATACTCTTTTATTCCTGTCAGCCTCTTGGTTTGTCACAGACTTCCCAGAGTGCATCGTGTTAGAGAGAGAGAGAGAGAGAGACAGAGACAACAGTTGGATGTCCTAAATATGGATAAACAGTGGAAGAAGAGACAGGACTAAATGGATTTGACAGTAAACTGAGGCAGCGGCTGAAACATGGTGGCATGCCAGACGAATTGGATGGCGAGTCCACCAGTCCAGTGAGACGCCTTGTAAAAGTCATCTGTGATTCATGTAGAGAGAGTCAGTTCTCTAGAGATGTCTGATTAGTATCCTGCTGTGGACACTGCTGGACAGATTGTTGAGCACTGTTTCCTAAACATAGTATAAGACTGCGGCAGAGACAGAAGTCTGTGTCTGCAGAGACCCTTCTTTCTGTCTGTTTTCCATCTTCATTTTATTATTTTAATATTGTATCTGAATGTTGGGGTTATTTTGGAGCATCAGTGTTTAGAAATGAATGGATGATTCTTTTGAAACAGCAGCTTTTAGCACACCAAAACATAGTGGTCTATAAATGTACACTGGACAACAACAAGCTATTAGCAGCTTAGTGCTACTTGATACATCCAAGACATTTTTTGGCATAATTACCTTCTTCAACTTGTAAACTTGTTTACACCTGGGTTGTACAGGCTGGTTGGTTGCTCCAAAACTTTTAATTTATTTCTTTAAAGCCCATCATCATAGTATCTTTCAATGGTATATGGGTTTTTTTTTTGTTTGTCAGCTCATCCATCTCAGTATCCCCAAGATGAGTTCTAAAACTGACCCAAACCCAGCTTGTACTCCCGTCTTCAAAGGGGACATAAAATGCGTTTTGTGATTTTCTGTTATTTTTATACTGTTATGATGTTGGATGTTAAACATGGTCAAAGTTCAAAGACTTGAGGTGAATATGTAATATGTAAAACAAATATGCAAAAATGCTCCCTGCAAGTCAAAAGCCAGGGCTCCAGCCTGCTATGCAAAGTGACCTCTACTTTCTCCTCATGATGATATCAGGTCGTTCGCACATGCCCACAAACAGACATTCATTCTGTAGTCTTTTTTGTTAAGGTTGTAGCCAAGGTTGTCCCACAGGTTGTTCACATTGTCCACTCGTATATTTCTGATCAGATTTGGACTCGAACATGCATGGATAGAGAGTTTTTTTTAAACTGTAAATCATACAAAGATATTCCATTAGAGCCCCAGAATAAATATAAACCAGGAAATGTGCATGATGTGTTCCCTATAAGACTGGAACTGACCCAACCTGAAACCTGAATCTGATAGTTAGCTTGTCAATCTAATGCAACCATGGTTGTATTAAGAGAGCTGGATTTGGTGCCACCAGTCAGCCTTGCTGCCAATTTGCCCCCGTGGCCAACTGCAGTGCTGGAACAAAAAAACACCCCGCGGCCCAAAATTCCTTTTCTCCATAGCCAGCATTGTAAAAAGGACGTCTGTAAAACCTGACAGAACATCTCACACTGCGCACACTGCACGAATGTTTAATTTTTCTAAAACTTCCCCAGTCTTAAAAAGCAGGAAGGGCAATAAAAAACAAATGTGAATGTGCAACTCTGAAGCAAACATGAAACTTAGAAAAGTTTTTCAGTTGCTCTTGTTTTTTTTCATTAAAATTAATGGGCACCTATATGTTTCTTAAGTGCAACTGAGTCTTTGACATAAACAAGACAGAGAGGAAGAATGAGTCGGAAAAAAACGAATGAGTATCAATTTGAAATAGCTCAATTCAAACTTAAAAGAATGCAGATTACCAATGCCACATTTCCTCTAGAGCTTTCACTTTCAATATAGCTCTTGATAAGCTTGAAGTTGTTAAGTCTCTGTGCATTTCCTCTGCTGATAGGATTGGTCTTATATTGTATATGTGGGTAGAAATAAATGCTGAGGTATAGGAAAGCCCAGCAAATTTTCATGCAATCAGCAACTGCGGGAGTGTTGCTGGTAAATTGCATTTCTAAGTCATTGAGCATAGCTGTGAAAAAAACAAAGCGCAGATAGGTCTTTAGGGGCCTGGGCTGCATTCTCGTAAAAATTTATACTCTCAAGTATGTATTTTTTCCTCCCTGGAGGGCTTGAAGTGCTCTGTGCAGCGAAAAAGTGAAAAAAGACAATTATATTGATGATAAGAGTATGATGAATGTCTGCCAACTGCAGGGGTCCCCCACACCATTAATTTAACCACTGACCATGAAGCAAAAACTGACTCAACTGATTGATTGATGGTTGATCAGATGGCTGGTTTTGAGCAGGGGAGTGGGTTTGGGCCTCAAGGCTGGAGGTTTAAGCTGCACGCTGATGTGGGGTAAAAATGCAAGCTTGAATATCATTAAATGAGCTGTGATGAATGAGCAGCTATTCAATTGATCAATTAGCCAACCAAACAGTTAGTAAATTAGTCTTCATACAGTAGGCTACATTTTCAAAATAACATGCAGTTTAATGCAATAGGAACAAAAGAGAAATAGAGAATAAAATTCATTAAAGGAACATTATAAATAAAGGGGGTAATGACAGCCCTATTTATGGACAATAGCTATAAATAACTTAAAAATTTGCAACAATCCTCTATTTGCTATAACAAATTATTTGAGCTTTGAGTCATGACCACCCCGTATAATCAACCTATGCATGAAAACGGAATAAATAACAGCATGTGCATGTCATCAAGGGAGATCAGCTCCAGTACTTTTTCTTCAGCTCCAAACTAAACTCAAATGTATAAAAAGAAAGGAGGACCATTTCAGCAACCAATTGCAAAACAAATTACATTGGTTTGGCAAAGGTAATTGCTATCTGGATTATGTTCACAGGTAATGTTTTTCAAATGAATGTAATCACTATCAGCAGATATTGTACTGCAAGTACAATATCAACATTTAGTATCTTGTATCTTGCCAAATATGTTATTTAACAACATTTTCTCATTATGTTAATTCAGCCTTCTGGCAACATATTTGTTGTTGCAATTTGGCTGTATGTGAATATAATTTATAGGAGAAAGGGTTGGATTCAAGGTCCCCTGCGCAGGCTTTTGTCCTGGGCCCCGAGATCACTAAGTCCACCTCTGATTCCAGAGTGTAGAGCTAAATCAAAGCTATTTGTTTATGTGCAGCTAAAGAAAACAAATGTATTGAACAAGCATGTTCATGAATATTCCTGCAGCACTGTACAAAGAGGACTAATGTGTTTTCCCTTCCTGGTTCTAATTAAAATCATTTTGTGTGGTTTATAATTTATACAAATAGTCAATTTAGTGGTTAGAAAATACATTTGTTTCTCTGCAAGAAAAGGTTTAACTTTGCCTCTATAACTGGACAAAGTTGCAAAAGAATTGGGCTTAAATTGAGCCTTGGACACATCACATTTAATTCCATCCCAGCAGATGAAAATGAATGACTTCATTTAGCACTGCCTGAACTTTTGTTTCTCTTGTTAAAGTTGTGCTCATCAGTTACAAGGTGATGTGGAGGTGTAGTGTTTCAAATGAAAACTCTACTCTTGGCACACAGGACGTGTGTCAGTTCAGATGTTTACCTTGTCTCTAAAGTACATGGCAGATTAATTTTGATGAGGCTATTAACTCACAATTTACAACGGAGATGGCACCAATCAGCCAATCAGTGTTCGTCTGATTTTCCAGATGCACAACTGTCAAGTAGACAAGAAGCTGCTGTAAACTTTTTAGGATATCAACTTACTGTCAGAAAATGCTTGACAAGACAAGAACACTTGGATTTTTAAAATGTAATTTAATCCATGGTTGACAGAGTGAAAACATTTCCAGGTAATGATTTTGTTGTCTACATGGATTTATGCCATTTTGTTATCATAATTAAAGCTTTGGTTTTCTCCCAAACAAAACATTAGCTGAAATTGATCATCTGGACATAAAGGGGAAGCCGGGCTGGCAGCCACTTGGAAGCAGAAATACTTACACATAGTGGTCTTTGTAACAAAAACTGGTTATTATATCTAAATGTTGTCATTTTTTACAATTGCAGGTTAACAAGACAGAAGACAAGTCACTGGAGGAACGAGGACGCATCATGATTTCACTTAAGTACAACACCCAGAAGTCTTGCCTTGTTGTTGGCATCATACGCTGTGCTCACCTCGCCGCCATGGACGCCAATGGCTTCTCCGACCCTTATGTCAAAACGTCAGTATGCAAATACACCCAAATAGAAACTGAGCATACACTGTGCTCCGCAATTAGTACTTAGCATTATTCTAGGATAATATTGGTCTATCACACCAAGTTAATCATCCATTCCTAATGTGCTCTCAGTTTAAGTGGTGGGGGACAAAATCCATAGTCCTTTTTTTTGCAAAACTGTGATGATAATATGAGGCTTCAGCAGTTTGAAATAGTCAAATTAAGTGTATATATGTTAGTCTTTTTATTACAATTCCTTCTTTTTGCTTCCCTGGACACTGTTTTCCTGTTGAGCTGCAGTGGGAGATAGTACCTAAAAGAGGGAATTTTGTACTTACTTTTTGTACTTAAAAGACTATTTTTTAAGATATCCACTTAATTTTAATAACTACCTGAAGATTGATCTCGACTGCTGAGGTCTCATATACATTTACATTTACATTTTGTCATTTGGCAGATGCTTTTATCCAGAGCGACTTACATTGCAGTTCATTTTTTTTAATTTCCTTTCAGCTGTTTTTGTTTCAAAATGTCATTTTTACAAAGTCTGTATTTATCTCACAAATCATTTTTTGTTCAGGGTGATCCTTTTATTCCAAAATACTGTGATTATGCAGTAACACTCTCACACAATGCTGAGCTAATTATGTGATTGTTGTCCTGCTCATTCAGACCAAAATAAACCAGTCACATAACTAGCTCTTCACTGTCTACGCTGATTGATAGACAGACTTTGTTACGAAAGTGGCATAACATTGGGGAAAAAGGGTGTTGTGAAATAAAATGGGGATGGACCCCGGACCCCACCTTTAGAACATCCGCTATATGGGGCACCACCTCCCTTAATTAATTCATTTATTAATAATATTTATTTGTTTATTAATTAGGAGGAAAAATAATTAAAACAAATTAATCAGTCTTATATCTGAGAGTCGTAAATTCTGAATACAGTGACCTTCACCTTCTGATATAAAGGCATACACGGATACAATAACTGTAAATTGAGATATGTATTTATCTACTGAGGGATAGGGATGAATGGGAAACACTAAGCATATATATATATATATATATATACAACTAGAATGAATGAATGGGTAAATTACATTAACAAGATATTTCCGACAGAACTAATGAATGTTATCACGATTCAAAAACGTTGGCTTATGGCTTAGGCATCTTGCAGTCATTTCTTCTTTCTCAAGCTTTCAGCTCTCATTCAGATTAAAAAGGACAACACCCAAAATGCATTTATGGCCATCACAGCTGATAAGGCCGAGAGAAAACAGAAGAAGCAACAGCCGCCTAATAAAGAGTTGTAAAAGTTTTTATAGTCTAGGCGGCGTGTTTTTAGGGGCCGCATTGATTATAGAATATCTGAAAATAACATGCTTGTAAACTGAATACTCACTAATTTCTATCGTCAGTGCCAAGTCATCAACACTCAACCAGTGAGAAACCACTTAGAAAGTGTAATATTGATTCAGCACATAAAATACAGAATAAAATCAATAAACCTTCATTTTCTAATCTGTAATTAAATATATTAAGAAAGCATTATCCTAGCAAACAAACCATAGTTAAATAATACTCTTGCACTGGTTAATATCAAATAAATCAAATGCAATAATATGTGTTACATATACTTAACAAATGAAGCAGAGTTTGAATTTCCATAATATCAAAATAATTAAATCGTTCTAAAACACAATAAAAGTTAACATGGGTTACACAAGTCAAGATACAAATATATTTACACATTTAGTAGTATTTTTAACTATTTTAGACATTCATTGTGAATAAAAAGGAGAAAGGAAGAGAGAGGGACACACTCAGATGGAATAAGAGAAGAGAGTGAGTACATCAGTTCATCTTAGGGGTGCGGGGAGAGGCTCTGCTCGTGTCTGGAAGTCAAATCCCAAAACTGTCCATTTCCCTCCCGTGACTTTGGAAGAGGCTGGGTTTTTAGTCCTCTTCAATGTTTACTTGACATCCACATGCCTCCAGGTCAGAGATCATTGTGTGTGTGTGTGTGTGTGCTCCTGCATCCACACATAGACAGACTGTTAGATTAATATACCATAATGTTTCTGAAAAAATTCAACTTTTCTTTTGTTCCTGGGTTCGTTTTCCTACACAGCACAAGAGGCCAGCCACAGGGCTGCAATTTGAAGGAGAGTCCTATTTATCACACCTGAACATTTCCAAGTCTTTCATCTGGCTGAGCAATGAAAGTGCAATTAATTTTCAACTCTGCTGTGCACACCTCGAGAACAAAAGCGCGACTTGTTTCAGAAGAGAGGGGCTGGCAACACTTTTCCAACAGTTTGAGGTTGAGGAAATCTCCCTGAAGCTTGAAGGACACATGGAAAGATAATAGATTTACTGACTAGCTCATGTGAGAGGGAATAAAGAAAATGTGCACTCTGTCAGATAGAGAGGACTGCATGATTTCACCCTTCCATCAGCAGTTGATGTCTAGCAAGAGTCTAGATCTGATGCATCAAGTCACAGCTGTCACCTGAACAGTCAGTGGTTTGTTCTATTCTGTCGATCATGTTGGCCATATTCTTAAAAATGGATGAATGTATAACGCAGACACACGTATGTAAGCCTACAAGGTCTGTCATGAGGCATGACAGAGTAAATGCTCTCCTTAATGGCTCTTCAGTCAATGACAAGTGCTTTTCACCAAGCTCAGAGGTAAAGATATTTTTAAAGTATAATGAATGGTTCATCACACAGCTGCTGAACAAGAGTGTAATAATGGAAAATGAAGTTAAATAACATTTAAAACCATTATATTGCACAATAGCATTGTTCGCATCCCAACTTTCACTCTCAGCTTGTTTTGCCTGGGGGTCAGTAGTCCCATTATATGATAACAATTAGGTTTGCTGCAATATCCTCATCAACAACACTCTAAGCCCCCACTCAAACTGGGGTAAGTTTGTGAGCAATAACCCACTTAGCCTCCCTTTAAGTCTCTATGTTACCTTGGGAAATTGAAGTCTGTGTGGGTCCAGTGAGCACGTCAAAGGAAAGAGGAATGTGACAAACTACTGTAATTGCTTGCAGGACTGAAACACACCACATCAAATTGAGCATTATTGCCCAAAAAGCTCATTGCCAAATGGACAAAGGTAATACACAACATCCAATATGCTGGGTTTGATATATTTTGCTTCCTTTTGCATCATTTATGAAGGCACAGCAGAAACGAAGGTCCAAATTGCACACACACACACACACACACAGACACACACACACACACACAGTGGCTGTGCAATCATACACACATATACCTTTACCCAGAGCAACAGTGGCTCTAATGATCTGTTTTCACCAATAACTCACAGACTGCAGTGAATGCAAACTAAAACTGATATAACCACAATGTTGTTCTTAAACTTTTACATGTTTAGAATTGTACATGTTAAAATTAAACCAACTTTTATTTACAGTACATTGCACTTTTCACAACACAATGTCACCCAAATACCTAAAAAGAAAGCCGGTAAAACACAAACAATTGTCCTAAAGGAACACAATAACAGGCAAAATAGCCTCTGAAAACTCTTATGGTAAAATGGTCTTATGGTAAAATCCTACCAAATAAAAACCTCATACTGACAAGACATGCGGATTATTGTTTAAAGAAATTCAATAAAGTACTGGGGATCTCCACTCTTGTAATGTATGAGCAGTATCGACTTTGGAAGTGTCTTGTTGTGATGAGGTGAGGCATCCTCACCTCTGTAATCCCATCAAAAAGACAATAAAATTAAATTTTATTGTTAAACCAACCATGTATTGGACATCAGTCTTGATAGAGAGGAGCTGCTTTGAGAGGTGATGATTCAACAGCATCTATGTATTACTGACTTGCACAAATGTCTTTAATAAAAGCACAGGAGGAGTCTATTAAAGTCAGAAAATATAGTAATGTAATGTTATGTGTGTAATGTAATGCAGCCATGTGGTTGAATGCAGGGCAGTACCACAGCACCCTCTGGAGGACAGAACAATATAACAACTGAGAAAATGACAAATGCTTTTATATTGTATGTGAGGCTTTTTATACTTAACAATGGTTTCAGACAATTCACATAAAACATCAGCTTCACCGTAGTATTTTCTGATTTTTCTTCTTCCTGTTTTTGTTCCATCTACAAAAATAGGCAGCAGTAAAAGTTTTGAGATCAGCACTGTTAAGCCTTGTATTAAGTCTTCCCTCCTGTGCTCTGCTATCCTACAGGTACCTGAAGCCTGACGAGAACAAAAAGTCGAAGCACAAGACTGCTGTGAAAAAGAAGACGCTCAATCCGGAGTTCAACGAGGTATAAACCACGGCTAATGTGCTGAAATCTTGCAGCTCCAATTTCGCTTTTGAGCTGAGTGTTTATCCTGTGCTTTTATGTGCTGAGCAACATCCATAACCCCAGGACCTGCAAAAGCCATTCGGAGAGGGCAAGGCTGTCAGTTTGGAAAGAATCACATTTTTCTTATTTCATCACTAAAATTGACTTTTGGAGAGAGCAGTACAACTGAAGGTGTCTGTGGACGTAGGTAGAATAAGCCATAAAAGTTATCCTCAGCCAAATGCTTGTCAGTTAAGACATAGCTCAGCTGTTCTTTGGCAGCACAGATACTTTATCCAACCTCATTATCTGATTTTCTCATCCACTGAATATCTTTATATGATGTATCCCACCAAAGATTAGGGTGGTGAGCAGATGATTTTTAAAACAGTGTCAGAATGAAACTTCGGAGGATTTCTTGCAGTCATCCATTGCTTTTATCTCCAACATTTCTTTAAAGGCCCTTAAAAAAATTGTGTTTCTGGCCACCAGAAGAGTTGGCAAAATGTGTTGTCACATGCTTTTGTGCACCGATCATAGACTGTGTATAAAGATGAATGTAGCGAGTTGTGGCATTGGAGCCGGTTTGAAGACCAGAGTTGCAGCTTATTGTTAGCGCTATCTTTCCACTTGGAGCCAGGTCCTTCCAAGTAATGAGTACGGGATGTTGCATTTCACACTCTGGAAACAAGCCCCGCTACCTCAGACCGAACTGCACCATCAATATTTTGGATTAACAAAAGGAAAAAATGATTCAACAACTCTGCAGTTCCCCTCAGCTCTACCAAGGTCATTTCTAGCTGCAGCAGGCAGCTGTTCTCAACACAAAAGCTCTAAAAACCCACGGTACACTACAAGCACCAAACAAGACAAGACAATGTTAACAACAAGCCGGTGAACATGGTGGAGCATTTAGCAGCTGAAAAGCAACTTATACCTTTACGTTAGTAGAGACAAAAAACATTGCTAAGAGGAGAGTGAATATTGGACTTACATGCATCAGATGGACAGAAATACAACTGCAAATGAATGCTTAAATTGCTCCTTGTCTGCTGGATGTGCAAATAAGCAACTGTACTGTGCTGTAGCATTGCATTGGTGAATTCAGTATGGGGTATCAGCCTTTATTTTCTTCCAAACTGAGCATGTGCAGCTCAGGCTCAAAGCTGCACGCTTCTTTTGTGAGCAAAATGATTGATTCTAAATTTTGTTGAAATCAGAAATGCATTGTTAGTCTCTAGGAACCCAGCCATGTTTTGCAGAAAGGATGCCAAATATGTTTTGAAGGCTGAGCAGGCCCCTCAGTGCTTCATGGCACAGGGTAGCTTGGCTCGGAAGTATCCGCCTGTATACAAGTAGACAGCCCTGGCCAAACACACTCACAGGCCAGCGGCCTGACATTTCCTCTGACATTTTTTCCACCCATATTCCTTCATCACCTCTAGGCCTTTCTGTCAGAGCTGAGCAACAGGGTCCAAATCAAGGCATTGATTTCTCTAAAATGGAGTAGCAGCCTTAATTGAACTACAGATTACAATGCAGAATAAATGCTCTTCTTTCTCGTGCTGCAAATCAGAGAAAAATGCTTGTTTCATTTAGTGAACAGTGTACTTTATTGATTATTCTGTCATTCTGTTAAAGTAGGCTTGTCTGTATTTCAGATTTTATGTCCTCTGTGCTATAATCAAGATACTTCTGACACTTGTTCTATACTGAATGGATCTTTTTAAAGTGTCTTGAACTAATAGGACTGGCTGAGTGTCTAACTACTTTTCAGTATGTAGTGAATGATTCCCTAAGAGTGAGAAAAGCAACTACTGCATCGACATTAACAAAAGAAATTAAAACTCAATGAGGCTGTCAGAATTATGTGAATCAGTTTCACCAGAAAATGAAACAAATGTCAGTTGCATTCAGGTTTGTAATGATGCTCATGCAAACCCAACACCATGCAAAGGAGAGTTTTGTTATGAAGGTGGTGAAGCAGAATGGACTCTCATTTAACATGTTCAAAACCTTTAAATCCACATCTTAGGCTTTGTACTTTCTGGTGATCTGAAAAGATGAGATATATTACTGTCATTATATTCTATCATACTGATTCTCCTTTTCTGTTTCTCTATAGGAGTTCTGTTATGACATCAAATATGCAGACCTCACCAAAAAGACCTTGGAGGTGACCGTGTGGGACTACGACATTGGCAAGTCCAACGATTTCATAGGTAAGCACAGGTGTAAAGTGCCAGCTTTGCTTTCATCATAGATGATGACGGTTTGGGACGAGCTTAAATAGCTTGACTGATTTTCAGCAGCATCAGCAGCACCACTGGCCTTCTGTCCAACTGAGTCTACCATCTGCCTGGCCCCTCCTAAAGCTGAAGGCTGGGAAACAAACAAGTACTGAGCCACGCTGGGAACTATCTGGCCTACCATTATGTTTTCATGTCAATTTGAGCATGTTGCACTGATGCCCAGACCTGCATCAAAGCAGTTAGGAAGTGATCTTTGTCAAAGTAATAAAAAACATGAATAAAAATATGAATAAAAGAATGTATGAGAGATTTGAAAAAAGCCTCTTAAGAATCTGAATACCTTGGAAATTTAGTTTGGCAAAAAAAGGTCCACTTGGAGCCATTGAAACTCAGCCAATCACACTCCAGCCGCTGATGAAAACTGTGAGATGTGGTTGAAAGCTTCAGAAAAGGCTAGTAAGTGGATCTACAGTTAAGATTGCTTTGCAAAGAATCAATTAGCGTTATAGTAAGGACAAGTTTTATGCTCTCAGTTCTTGGTGGCATGGCCTGATAATCAGATTGAGCCAACATTTTGTTTCACTTCATTTATTCAGCCTGACATCATAGTTATAGGACTCATATCGAAGGACTCATTTTTTAAAATCAGTCCCAGTTACATCATTTTCTGTGGACATGGAAGCTGGGGTAGCTGGTACAAGGGGCAGTCAAGGTTTTTCACAGCAAAGAAATATGCCAATTTAAATCTGCAAAGGTTCTCAGTCATTTTGGACTCATTGTAGATCCTTAAAGATTTTTCACCTCTCATCCAAAAGGTTTTTTCAGTTCTGACTGACTGGTTGAGAGTCTTAAAGAATCTACAACAAGTCCAGTTGCTCTTGACTCAATGCTTTTGGATATTCCAATTTAAGAGTTGCTGTTTCTGTAGGTCAACTTACAACAACCTGTGCATCTGTGTCGATCTCATCCATACTTGTCACCATCTTCGTGGACATGTTTTTATCGCTACTTTTCATGGAGTTAGCTATATGGGAAGAAGAGGTCCACATCATGCATGTATCAAGAAATACTGGGTTCTGCTTTCCAAGATAGCACCCCATTTATTCATATGAAAGTTGGCCACTGGTCTCCTGTGTTTTTGGGTGCTTAGAGCATGCAAAACTAGAGTTTTTCTTCAGCTGAGCTGTTTGAGAGCATGCGTGTTAGAGATTTCCTCTTCCTAAGCCAGCTGACTTGTTGGTTCCCCGCACACACGAATAAGCATGAAAATAATTCAATTATACGGCTCCTCTGCACTTCTCAATTTTTAGTTTTAGTTTTTGAACCTAATGTGTCAAATTCTGATGATACAAAGAGTCCCGGTGTTTGTATATGTGTTTACAGCAGCTCCTTTTGTTATGATTGTGTACAGGAAAAAGTATTTCTGGGCCAGTGTGCATCACATGATCCTGCAATGGCAAGTGTAGCCACTATCCCAAAATCACCTCACAGCCCAGAACAGTTCCAGAGGGCCTGATCCACATTCTTAATCCAACCTCCAAAACTGATTGGTCAATTGTTGACATATTTAAATCACTGGAAAAAAAATGGTACATGTAAGTGTTGATTTAGAGGTCTGGGACAAGACTACTGATGATCTGCATATTTGCCTGGCACTGAGCAGCAGTAAATAAACACATGCTCGCAAATTCAGTTCCATCCACCATCTTGCATCTCATTGGAGCTGATTATGTGTATCCAACTTCATAAACACACAGCAGCCAGCATGTCCGAAGGTGCTCTGTCCCCAAACAACCTGAAAACTATTACCAAGAATTGCAATGCGACAACTAATGACCCCTCATACCACAATGGATGCCTTAGGGAGCAAACAAATAATCAAATTACAACAAATCATTATTCACTCAGGGCATGTCTTTACTTCATTAAGTATTCAATAACATCTTTATTGAGCTGTTGTCAGTGAGTATACAAAGCTTAAGTAATAGTTAATGAATCATTTTCTAATGCTTCTAATGCTTTATAGATCAGTTATGAATCATTCGTAAGAGGTTAAAGAGGACATATCATGCACATTTCCAGGTCTATATTTATATTCTTGGGCTCTACTGGAATATCTTTCAATGATTTACAATTTTAAAAAAATGTATTTATCTTATAATGGCTCATTATGGAGCTCCTCAGTTCAGCCTCTGTCTGAAACAGGCTGTTTTAGACCCTGTCTCTTTAAGACAAAATATGCAACATCAGACAACAACACGACTCAGGATGCAGCCTTGGGGGTAGCCGGTGTTGAGGGTTTGGGTGCTGGAGGTGCAGGCTCCAACCTTCACCACCTGTGGTCTGTCAGTCAGGAAGCTCCAGACCCAGGAGCGGAGTGAGGAACTCAACCCTAGGTCCCTGAGTTTGGTGACCAGTCTGAGGGGAACTATAATCTTGAATGCCAAACTGTAATCAATGAACAGCAGGCGCACATAATTCCCCTTTTCGATGTTCAGGTGGGGGAGGATGGGGTGGAGGACGTGGGAGATAGTGTCATCAGTACTCCTATAGGCAGACTGAAGGGGATCTAATGAGCCGGGCAGAGATGAGCAGACGAAGTCTTTCATGAGTCTCTCAAAGCATTTCATCACCACAAATGTCAGTGCTACAGGGCAGTAGTCATTTAAGCAGGCTGGATTGGTTTTCTTGGGTATAGGGATAATGGTGGACATTTTGAAGCATGTAGGAATGACAGAATGGGCCAGGGAGACGTTGAAATTAGAGGTGAACACCAGGGCTAGTTGGTCAGCACATGATCTTAGCACCCGCCTAGGGAT
Organism: Thunnus albacares; assembly: GCF_914725855.1. Lineage (NCBI taxonomy): Eukaryota > Metazoa > Chordata > Actinopteri > Scombriformes > Scombridae > Thunnus > Thunnus albacares. The sequence continues at coordinate 26,959,283 of NC_058118.1, forward strand.
GCCATCTGGGCTGGCTGCCTTCCTGCTGTTCACTCATCTCAGAGATCTCCTCACATCGTGCACTGAGACAGAGAGTCTCAGATTGCCCCCTTCAGTTACGCTAACCATGGTGCATGCAGTGTAGGCACTCGCGCCGCTGGTGTTTAAATCTTTCACTTGCGCAGAGTCCACATCAACCAAGGTGTGCGTACATCCTCTATAGATCGTTCGAAGTCCTTGCCACATGCGTCTACCATCGCAGTTGCACATTTGAGCCTCCGCTTTATCCCTGTACTGCCTCCAAGCCACTTGTCTGAGCTTGTAGGACACTACTATGTGCAGTGACATGTCCCCCGAGCTGAGTCCTTCGTTGTAGGCAGGTCTGTGCTTTCAGAGTCTCACGGATTGTTTTATCAACCCACAGTTTCTGGTTAGGAAAGATCTTAACAGTCACTGCAGGAATGATATCGTCCATCATCTTGGACATGAAACGCGTCACCACTTCTGTAACCATGTTGATGTCATCAGAGCTCGTGTCAACATTGGTGAATGATTTATTAACCATTAGTTACAACCTATAAACAATGTTTTAATAGAAAGTACTATGCATCATAACAATGTCTTGTGCCTGTTTTCAGTGCTGATAATGATTTTCTAATGTGAAACATTAGTGTTGTGGACATTATGTTTTTCTTAGAACTCAACATATGACACATATTCTCCTTGTGTCTTCTTTCAGGTGGTGTATCTCTGGGTATCAATGCAAACGGAGAGAGGCTCAAACACTGGTTTGACTGCCTCAAAAACAAGGACAAGAAAATAGAGCGCTGGCACACGTTGACCAATGAATTACCTGGTTCATTAAATGACTGAAGACCCGCATCCTGTCGTCCAACCTGTCGGCCCCCGTCCCTCCCTTGCTGTACCAGATAGGATAGGCCTTCGTTTTCCTATCTCCTCCCAGCTCTTCTTCTCTGGATTTTCCTCGTGTTGGCTACAGTGACCTGTGACACCTTTTTTGGGAATATCTTTCCCCTCAACAGGGCTCAACTGAAAATATTCAAAACCTTATTTTTGTGTTCAACAACACTTTCACATGTACAATCAGTCCCTCCAGGAAATTGCCATCTTGTGATCACAGTAACTAATGCAAATTCAATCAATCTCTGCAATATTTGTGGGGGCTTGCAATTTTGCAAAGTTCCTGCAATTTCTCAGCATTAAAGGTACTACAGGGAAGATTTTGACATCAATATATCATCATAAATTTAACGTCCATACCTTGCGATGAGAATGAAAGATAAGTCCAACATGTCCATCAATATGCCCTATTTTATATTGATATTGTGTGCGACCAGGTCAGACTCACAGGAGTTCTGCTGAAGGCATCAAAACAAACTCCATGCCAGGGGGCAAAAACAGCAAAACAGGAAGTGATGAGGTTTAGGGGAGATGTGGTCTAATCATGAGAATTAGGCTACCAGTTGTCGCACTTCCCTGTGTCAGTTCAATCAAAACAACCAATGTGACATGTGATCGCATCAGGCATTCAGGGGAAATAACATGATGAAGAAAGTGCAAATTTGCAGTAACTTTGCAAATTGCATTGCAATTTTTGAGAAAAGCCACTGCAAAAGCAAGCATTTTTGATCACAACAATCACAAAAAAAAACTCAGCGAAATCCTGGAGGGACTGTACGATAGGGGTTGCACTGCTGCTCATTTATTTTTCTTTTAAGAGAAATTCAATCAACAAAATGAATGGTGGGCATTGTAATGTTCAATTTCAAGCTTCATAATTCTGATTTCTTGTATGATCAGTGAAGATGAAAGGAACAAATGTGTTCTATTCAATTAGATCTTTTACAGCAGCTACCTTATTTAATTCACCACAGGAGAAAAGTTAGCATATGCTAACTTTGTCAGCACAAATATAAAACAGAACTTCAGGAGGCGAGGTAAAAGAGTGGAGCTTCTAACAAAGGATGTAGCAAACTTTCATACATTTAGAGAATGCAGAAATGTTTGGTGGAATAGTTCTCATCTTCTCATATAAACCTCCATTTAAAACTATTCAGTCAGCTTAACACTAATATGTCTGTGTTGTGGAGGAGCAACTGAATAAACAAATCAGCCACAGCTTTTAAATGAAGATGTTGCACTTTAATATGATTGTAAAACTGTTAGTAGCACAGCAACAACAAGCACTTTGTTGTAGGCTGGTGTTTTCATCACTTTGTTTTTAGTCATTTGGCCAGGTGAGAACAACGTAATAGGACATCTGTGACAAATTACGTAAAACCTTAAAATACTGCACAAATTAAGACCTCAATATGCTTCAAACAAACTATGTAGAGACATATTGTCTGCCAGAGACTGTCCTCTGAGAAAAACAACTTAATCAGTTGTCCCAGTAAATGTCCAAATAACACATTATGTCACGTAATAAAGACCTCTAGCTGCCGGAGGAATTACAAATATTGGCCGTCAGAGGGAAAGAAGTTAAAAGTAAAGTTGTTAAACAGGCACAAAGTCTGCAGACGGAAGAGGTCAAGATGGTTGGATGGGTCAACAAAACATCAGACTGTGACGACTGCTGCTTCCCGTTTCTTACCAGCAGTCAACATTATTTCTTTTAATCATGACCACTATCTTAAACCAAGTCATTTTTGTGCATACACCTAACCAAACCTTAACTATAGTGATATCACATCAGAAAATCACTTTTGATGGTTTTGGAGGACACTAACAAATGACGTCGCCCTGTCGACAGGGGCCTCAGATCAAGTGTATATATGTGTGTGTCAGCCTGGATGGTAATATAAAAGAATGTATTTTGTAATTTAATTTGGAAGTTTTGTTGGTTGGATCACGTCTAAAGTCTAACAGTGTTTAAACCTTTTCCCACACACCCCACTGCCTTCTTAGTCTCTCTCCAAGAATTGTGTTTTGTCTCAACATGATGACTTGTACAAATTGGATAGCAGCACACACTTTCAGAAGTTACGCTCATGATGCACACACAAGAAATGCGACCAAAGTAGTTGTATGAAGAATAAAAAAAACGGGCATGAAAGAGAAGTTAAAACCCTGCCTTACTATCACACCTCCATACACCCGGCCAATTGCTGCGTAAGTGGGCATTCGGATTGAAATCTGTCTTGGTTTACAAAAATGCAAGGGGCTGCGTTATGGGGGACGTTTTAAAATTACAATCCAGGGAACCATTTCACAAAATATATTCCATTTGCGAACACTGCATACATGTATCATTTGCAAATGGTGACAGTGTCCTGTTTCACAAAAGATTGTCGATCACAAATTGCTGATAAATTTGTGAGTGCTACAGTCCAACCACATGGATCACAAGTATGGTGCTTCTTTTGATTAGTTACATGTGTCAAAACTGACACAAGAGAAAATTATCTCATGTTGCAAGTTTGGTGAAATTGACCACTGGAAGTTCATTGAAGGCTTATCAGAAGACAAAGCACTGCACAGCAATTTATCTTACGAGGAAGGATTTAACATATAATCGTTTGTTGCAACATTCGCCAGGTAAAGAGTAGACATGCAGTGTTCATGTTACAAAGTAATCTACCAGGAATGTGCGCTTTCATGTGTTCGATTGGTCAGACGACATCAGCCCCTTGGCGGATGATGTCGTGTTGTATTCAACCTTTTTCATGTAGTGCTGTTTTCCGCTCACCGACTCCCTTTCTGATATGACAAGCACTTTGAAGTATACCTTCGGTCCTCGTAAACTGCAGTGCAATTTGTTGGGAGTGAGAAAGTACCATAACCAGACCCAAAAACGATTAACACAGACCAACCCCAAAATTCAAGGCTGTATGAGTATAAGGAGACAGATGTTGCCAGTTAATAGCCATATGTTCTGTTTAGAGGATTTTAGGACGACTGATGCTCATCTAATTGCTGCAGGATGACAGGTTACCAAATTTCTCTCCAATAAACAAACTGTTTGGCGAGTGTGAACTAAATGAACCGATACAAAAATCTATTTTGCTTAAACTCATCCTCGAGGCTACTGACAGTAAACATTCATGATTCCCATGATTCCCTGTTTGTATCTGTATACACAAAGGTGTCATAGTGCCACCTTTCTGGATTCCTCACTGATATTTCAATGCAACCCCTAAACTATAGAGCTGCCTAGTTTTGTGGTGATCCTAATATCAAGGTTTCACAAGTGTTTGGTCCATTCAGTCACTCTATCCAGACTTTAAAATAGCTGCTTACGTATTTACAGTGCAAAGGCAAAGGAGAGCTAAATCAGAAATGCATTTTGAAATGGGTAATGTGCACAAGGCTGGCTGTCTGTCTCTGCTTCAAACTCACTTACAGATTTCTTAAGAGTAAGTACGTGAAATACCAGGGATTTGGACATGATACAGTGTCTTTCAAATGGCTGTGCAGCGTGTTAGCAGAGTCCCTCTGAGTAAGATTGGAACAGACATTCAGCCGAATGACTGCAATAAGAGCATAATAATGCTGTGAGTCTGTGAATAGTCCGAAATTGAAGAGGGTTATGGGTGTAAAACAGCTGCACAGTATGCACCTGATGGATGACATGTTGATAATATCAGCACAGAGGTGGAAACATTCCCAGTCACTGTACAGAGCAATCACATCATATTGGCTTACTTTACTGGGTAGACGGTAAAGAGCCTACTTGATAGAGACCAGCTGTAATCAACAACAGAATATTGTTGATTACAGCGGGAAAGTTCAGTGGGTGACCCGCCTGGCGCAAATCACTTGTCAAACCACAATAACACATGATTGGGCAGCTTTATGGTGTGCGTGTGTGTTTGTGTGTTTGTGTGTGTGTGTGTGTGTGTTTGTGTGTGTGTGTGTGTGTGTGTGTGTGTGTGTGTGTGTGTGTGTGTGTGCAGCTTATTGTTTACACTGGACAAAATTAGTTTCCACACAAAAAACTCACTGACGGCATTTTCAACTGTAATGTGGATGAAAATGTACCTTCTGTATGTCAAAAGGGCCGAATTTTAAAAACAGAAAGTTTACGTCAAATAACAAAAAAAAAAAAAAGTAACAAAAGCATGTATTGTTTACAACAGCCTATTCTTGCTGAAGTTCAAGTTTGCTGCTGAAAGGGCAAACACGCCCTTGCTAAAGTCACTGCGATTGTTCAATCGTGCAATGCAAGCTTTGCTAAGGTGGGCAGAGGTGAGAAGGGCAGAATTTTTAATATAATAGCCTTTTCAACAATATATGTTAAATATAATAGTATGTATATTGTTACTATGTTGTTGCATATGTTGAGGGTTTTTTATGTAAGCAGCTCCACTATAAATGTATCAAACAGAATGTACATGTTTAACCCCTTCTATTCCACAGTAACTCCTCTGAGAATGTGCACCTTAGTGCTCCATGTCGTTGATATTGTTCATATGTCAAATCTCAAGTTCTGTATTTGGGCACACATATTTGGGAATAGAGATGGTTGAACTCACAACCCAGGAGCAAACTACCAGGGGCTATGTCCAACAAGTCATATACTAAGATAACTAAACTTTTACTTTGACTTCTCTTAGCCTGTTGAATTATTTATGTTTGTTTTTTTTCTTCTTCTTTTCAATAATATATGTTAAAGTTTCATACCCTTATGCCAACTTGAGTTGTCCTCATGGATCCGTAGGCTGGGATGCATGCCATGTATTTGTGATTTTATCAGTATGATTTTGCAGTATGATCTTTTCCGCATGCCCCCACACTCACCTTTCTTGTAAATTTGAACCGTGCACTGACTGGTAACACAGAAACGCCATACAAATAGTCCTTACGTAATGTTCAGGATTCCTGTCAGGCTTGCAATTCAGCTATCGGCTTCTTGTCATTACCTCACGTCACTGTAAGTGATAGGCCGGGCATGATTGTTCTTAGGAGCATGTCGACTCTGTCAGTGTGGCTGGCTGTTTTTATAATCACATCATTTTATCTTACTCATTACAGCTGTTGGCTCTTGATGAACAGCCCTAATGTCCATTTGTTATATTATTTAATCCTTTGAACCCATAGTTTTATTATTGACAAAGTGTTATTTGACTTATTACATTCCATTTATTTAGGGAAAAATATTTTAATGGTCCCAGACCTTCAAAGCTGTGGAATGAAGTGTTTAATGCATCACATCAGGCCTCACATCTCCATTTTATTTAGGTGTTAACAGCCTCTTCAACCACATTGACTTGTGAGGCACAAACCAGCTGTGAAACCTTGTTGACATCTCAATATACTCCTTTACACAACAGTGATCTCTCTCTCTCTCTCTCTCTCTCTCTCTCTCTCTCTCTCTCTCTCTGATGAATATGTAATGAATACAACCAACATGTGATTTTGATTTTGTAATCTGTCTGCCTTTGTATGCAAGCTCAATATTATGAAAAAAACACAACTGCATGCGTATGTTCTTGGTTTTGTCATGAGATGACTTTGCCTAATGTTTGATACTGTTTTCTGTATAAAAAAAACACAAAATACACAACTGTGGATGCTCTAAGATTATGCTATAAGTCAGTCTTTCTTCTGGACAACATTTTGTACCTTTGAACACTATCGCATTGCCTGTTTGGCTGCTGTATTGACTATCTGGAAGCGTGACTTGATGTGAATTAAAATCTTTCCTTTGTTGTTTGGTTTCCTTTTTAACTCTCAGGCATTTATTTGCATTGTTCTGGTGGTTTGTTGAATGTATGACTCCAAATGCATGGTCTCAAATTATATTTTAGTCCTTTGCCAAAGGGACAGCTTCTTGTGCATTTCCATATTTCTCACAGTGTATTTCAGCACAAAATGCTTTTCAAAGAATAGCTAATCACTGAAAGTTAAGATACACTTGGTCTCATGCTGGTCATTTCAAGGGTCATTTCAGATTTGAAATTTTCTGCTATAATGGTGAAAGGTCAATTCTTTCTGCCCACTGTGATAATTGATGACGATAAGAGAGTTGGTGTAAGGTTGCAATTAGAAAAGTTTGCGTGTTTCTAACTTTCCTTGAGCTCATTTCTGTAGTAGTATGGTGCTTGCAAACAGCAGGTGGTTCCTGCCAGCTCAGTGATACCAGAGTTCTGTATTTTGACTGGGAAGCAACAGGAAGCAACAATCCTGCTGTGTTTCTTGCCAATACAAGACCAGTGTAATCACGCAACTTTATGCCAGTCTAGCTATACAAGAGCAGCATGCAGAATATCAAAAAAGACTGATGTGTATCTCTTATCATGTGAAGTTTTCCACATATCAAAAGAATGAATCTAGATGAGAGCTGAACACCGATGCGAGGCATTCCTGCAGTAAGTAGGATCTTCTCTCCGACAGTGCTAACATGCTGTTGTTTAGCAGGTAAAATGTCCACCACGTTAACCATCTAAGTTTAGTGTGTAAGCATGCTAACATTTCAAAATTTGACCTAACCATGGTACTATATTAAAAGTTAAGGGATTTCCAAAGTTATTGCAATTCATCCTGAGGGGAATATGAAAGTCTCTTCAAAATTAAATGGCAATTACTTGATGAGACATCTCACTTATAACCACAGACATCAACCTCATAGTAGCAGTACAGGAAACGCTATTAGGATATGTCAACCTCACAGTTAAATGAAAAGTCAAAGAATCACCAAAGTCAGCAGGATTCATCCTCTGGGGGTCTTGAATGTCTGTATAAAATCTCATGGCAATCCATCCAATAGTTGTTGATATTTCAGTCTGGACCAAATTGATGGACCAACTGACAGACCAGCATTACCATCACAAAAGCCATGCATGAAAATATGTTACATTTTAGCAGCGTATGTATTATAACATTAATCCTGTAGAGAAACAAATGTACAGATTCACTAGATGACGTACAGCATCACACAGTCACTACAACCTTTGAATTTGAAATTATATTTTCTCTTCTGTGATTCTTAGTGTTGCGCTTCCATACATATTGGAGACTCGCAAGGTTTTTAAAAATAAGATCAAAATTGATAGTGCAGAAGCTGAGATTTTCTGCATTTTAATTGCTAGAATGGGTCAAGCTCCAAAAACACTGCATCCTATATTTCCCATAATGCAACCAATAGCACCCATTCAAGAGACCTTCCTGCCTTGTAAACGCCTACGTCTTTCACACTCCACAACTCCAGTCTGTAATGCAGGCTTTCTGTTATAAATTTGGTGGAGTTAACCTTTAAACATCTTGGCAATTTAACATTACTTAACAAATCTTTATTTGCAAACCACATTTATTTGCAAATCACTGCCACACTCGTGATTACACGATAAATTAACGTTGCACAAACCTAAATTTAAATAGCAATAAATGCCGCACCAACATTCAGACAATCCAGATAGTGAGCATCAAACCTGGAAAACTCCATTGCAAGCTGTATATACTATAACTTTCTAACTTGTTCTCTATCTTGCATTGAGAGTTTCTCCCATTCAAAGCCTAGCTGCATTCATGGCCACTGAAAAGGCAATTTTTCAGGTGGTATTCCCCTCTACGGACTTTATGAGGCAATTCCAGATACTGATCTCTTTTTTGTGCCTTTTGCCAAGTTACTCTTGCAGAAGTCCATATGGCTGCACAGCTCTAATTCAAATGCAGGGAACAAAAGAAAGTCAATTAGCTGTGTGACTGCTTATTTCTTTGTGCCCTCCTCCCCTTATGCAACCCATCAAAGCCCTGTGAAAGAGTCTGAACTCTCTGTCAGCAACATTCAGGTACAAATACCCTCCAACAAACTTTTCTCAGATGATCAGTGCAGTGACAGATAACAGCATTTATCAGTATCAGCTGGTTTCCATGCAACGACACACTTCGCTCTGACATTGTGTTCGCTAGGAGAGAATAACATACAAGTAAAGTTCAAGCAGCAACTACCACAGTTTGAGGTAATGTTACCAAAGGCCACTAGATGCTGGCTCCAAAAAAAATGTGGCTCCAATTGACTCCCATTTAAAAAGTGTCAACTTCTCCTTTAAGTCATTAATGTAAAAGTCATTATGGTCTCAGTCGCTCATGATTAACAGTTGACGGCCAAGTATAGTTATATAGGCAACAACTTGGTAATCAACTCACTTACTGATTATCACAATAATATTTTGTTTTAGTCAGTAAAACTGGGGCACTTTTCAGCTTTTTATTGTTCTTCCAAATTTACATCATTAGAAACACGGATCATTTGATTGCGGATTTATGTCTTCGAACACAACAGAAAATAAGGAAATTTGAGCTTTCAGCCATCTATCCAACAAATGGAGAATGAATAAAATGATGAACGAGTGGCTCTGGTGGCTCATTGAATCCTGTGTCTGTACTCTGAGGACTGCACTCCTGCGGGTAAAAAGGGAAAAAGAGAAAATTACAGCTCACAAGACAGATGCAAAAATAAAAATAAGGCATTTGAAAAGAAATGTGAAGTCAAGATCAATATTCATTTTCTTCACGATACTCCTGAAGGTTTTCAGTGTAATATTTCTGCTTTAATTAATATGATTAATATATATAAGCAGGGACTGCTAACTAGCTTTAGCTGTCAAATTAGTGGCCTTGTTCATGCCGGGTATCAAAGCACAAAGTAGGCCTTTCATCAGTAAAGATTAACATTAATTTCCCATAGAAAACACGGCACTAATAGTTAGCCCAAAAGTAATTCAAAACAGTTCCTTACGTAATGTGTGAATTAGCAAAACATTAGCTCTAGATAGCTAGTAAAGTGACTACCTTTTTTGCTTGGTTAGCAGTTAGCTGAGCATATTAAAAACAAAATTTAGGAAAAAACATCATCCCAATGTACAGTTTATGGGCTGAGCGGGAATTCTCTGGCAAGGCCAATGCGTAAAACACTTCTGCCACATGACGCAGAAGCAAACCCGGAAGCTAGAAACTAGCACCAGGCAAGCAGTTTTCATGGGATTGAATAGGTGCCATCTTTCTTCTAATACATCCATGCTCGCGGCACATTGCTGCCTCTAACAGGGGGACCGAACGGGTTTGTACATTGACAGTTCCAAAAAAGTTTTATTCAAACAAGATAGCTGCATCCTTGTAGTTCTTGTCAACGAAGGGAAAGACAGCTTTATGGTTGGCCATTTTACTTCATACAGAAACAACCTCAGTGATCAATTAACCTGGTCTTCATAGATTCTGTCCACATAATACATTCTCTCATCTGTGGCATGTTTGTTATTGTTTACTTCTGTACTTGAGCAAGCATATCGAGGTAACTTTATGCTGAATTGCAGGAAATCAAACCATGGAACTGAAACCAAAACTTTCTGACATGCTAGAAGTCCAACCAATCATCCGAGAGCCAGATTGCTGATCATTTGGGTAATTAATCAGGTGTCGTGCCCTCAAACTAGACATAAATGACAACCGATCTGGCAGAAAATCAGCCCAACTCTGAAATTTGGGATTAAAAAGTCCACACAGTGTCTACCCGGCTTTAGAGAGAGCAGAACATTATGTTTATGTATACATAAGACATTATGTCTTCTGCATGTAGTAATCTAAACATATGTCAAAAAATAACAAAACTGAGCAAGTAGTGGTTGCTACTAACAACAGACCACCCAACTGAAACCAACAGCTGGTGGAAGAATATAATGGATGAGGTATAAAAGCCCATAATTCAAGTGCAGCCAACAATTTTATTCTAAACTTTAATGCAGTTATAAATGTATACTATTGTGATGTAGTTCTATTTCAATAAGTCATTGTGTTTAGTATCTAATAAAATAAACTATGTCAGTTAAAATTACAAAGTAGACTTCAAAACTAGGTGTTTTATTTAGATGTTGACTTTCCAAAAAGCTGACTACATCATTTTTACATTGTTTCTACGCAATGGTTCTTGATTAATAGTTGCAGTTCTTATATAACATGTCAGTTTAGGTAGCAGGCTTTGCCATTTTGTGTTCTTGAGGGTGTACAAAGTCCATTCATCCACAGAGAATTGTGTTTGCACAGATCACAGTTGTGTGTACTAGTGGAGGGAGGTATTTCTAAGACGTGGGCTGAGCCCTGCCAACACCCTGGTTGTTCTCAGAATTTCATCTGGGTCACGGGGAAGAGATTATAGCTTACCCCTGTCCTCCATTTTACATGCCTCTGTCTGAGGCTCCACTGCTTCTTAAATGACACCAAATAGCAGCACAGCAACTGCATGCAGAACGCTTTCAGACTCAGTGCTGTCTCAGTGTTTAAACTTTTTTTTTTAAGCAATGAAAATATCTCGACCCACAAATTAAATATGTGAAATTCAAATTGAAACACATGGCTCCTATAATCCTTGAGCAAAGGCTAAAACTCTGATCACATTATTTCTGGAAAGGAAGAGGTAGACTCACACATTCATTGTGGATAAATGGTACAAAGTGGCAAAACAAATACGTCCTCCTGTTCATCAGCAGCTGTTCAGTGCAACAGTTTATCTTCTCAGAAAACACATTCTGATCTAATCTCCATAACTAAGATTGCCAAGACACATTTTTGCAGGTGGAATTACCTGAAAAACTTTAATCAAATACTGTAAGTAAACCTTCATATGTGTCAGTATCTTCACAAGTTTAGTGGAATGGACTGAGGCAGTGGTTCTCAACCTTTTTGGCTTGTGACTTTTTATAGCCAAGCAGTGCCTACAGTATGACTTGAAACAGGTTGCATTTGTAAATGAGCTGTAATAGTGATATTATTTTATCATAATGTTTCATTTTAATAGTTTTTAGAGGCCTGAAGAGGTAAAATTCTCCAATATTTCACAATAATAAAAGATTGAGAAAAGACAGAAAAATAAAGAGAATTTTGTGTGTCAAAAAAGTTTTTTTCTTCTCAATCCTAGCTTGTTCCTAAGTATCTTGTGACCCATTGGTGTCTTGATATACATTGTGAGAACCATTGGCACACTTTGAGTAAGTATTCAAACCAGATACCCAGCCAGAGAAATGTGTAATACTGATAGGGAATAGGATATTGTAGGGAAAACACATTAAATACATTGTTAGTGAACATTTTGCATATTCGTTCGATGTGAACCATATAAAGATGGACATAGTGAGGTGTGACATCACACATTGGTTTGCATTGGAGCTGGTTTGAAGCCCGGAGTTGCTGCTTATGGTCGGCACCATCTTTTCTGTTTGGAGCCAGGACCTTCTGAATAATGAGTGCGAGATGTTGCCTTTCACACTCCGGAAACACGCCCCACTACCTCAGACTGAAGTGAATAATAACTTACTGGGAACTTCAGCTAAAATTAGTTAGCAGAACAGGTTTCATAATCAAGTAACGTTAACCTTACCAAAATATTGCGACAATAAACGACTCAGTGTGAGTCTTGGAGCCGGGGAGAGCAGCAGGTGAGCCAACTGTCACTCACAGCTGTCAATTAATGCCCACAAGGCAACCGTCCAAGCTAGCTAGTAGTCTTCAAATCTTATTAATGGAGCAATAATTTCCGAAATGACCGCAAGCACACTTATTGGAGGGCCCAAATCTAGCGACCATTGAGACCAAAAATTGAAAAAAATTACTGACTTAGCATTTCTAGAGAGAAGTTGACACTTTTTGAATGGGAACCAGCATCTAGTGGCAGTCAGTGGTATTGCACTTTCAGGTACTTCTGCATTGGCCTCAGCCTCAAACTGACACAGGTTTGCTCTGCTCTGTATCACCTGTCTCAATGAATCCTCTTTTGAACTAAGCTCATTTATAAAGTGAAAATCAAGTGGGAGAAGCAAGTCAACAAAGACTATCTTTAAGAAATTTTATATAAATAATGGAATGAATAATCTCACAATCTTTCTTACGAACCATTGCAACCATTTTGAATCACAATCAGAAGGAATTATTTCCAGGCTTATAGATTTTTCTACTCTTTCAACCTTTTAGCTGTTGTTTGCAGCTTCTGCAATTTGCTTTTCAAATGACTCCATATTTTCAGTGAGGCAATCATCATACTGCTGCCAGACTTTAAAAATGTCCCTAGCTCAGCTGCTTTTGGCTGTCATTTAAGTGCTCTTTTATGCATCCCACCTCCACTCCACCACCTCCTGTGTTAATTCAGCTCTTAAGACGGAGATCCAGCTCTGTGAATGAGCTTCCACCAGCAGGATCTCCACTTTGGTGTTTTGGAAGTTTTTATATTCCTGTGTAATGACTGGATGTCACACTGAGATGTTTTCAGCGCAACTAAAACGAAAAAGTTTTCAGTGATCTAACATTTTGTGTCAGCAGCTTGAACTTAAAGATCAAAGTTCTTCTCTCCCACAGAGCTCGTATTTCTCCATTCATCCAATCACACAATACAAAAACAATGACAGCTTCATTGTTGGGACCATGTTGGAAATAAATGTTTTCACTTTCACTTATTTGGATTTTTGTTTTTTATGTGTCTGTTTAAACCATAAATAAATTCAATCAATCATCTGTACTCTTTTACACTTAGGTTTCATCAACATTCAATGCGGTCTCCCTAAATGGAAAAAAGCAGAGGGCACATAGTAACTGAAAAGGATCATGCAAAAAGCATCCGTCGCATTAAAAATAATCAGGAAAGCCTTCTCTGTGCTGCTAAAAAACACATCTTGAGTGATCATGCCTTGAGGCTGTAATTACAAGCATATAATAAGCTGGAGACACGATGTGCCACACTGTCATGAAGGGAACCAACTTGTTAAAAGGTTCCATCTTTTTGCCAAATGCTAAATCTGTGGACTCTAATGACCACATGCTGTTCTCGTATTGCTTTCTATTCCTGTAATAGTGTGGTTTTAAGTTTGGTACCAAACTGCATAAGTGTCACATGAGACCAATTAAAAACAAATTTCTAACATGTTATAAGTTACAGGTATAAATATAGGCTGATTATAACCACAGGTTGCGTCTATTGACAATTTTCGGGGACAAGACAGGAAGTAGTATATCTTATATTTAGGGAGGCAGAAAGTAAGGGTGTAGAGGTTGGAGTGGTGGATGGGTATGTATTGTGTTGCCACTTGTGTGTAGACATTCGGAGTTTGTCTCCCATCGCAGACGTGCAACTGACATTTTTAAAATCTTAACTATGACCTTTCCCTAACTTTACCCCAGTGTTTAAGTTGCCTAACCATAACCATGACCTGCCATGACCACAATCATTCCCCTTAATGCTTCCAGTTGCTCTACTCAGATGTCATAGTTTTTTAAAAAATATATATATAATGTTCCTACCATATAAATCTGTTGCAGATTAAAGTTCAAGGCTCAATATTACAAAGCAAATTCAAAGTGCTTTACAGGGTGAAAATAAGTTAAAGCATAAATAAAGACAGAGAGCATGAATATGTACATGAACACTCACACACGCTCACATCAATTAGGGGCTAAATTAAATAAAAATGTCTTATGCTTATTTTTACAAGAAGATTCGTGTTGGTGAGATATTTGGCAATATTTTGTCAAATTTTTTCATATTGTTTTACAAATTTTATATATTATGTATACATAATACTAATCTTACATACGTTTAAGATGAGATTTGTGATGTGAATGAAGTTTTTACCAGAGTAAAATTTCATAAAATCATGTGTGCAAATCTAACATTTACATAGCACTGCCAGATACAGAACAAGCTTGTTGTTGTATTGTATTTATTGGACCATGTACAGTGTTAAACATAAATGTTACCCTTTGATGTACTGCACCGGAGACAATGCAGTGTTATATAGATTGTTGTTACTTGCATGTCTTTTCTAGCAACCTATCTGTTATATTTTTGTTTAGGAAATGTAAACAGGAAATAATTGACAATACCACAAAGGCCAAGTTGATGCTTATCACCAAGTTTTTCTCATATGATGCAACCTCAGCTGGTTAGGAAACTTGCTGGATTTTTTATCCCTCCTCCATTTGGCATTTTGTTTGTTGTGAATCTGTGTCTTGGCAGTTAGATATAATATCAAAAATATGAATGAGTGAGTGAATGGTCAGTTCCAGTGTCCACCCCCCCCCCCCCCCCCCCCCCCAAGCCCTGAACCCTCACAGACTTTAATTGACATCAGTTGTGACATCACCGTTAGCATCTAGATGCAGAAGGGTTTCAAACACTGTATGAGGAACGGGACAGTATGTTGTGAAATCACGTTATAGTGTGAGACTGATGTTTCATACTTAATGTTGTTTAATGAACAGCAGTTTGCTCCCAGTTGATAACAACACATTTTTGGTGGACCAAGTTAACATATTTGGAGGTCACTATAATAAGATAAACATACATAGAGAGCCAAAGTCTGCAGCTCAATGCAATCTCTCATTTAGTATTTCTCTCGTCTGTCTTTCTGAAAAAAATAAAGCGTGTTCCTGGGGTTTACTTTTCATATTCTGAGACAAATTGGCTCCACTTCAGCAATTGTGTTTAGAAGTCAAAGCCCTGGTGATTGTTGAGTGGTGAACTGTTACAGCTTCAACTGACATCAAAATTTGCCACCGCAGTATTTAAACTCAATTTTCAAACTCTTTAGTTTTAATCTCTGTTGTCTAAAGATTTCTACACCAGTCCGTCCAGCTGTTTTTACTGACATGTCTGAACTTACTGCAGCCCCTCGTCTCTCCGATGGGCTCACCAACTGGGCCAGGGTCTAGACCTACGTGTGATTGGACAGGTCTGCCGAGTTTATTACTTCCGTCACTTTTCATGTGTACAACCAAGTGCAACACCGTGAATGAGGAGAGACTTCCAAAAGCGCGTGCCTTTAACCCCCCCATTTTTATGATTCATCACGTCGAGACTAAAAAAAACACCTGAAAGATACACAGTTCTTGGAAAGACTTTGGGGTGCAGCCAGAAGAAGACCAAAATAAAGTGTAAGCAGAGTGGAGCAGTTGAAGGGGCAAAGACTGCCTGCTCTGTACAACCAGCTCTCTTAACAGCCCTCCCCTCTCAAATGTGGCTGTTTGGAGGAGATATAAACACTTATCTTTAGCCGTAGTCATATGTCCTTGTTCATTTAATGCAAATTGAAGATTTCAGGTTCCTGTGGAGTGGAAGGAAAACCATGGTAACCCATAAAAGTGCATAAAAGTGTCGATTTAATGACCATCAGGTAAAAACTCAGCACTAAAGCACCATTATCTAAGAGAACATTTTAATGCTTTGAGAGTGCACTGGTGTTGAGTTCAAGTCTATTTATTCACTTGCATGCATGATGCAGTAAAAGACCCACATGTAACCAAACAATCAATGCATAATATAGCCTTGATCTTACAAGAAAAGCAAATGGAGCTGCATTAAACAGCCTTGGGTTTCATATACAGGAGTAGGAATTGATTGTTGCATAAATAAATGATGGTATATCTGAACTACTCGAGCTGGTCAGGTTTGTTTCCAATTTCCTGACGGTGTCGACCAAAATTTTCAATAATTTACATTCTTTGTTAAATATTTCCAGTCTCCCATACAAAAATAACCAATGGTGATGGGCTCACAAATAATAATTAGTGATAAGGACATAAATATTTAGAGCTGCAACAATTCATTGATTAATCCATTAATCGATCTACAGAAAATTAATCAGCAACTATTTTGATAATCCAGTAATTTTTCAAGTAAAAAGGCCAAATATTCTCTAGTTTCAGTTTATCAAATGTGAGGATTTGCAGTTTTTCTTTGTCATATGTGACAGCATATTAAAAAAAATTAGGTTTTGGACCTTTGGTTGGACAAAACAAGTAAATTGAAGACCTTACCATGGGTTCTAAGAAATAGTGAATGCCATTTTTTCCCCCAATTTCTTCACATCTTATGGACAAACAACACACAGACAATCCATTAATTTGAGAAAATAATTGGCAGATTAATCAATGGTGAAAATAACTGTTAATTGCAGCCTTGTATATATTCATGAGACTTAAAGTTCACTATTTTCTTTATATTATTATCCAAGTGGGAATCCCACAAAGAGAAAATCACCTCTGAGTGTTAAATGTTTGTCTCTAGATCTTGCAGCTGTCATGTGATCTGTAAAATTAAATCCCAATGAAAAATTGTTATGATTTGAAATACTTCACTGTTACAAAATAGCACGTATTAAATGTCCTTATGTTATTGTTTATGTGCTTATTTGTTATTTAGGGACCTATTTCAAATTCCCATCTGCAGATTAGCAGCACAATAGTTGCCTTCACGGGGGAAATACTTTTTTCCAGTTCAAATATTTTGACACTGTGGTCTCAATTATCTGTGTGGTAGCAGAGCTTCTGTCTTTGTTTGCTTAATTAATACTTTGTTGTGGGGCTGTTACAACTAATTGTTCTTGCAATTAGATAGTTGGCTCGAACTGCTGCAGCAACAGAGGCCTTCAGCTAGAGACGACTAACACCGCAGTGCTTCTTTGATTTATTAGACAGGAATAAAATTGTCAGGGAGGTGGTTTTGGGCTTTCAAATGAAATGCAGAGGTGTAATCTTTGAGGGAGAGGGATGGCTAGGATGGTGAAATGAAGGAGCAGTGGTTGTATGTGATAAAAATCAACCACAAATGCATTTTTACTATCTGTCTGTGTAAGAAAATACTGCAGTATGTTAATATTTCTAAAAAAAAAAAAAAAAGACCAAATTTTGGTGATATTCTTAATGTAGAAGTTAGAATCAAACTCAGGATTACAAAGCACTCCAAGATTGCTTGCTAGGGGCTTGAGATTTAGAGGAAGGGATTTAAGGTTGGTGCACAGCTTCTTCCTCTGGGCCAAAATACCTGAGACATGATGGAAAAGTAACTGGTTTAAACCAGATCACTGCTGTCAGAAGTCCTGAACCTGAAGTCTACACTTTGATTAAAGGTATACTATACAGGACTGTCCTAAAAAAAACAAAGTATAGACTCATACAAAAGTAATCCCTCTCAATCATCCCTTATGACACTAGAAGTGTGTGGTGGTGTATTTATCTGCACCCTTTACCCTGCCCTCTGCCTGTATTTTCTTATTTTCTTATTATTTTGCTGTGTTTGGGATGCTTCTTTGGCCAGTGTGTGTGTAGCCCCCAGCCAATAACAGCACGCAGGGTGTGAAGTCAGGACTCAGAGCATAGCCGGTCATTTTGCTGTCTCTGTCTCTCTGCTGTGCTCTGCTCTGCTCTCTGTCTCCGTGTCATGGATGTATAAAGAGCTGTTGATCTGTTTGACTGAGGGCAGGGTTGAGCACAGAGCAGAGAGGCCATAGTGGACAGGATGAAGCTCTCTCTGTATTCACACAAAATCTGACAATGCAGCACCTTCCCACAGGGCTGTGTGGAGGTGTGCAGGGGTGTTTATTTGTGCTTTAGAACATAACCGCCATCAAACAATCGGAAAATTACGTTTTATTTATCTGATTCACGGCTTTGTTCTCACCAGTGCTGCTCACTCTTTTCATTCACCCTCTAGCTCGCTCTACCACCACTGCTCTCTCTCTCTCTCTCTCACTCAGTAGTTGAGGGAGGAAGGGCCAACTTTGAATACTGTGCCAACGGCAAATCCTGCATAGTATACCTTTAAGTTACTATTACAGATAATATACTATGATTACAATATAAAATAATAATAACTTTATTTATATACACATACCTCATACAGAAAGATGCAATACAATGTGCTTCATAAAACTTAAGAAAAAGATTAAAAGACAAAAAAAAAACAGCAACATTACAAATATAACAGAAACCATTAAAAAAAAAAAAAGACTAATCGGAGGGAGACACTGAGCATGTGCAGGAACACAGTTCTGTTTACAGAATCACAACCTCTAGACTTTATACTACATTGTACATTGTTAGTAACTTTAGTAGTGAAGCTCTGTATGCATGCATTCTCAGTGGCGTCTGTCTTACACAGAACTACTCTCCAGAGACTGAAAATGTGATCACTGTTATTAGTCTTTGGAGCCATTTTGAAACAAACTAACGTGATTGTAATCTTTGTGCAGAAGGAACATGTCACCCAGTGCAGCGATGTGGCTCACTAACGTGTTTTTAATAGTTTATGGACAACAAGAGAGTTCCACAGAGCAGAAGAATAACATATATCAGGCTTTGGATACACACACACACAATACTTGTAAGTAGATCAGTTCATTGTTGGTTTGGCTCTGCACATGAGATTTGTTGCAATAAGCCATATCCTTTAAAGTCAGTGTTGACTTATTCAGTGATTTACCACAACCTTTCCCTAACCTTAACCGAGTTCTTTGAGTACCTGAATATAACAATAAAAAACTTCAATAAAGCTTTAGTTGCTACAAACGGCCATTTTATTGCGAGAGGGGATATTATAGTAAAAACAAATAAAATATGTTGTCAAGGAGTGAATGTTTTGCAGATACATTAATTTGCCAGATATGGCCGTAAAAAAATGTTTCCCCATTTGTTGATAAGAAACATTAATTTCAGGTGACATTACTTTTTTTTCAAAACATATTTTCTATGGCAAAACATAATTTTTAGGAGATAGAGTTCATCAGAGCCAAAATATTGGCTGTGTTGAAATAAACACTTGTCAAGAAGCAAAAGCACACAGGGGAGCTAAGTAATTGAACAAGCAGTGTACACCACAGACAAGACAACCATTGTCGTAAATAAGAGAAACCTCTTTACAACCACCTCACACAGGTGAGGAACACATTCCAGGATATAGATGGAGAGGTGTCAAAAGCCATTTTTCTACAAACCCAGTATAGCTCAATTTAATGGCACTGTGCTACCTTAAGTCATCATGAATACATACCACACACATCACAGCAGGAGATAACCATTCACTCATACAGACTCAAAAACTGGAGATGCAACAGGGTGCCAATTATTGTGAATTTAACCTCGAAAAAACATGCCAGTTCCCTGCACTACTACACCAAAGACACCTGGCAGTGCAATGTGGGGAAGATGAGAGGGGTTTATCTCGATGCAAATATCCTCTGATACACAGGACGCTCACATTGATTCTCTTGTGAAACAGACCCCACTCACCTACCTAAAACAAGATGTAGGAAAAGCTGATTGTCATAGTGAACTCTACAATATAACTACAGTGACAATGTGAGAAAATAACTGTTAAATCTGAGCCTAGTTTGTGAATTACATGCTGAACATGCCCACAAGGTCCAAGTTCATGAGAGGCCAGAGAGAACCTGCCTCTGTCTCTGTGTCTTCATCAGGGTTCACCGAGAGATACTAACCCCTGACACACCTCAAGAATAGAGAGGCCAGAGTGCAGTTTACAAAAAGGTGTAGTAATGAACCAGTTGAACGCTGGAACCAAGAGTCACGGATCGATGAGCCGGAAATCAACTTGCACCAGAAAAGTTTGGTGGGAAGAAGAGAGCAGCTCATGACTCAAGGTATACCACCTCACCTGTGAAACATGGTGGATGTTTGTTTGGATCCCAATTAGCTGCTGTGAAACGACAGCTACTCTGCCTGAGGTCCACATAAATGTATTTACAATGCTAGTGTTATGGATTTAAAACCAAATATTCATTAGGGTAGCTTTATATAAGTTAGTTTTTTTGTCTCCTATTGCTTATGGATAGCAATACCTCTAGGCTACTTAGTATTTGGCAGCATTTTTAGATGAAACTGTCACTCACCTCTTTACTTTGGCTGTCCCTCACCCAGTTTTATTCCCCCTACACAGCTGTTTCTGTTTCAGTTCATGATCTCGGTTCAACCTACATATTATGCTGTTGTTCATTAGCACCTGTTTGGTATAATTGTTTACTCACGCACTGAGCTATATGCCTACAAATTCCTTAATTCCTTCTCTCACTGGAATATTTCACTATTTGCAAAAGGAATGTTTGGAAATCTAAAATATGATATTTCCTATGGAAACACTTATAGAAGATATAAAATGTGCTGTATATTTGATTGGATTTTTTATTATATAATATATCACAGTATTACTGTACCTTATATTATTGTATTATTGTATTATTTTTAATGTGATGTATATGTATGTTGTATTTATTATTCATACTTACCTATATTCTGATATTTCTATTGCCTATCATGCAGACACCATGGATGCACTCCTGGACTCATTATTCCCACACATACTGTGTATGTATATAGTATTTTCACAATTCATTGACTTATTGCCATGTATATAATTTATACACATTTATTATGTAAATTATCCAGTATCTTTACTGTATGTAGTCCTTTTCTTTCACTCAAATAGTTGAACTTAGCCTGTGTCTTACTGCCAAAATTCATTTTCTCCCCCAGAGGATCAGTAAAGTCTTATCTATTATCTCATCTTAGTTTGGTCCCCTAAAATTAGGAAGGGTTACAAGAAAAGGCTGCAAAAGGCCCAAAGAGATCTTGACATGTCATAGCAGGAAGAGCAGAGGGGTTATTTATAAAAAAATAATGGCTGCATTACATTTAGTATGCCAGTTGCACACTAAATTGAACAGAGTCATAAATAAAATTACTGTTATTTATTACAGCTATTTATTACAGTTTTTCCTGCTATGACAAGACAAAATTCTGCTGTGAAAAATATCTTTTCCCTCATCCACTTCATCTTCTGATGTGGATCAGAATCAGATCTGTTTATTCGCCAAGTATGCAATCATACAAAGAATCAGTCTGTCTTGGCATTTAGCTCCCACAAACACAGCACAAAAAAATAAAAATAGATTAAGAGTAAAGTAATAACGATAATGAAATAAACAGAGTAATACTAAGAGGCTATTTACAGGATGGAATAATAAAAGTTTTAAAATGGGAAATAAATCTTGAAATGAAATATTGACTGAACAAAGGAAATATGGACTGTGCTATGGACAAAGAAATGAAGTGTATGAATGTTATATGAAGGTGACAAGAGTAAAATAAAATGTGACATGTGCAATAAATAATTAAATTATGTTACAGTGGAGGTTGAATGCAATGCACAATGTAAAGTCTAGAGATATATGAAAGTGACAAGTGCAGGAATCAAAGGCGAGATGTGAAATGTGAAGTCCGGTTTGATAACAGAACGGTTCAACTATTTAGTAATATTAGATGTAAACACTACCTCATAGTCCTTGTTTCATATAAAAAAAACAAATTTGTAGGCCTAACACTGCACTGAACAGCTTCTGTGGACAAACACCATATAGAACAACATTTCCCATGATGCTCCGCTGCACTGCAGACCCGCCCCCTTCGTTTGAATGGCAAGTTGTTTGTTTCAGTCCGACCAGCTGCTAACTATTCCAGGCGGAGAGCAACACGGGGACCAGTGGTCTGCTGCTCTCATATTTAACAGGTCTCACAAGCTACGGGAAGCAGGAGGGCAAGCCACTTCCGCTTTCGCGCTTTTTCTACAAAATAAAAGCACTTCTTTCTGTGATCTGAATGTTCAACATAAGAGGGGCATATTTTTCATGATTTTAGAGATACTACCATGAATTCTACTCCCCAACCCACTCTATTTTGTTTTAATTATTTGGATTATTCTTGTTTTATTTGTTAAGATAGCTGTTTGATAATATTTATCAAATATATAATATTTATTTGTTATTTGAATTGAGCATTTCTTTCAAGGAAATTCCTCATAACGAATGCAGATGCTTCCACACGGATGCACTGCATGGTACAATTAAGAAATTAACATCCAATCATGTGGCATGTATAAAAATGCTGAGCAGATCTAAATGAAAGACGGTTCATTGTTGGGGCACGGATGGCAGGAGCTTCAGTCATGGCTGGTGTTTCAATATGAACAGTGACTAAAGTGACATCTGCATTTAGATCTATGAGAAAGACATCAGTAACAAAACATTTGCTGACCGTGATGCTTGTGCATTAGTGCAATATGTAAGGAAAAACAGAAGAGCAACTACAGTGAGGGGATCCGGTGGCTCTGTTATGCTGTGGGGGGCATTTTGCCGACATGGTTTCAGTCCACTTGTCCCCTTAGAGGAAAGGGTCACTGCGAATCAATACAAAGTTGCTCTGATTGATCACCTTTATCCTATCCTCTTCCAGGATGACAATACCCCCATCCATAGGGCACGAGGGGTCACTGAATGGTTTGATGAATATGTAAATGATGTGATACATATGATATGGCCTTCACAGTCACCAGATCTCCACCACCATCATTAAAACACCAAATGAGGGAATATCTTTTGGAAGAACAGTGTTCATCCCTCCAGTAGAGATCAGAGACTTGTAGAATCAATGCCAAGGCACAATGAAGCTGTTCTGGTGACACGTGGTGGCCCAACACCTTACTAAGACACTTTATGTAGGTTTTTTATTTAATTTGTCACCCATCTGTAGGTACATTTCCAAAATATCAAAAAAAAAAAGTTTGAAGGGAATCATTTTCTGCCATTTTTTATACTTTTTAGGTATAAGCAATTAGGAAATAACACTTACAGGAACAAAAAGCTGTGTGATTTTCTAACTCATGTCCTCGGAGACTTTTATTCTGTGAAGGTGACCCCGGAAGTGTGCGCGTTTCCGTTGCAGCTTTGACAGCAGCTCCGTTTTTCACCCCTCTGCTTTCTTTATTCCTCCCTGCCTCCCTCTTTCTTTCTCTATTTAATACGCCTGAGCCTGTCGCCCCTGTGTGTGAGTGTGTGTGTGTGTGAGAGAGAGAGAGTATTTATTTATTTATGCATCTCATCTGAAAGTACTTTGGGTTTTTTTCTTTTTGCTTTTTTTTTTTTTTTTTTTTTTTCATTTTTAGTCGTTCCTCAAATGAGAAGACGTAAAAGATGGAGCTTCATATTTTAGAGCACAGCTTGAAAGTGGCGAGTATAGAGAAAGAGGGGATCCAGATTTGCACTCACGGATTAATAAAACTCGCCTTCTTGGCCTCTAAAACAAGGTACGTAACTTCCCAGACGTTATAAATACAAAAAAATGTACAGTGTCATTTATGTTTGTCACACAGAGCTGTGCATAGCAAAACTAGTGCTGCCTGTGTTGAAAAGGTAGCGGTGTAATTCCTGCCTTAGCTAGTTCCTGTAGTTGTGTTAATGCCTCAAACTGCAGCTTTGTGTGTTATTCTGAGAGCAGTCGACTGTGTGTTTGGTCTCATGCCACCAGTTTCCAGGCCTATCCTTGCTCTGTAGTGTCATTTTGTAGCTTTGTGCCATCTGTAGCTGGGTCGACGCCAGCCGGGGGGTGTGTTTGTCTGTACAGTAGGCTATATATATGTGTGTATGTGTGTGTGTGTGTGTGTGCAGCCTGGGGAATTTATAACATGTTTTTAACCTAACTTGAACGCACTGAAAGAGACGTTTACAGTTTATCCTGTCCCATGAAGTGCATGTTTACTGACAGCCAATCAGCCCGTGGAAACTTAAAGGGGACACATCGTGCACATTTTCAGGTCTATATTTTTAATCTGGGGCTCTACTGGAATATTTTTGCATGATTTATAGCTAAAAAAAAAAACCCTTTTATCTCATGCTGGTCCTTTACAAAGCCCTTCAGTTCAGTTTCTGTCTAAAACCAGTTGTTTAAGCTCCTGCCTCTCTAACCCTCCCCACCCCCCCAACTCATTTTTTGTTGTTTCCAGGTCTGTATTTGTATTCTTGGGCTCTACTGGAATAACTTTGCATGATTTACAGTTTAAAAAAACTCCTTATTTATCTTATAGTGGCCCTTTATGCAGCCCCTCAGTTCAGCCTCTGTCTAAAACAGGCTGTTTTAGCTCCTGTCTCTCTAAGGCCCTCCTCTCGATGAGCCCACTCTGTTCTGATAGGCCGGCCTCAGGAAGCTGCCTCTCGGCAGATATCCGCCAGCTGTGCAGGCTACATAAACAAACCTTGAGACGAAATGCAGTAGTAGGATTTCACTACTTTTTCTCGTTCTTTACTTGAAATGTCAACTTATCAAATAGCCAAAAACAAGCCAAAATCCGATGTGATATGAGAAAAAATATGAAAGTGGACAACACAAACAACATGTGGAAAACCTTAGCAACAGTCTTAGCAACCAAGGCTACTGAACAGACGGACATTTATGAGCAACGAGGTATAAATAAATGTTGCAAACGAAGCGTTCAGAGCAAACTGAATCTCTGGCTTTTGACGAGTGACACGCAAACAGCCAGTCATTTGACAGGCGTGTTGTTCACCATCGACATGTGACACAACAACAGAAACAGCATCCCTTGATGCTATGCTTAACATAGATATCCGACATCATAACCGTATATAAATAACATAAACATAAAAAGCCTAATATGTCCCCTTCAAAATGAAATAGCTGCAGCAGCAGCGGAGTCGATGTGTTGACTGCAGGCCTTTACACATGTCACTGCTCTGTTGTGCAGTTTTATTACCACTAGTCTATTAAAATTAGCTTCAGCAAATTAGTTCACTTAACTGACACACTGGCAGGCAAAGTCAGTACAAGTGTGGCAGTGAGCTGGTAATCAACTCTCCCTCTGTGCTGAGGAGAGGTTACTGATAAAAGACACTCCCTTCAGATTACTGGTTACCTCATATTATTCAAAATACCAGCTTATTTTAATTCAAACAAGGCTGCAGCTAACTATTTCTAGAGCTGCAATGATTAGTCGATTAATGGATTAGTCTATCAACAGAAATTAACCGTTTTAAGTCATCTTTTAAGGAAACATTTGTTGGTTTAAGCTTCACAAATAAGAGGATATGAAGCTTTTTAACGTCATACATGATAGTAAACTGAATATCTTTGAATTTTGGACTGTTGATCAGGCAAAACAAGACATACGAAGACATCAACTTGGGCTCTTAGAAATCATAAAGGCCATTTTTATTTCATTTTCAAGACAAAACGGTTAATCAAGAAAATAATGGTCAGATTAATCGATAATGAAAATAATCATTAGTTGCAGCCTTAGTCAGTCGAAAGAAAATTAATCGGCAACTATTTTGATAATATGTTAATCCTTAAAGTAAATCCTTTCATGCAAAAATGCCAAACATTTGATGGTTCTGGGTTTCCAAATGTGAGAATTTGCTACTTTTCTTGGTCTAATTTATAGCAAATTACATTTTTTTGGGCTTTGAACTGTTGGTTGGATAAAAAGACATTTGATGATGTCACCTTGTGCTCTAGCATATTGTGATGGGACTTTTTCAGTGTTTTCTGATGATTTATAGATCAGCCATTAATTGATTAATGGAAGAAAAATAATCTGCAGATTCATTGATCGTTAGTTGCAGCCCTAGTTATTTTCAGTATTGATTAATCTACAGACTATCATTTTTTAATTAATCGATTAATCATTTTATAGTTTATAAAATGTTAAAAAGTAGTGAAAAATGTACATCACAATTTCCTAAACTTGAAGGTGTAAATGGCCAAAAATCGTCACATTGGAGAAGTTGGAATGTTTGACGTCTTTGCCCAAAAAACAGTTGATTATCTATCAAAAAAAGCTGCAAAGTAATTAATTCACTTCATTCATCACTTCCAGCTACTCATGACTGAATATGCCTCCCATGTTTCATCATACAGACACATCGGGTATTGCATTTATTTGAAATCAGTGTTTCCAATGTGTGCACAATACATCTCAAGTCATCTTTTTGTTCTTTTCAAACACCATCTTGTTTCTTTCTAAAGTAGCTTTTCATCATTTCTTATTGGCAGTATTGCTTTAACTTAATAACACGGATTCTGTGATTTTCCAGCTTTGCCCACTTTCTTTTGAAGTGTGGACCAATTTTGTTTTGCTGGTGTAAGAAAAGACAGCCACAGCTGCCATGGCTATTGCACAAGACCAGTAAGAGAAACCACAGAGCAACATGTTATATTAGCCTGTAATATCACTCTGCATGCTCGTAATCTGCCCTTGACTGTAAACAAAATGCTCTGAATATTGTCCACTTTTGAATGCACGTATTAAAACAAATTGCACGGTTTAACCCTTGGGAAATAGTTTAGCAGAGGTGGTTAGCCACCTAATATATCTCAATATACTGTACAGCAGATATTCTTTTCTAGAGCTGCAGCGGTTTGTCGATTAATCGATTAGTCGATCGACAAGACATGAATCACCAACTATTTTCATCATTTGCTCATGGTCTTACATGAAAACAACATTAAAGATGTCCGATGTTTAAATAAAATCTTCAAATATATGGAATATTCAATACTCATTTGTTAAATTAAAGTGTAATATGAGGCCTGATACCTTCTTCCTTTAAACATGGTAGTGAATGAAACAACAGCCTGTGTCCACATCATCAAAACTTACGAACATGAACACACGTCTTGTCCTGCAGCTTAGCTTGTTGAACGAGTCACCAAACAAACATTCACTGGGGCGCCAGCTAGCAGCTTGACGGCTAAACAGCATGTAAACATACCTGCAGATGTCACTTTAGACCAGTTAGATGCTGGTTTGGTCGTTGCTCTTCAAAATCCCTGTTAGCGACACGCTGTCTGTCCATGACTTGTACTTACAGCGATCTGTTCAGATCACGGATCAACTACGTTCTGTTACACCACTATTTCATTATCAATTTATCGTTTTGAGTCTTTAGAGAAAAAAAAAAAGTCCAAATTCTCAGGTTCCAGCTTCTCAAATGTGAATATTGTCTAGAATGATAAACTAAATATCTTTGGATTATTGAATGTTGATCGGGACAAAAGAAGACATTTCAGGATGTCACCTTGGGCTTTTGGAAACCATGATATTTTATAGACCAAACAACTAATCAGTTAATCAAGAATATAATCGACAGATTAATTGATAATGAAAATATTCATTGGTTGCGGTCCTATTCTTTTCACATAACACATATAACGAGTTTGTTTAAGAATCCATTAAATTTGGTTATTAAAGAATTGTGACCAAGCTTTGTACTGCGCAAGACATTATACAGTTGAAAAATGAACTTGTCAGTGCTCTCTGGAGGACAAACTACGTAATGGAGGAACTGTTTCTAAATGATATCATACAAACAAAGCATCATCTTTTCATTTTTCTTGCTATTTATAAGGCCCACATAGTTGTTGATACTGATATATCTGCGATAAACTATTATCAGCTGATAGTTCAGACAGACTCTAGTAGACAGTATCAATGTCTTCCTATGTTCATTAATTTGATATTTGTTGAAACCACATTTCTAGTGTCTTAAACGGAGAAGCAGAACTCACTGTGTAGATATCAGTGAGGAAGTCAACATATGAGAAGTGTGGTTTTGCCATTTAAACCGACTTGTTTGTCACTGCATGACTGTGGCTTTGACATTGTCAATCATTAGCAACGTCTTTAAAAAAAAAGCTCTTCATAAAGGAAACGCCTTCATCCACTATTACAGGCTCATTATGGCTGAACTCAGATGTCAATTATGAATTTTTTTTGACAATGACTGCCAAAGATGGCCTGAAAAATGTAATGAAACCAAGACTGTAATCAGTGAGGAAATCTACAGTATAGTTCATCAACACATCACAACGATGTAGTGATTGTTTTTACTAAAAGATACAGATTCATCCACTTGAAATGACACATTCAAAGAACTGGTCTTAGACTGTATCCATATACAGGCATCAGTGTTTGTTACATTAGCCTATTTGTGTCCAGTCTGTGGGCGTGATTATGCACTCAGTCCATCTTCTTTAGCCGTCTTCAGCACAGTAGAAACATTCACAAATAAACAACTAATTAAGAAGCAATTCAACCGCTGACTTATAGTCTCTGTGACTGTGGCTTCACATGTTGGACGTGTCTGCTCTTTTTGTTGTAATCTCCCTTCCTCCAGTGTTCAGGCCAGGCTGCAGTTTGCTCTCGCTTCATTTTTATCATAATGTGAGGAAATGCTATCACATGTCAACATCTATGTCCTACACCCCATGTCTGAATTATTTTTTTTGTCTTATTAATTATTTTTTTTCCTAATGAACGTCACATCACAGTCGTCTTGTGTTTGGTTATTTGGTGCCGAAGCGTTTAGGTGGCTTTGTTTTCGTCTGACCAAATGACGTGATGTCTGAACAAATCGATATTAACAGGCAGCTCCACCGGCTGTGGCTCAGCAGGTAGAGAGGAGGTCGTTCGTTAATCACAGGGTTGGTGATTCAATGGGTGAATCAGAGGCGAATTGAAAAGCTCCTTGAATAAAAGCTCTTTTACCATCATATCTCTCCAGGGTTAGTTGGACAACTAGATTTAGTGGTTTAGGAATATTCTTCCGCACCTTGTTTGAAGCTGGGTGTTCAGGTGGTCACAGCAGCTATCTATTAATGATTACAGAAGTTCATACCAGTCAGCTGCAGAACGTGTTGTCCTTTTTAGATGAGGTTTTGCAGCTTGTTTCTTCTTTTCAGCCTCCCCTGTTGTTCCTTCTAGCTGATTTTTCTCACCACTCTCTGCCTTCATGTTGTAGAAGCAACAAGCTTGGCACACATCCCGTTGATAAGCCTCTTCAACAGCACACTTTTCTCCGTTTATCATGCTGTTGCATTGTGCCTCCTTTGTCCACTGAGCACATTGTGTATACAGTACATGCTTTGCAGCTGATCTGCTAAATCTAAAGTTTTAATTCAGTCCATTTCTTCTGGGGTTTAATCTCAAATCTCTTGTCTTGTTTATTTTTGCATGCATTCACAACAGTTATCTCAAATAAAAAGAAAAGACAGAGGATGAGGGAAATTGTGGACAAAGCTGGAAAACTAGAAATACCAATGGAGCGACAGGATTAAAACCAAGATGCTGTGATTACATTAAAATAGCTCACAGTTCAGCCAACTGAGTCAAATGTAATGTATGTCCAATAGTTGTCCTTTCTTCATAAGATTCATCTTCAAATCAATGTAGGTGATTGTACGATACTGTACAGATGTTTTAATACCAATACAATACTGATACACTGGTAAAAATATAGTTAAGAGAATATAAACATATTTTAACCCATTTTTTTTGTTTTTAACAAAATATTCAAAAATGCTCAGTGCATCAAGAAGCAATGGATGGAAGTAATGAAACCACTACCATGTACTGGTTCACTGTCACACTTGTCAAGACTTACTGGGACACTTGACACCTTTGCTTCATGTCATGCCCACCTCTCTCTTTTCATGTGTAAAGGTAAAAATGCTCCCCAAAAATTGTACCAAGGCTCTGTTAAACACACTGCACGCTACCTGCCCAGCACCGAATGACAGACGGACACGGTTTGTGACTAGCTGGTGAACATAATGAAGCTTGTAGCAGTTCAAGGAACAGATATTTTCCTCAGGAGTCGGTGACCAGCAAAGCAGAGCTAAAAGGAGAGTGAATTTTCATCAGGCGGACAGAAACACGACTCCTAGTGAATGTCGCTCCATGTCTGCTGGATGTGTAAATAAGCAACTGATTGGTAACATGTCTGCCACAACAACAACAACAACAACAACAACAACAACAGGAGGCGATTATATGCCAGTAGTATGGTTTCAGCTTGTTCCTCTGCCCCCAAGTGGCCACAAAATTAATTAATGCAGCTTTAAATGAAGAGCTTTTCCTTGATAAAATCATTTTAAGATAGAAGCGTTTCCGAATTCAGATGAGGAAACATCTGATCAAAGAGATTAGATCAAAGAGTAAATACGCCTAATAGTCTGACTGAACATATGACGATATCTTAAGTCCCTCTGACAACACTTATGAGATAAATTCAGCTTGTTAACTTACATCAACAACTCAAGAAGCTGAATGAACGGGTGCAGGACTGTTTGGATTACCCTATGATTATGTAAGTAATAAATCAACCTCATTTCCGTTAATGTCAATGTTCTTTAAAGACATTTAATTACAGTTTCTGTGTTTAGTCATAAATGAGGTTGAGTGGTGTTACAATGCAGCGCTTTACAATATAAACTAAATTAAAGACGCCTTGTGAAGTTCCTTGCATGTACACAGAATGTGAGTAATGCAGGCTAGGTAATAATAGTGTGTCTGCAGTGATTTACTGTTTCATTGCTGATTTGCATGAAACGCTGTCAGAGAATAAAGTGAGTCATTAAGTCGAGCTCTTAATGACAATCATAATTAGAGGAATATTATCAACCTTTGGCTTTATTGTGCTGTCCTGACTTTTCCTTTTTTATATATATATATATATATATATATATATATATATATATATGTATATACGCTCAACGCCATAGCAGAGCTGGTGTTTTTAAAATGAAGCTGTCAAATAAAATCAATCAATCAGTCAATCATCCAAACCAGTCACTAGATAAAACCTCCAGTGCTCATCAAGCTAATGTCCTGGCTCAAGAAAACATGCTGCAAGTCAGAGTGACACTTGACAGCTCATTGGATTCTGAGAGGAAACGCTGTTCTTGCCATGAAGAGAGTTGTCAAAAGTCTTCTCTGTTATTCCCCCTGCTGTCCTTCACACCTTTCAGACAAATGTGAAGTGCGAGCTTTCATTCGCTGGCCTGTAGAGAATGTGATTATCACAGAAGTGTTGTGCGTGGTGTTTTTCCAGTGCTGTGCTTCAGAATGCCTGCTGGGCATGTTTTCAAGCTGATTCGAAAGAATATTCCTCGACTTCTTGGAACATTTGTGGTTCATTGAATTGAATTTTGACTTTTTGGATTTTGGGAAAAATCATCAACACAAACTTTGTTGTACCACAAGTGGTCAAATCTAACTAAACATAATGTATGTGTTTTAGAAAAAGGGTGGCATTTAACAAAAGATGAGACTAAAAGAGAACGAAGAAGCATTTGTGGGTATCATTTCAAATTTTTCAACATCGCTGCCAGTTGAGTTTTGGTACCGATACCAAATTAATACTTTTTTCCAATATGTTGCATTGATGTATGTAAACATCTTTTTTTTATACAAAACCCTTTTCTTCATTTCCCAAAAGAATCCAAAGTTTGCAAATGTTAAATATTGTCTAAACACAACACAACAAGAACTTAAACAAAATAAAATAGTCTAAAATTAGCAAATTTTATCTGATCACAGATTAATTAAATAACATATGAATCTGACCAGACCAGCTTTCAATACTTGATAATTTTCAATACTCTGTGCTACGGACACATTTTGTTTGGGACTAAAATCATATAGAAGTTTGATACCAGGCTCTATTCATAATATGACGCACATTATCATTATAAAAGAAACTGGTAACTGTGCAGGCTCAGTACTGGCTTTTTTTCAATTTACATTTTTTCCTCAACCAATAACTTGCAATGGCATCATATTTACAAGTTAATCAGTCAGCTTGTTGCAAGTTAAAGGGGACATAACGTGCTTTTTGTGATTTTCTGTCATATACCATTATGATGTCGGATGTCTGTGTTAAACATGGTCAAAGTTCCAAAACTTGAGGTGAACATATGTAAAAATGCCACCTTCAAGTCAAAAGCCAGCACTTCATCCTGCTCTGAATGCTCCATTTGTAATGTTACATCTACTTCCTCCTCGCGATGACATCAGATTGTTTGAACAAGCCCACAAGTCTTTGTTGGTAAGGTTGTTCCATGGGGGGGTTGTTCATGCTGTCTATTGTATTTGAGAAGTCTATTTTTAGTAAAAAAAACGAGAAAAAGAAGTGAAATCCTACTACTACTGTTTACATAGCCTCCAGAGTCAGAGGCAACTTCTGGAAGCTAACCAATCAGAGCAGAGTGGGCTTATTGGGAGGGCGGACTTAAAGAGATAGGAGCTAAAACGGCCTGTTTCAGACAGGCTGAACTGAGGGGCTGCATAGAGAACCAATATAAGATAAATAAGTTGTTTTGAGTTTGTTGAACTATAAATCATACAGAGAGTAGAGCCCCAGAATAAAAATATAGACCTGGAAATGTGCCTGATACGTCCCCTTTAAGGCTTTAAGGCTTTCTTATATTAACAACTGCTAAGAATGCAAGTATGTTTTGTTTGTAGGCAATAAATTAATTTATAAACTTGCTGACATTATGAATCTCTAACTGATCTAAATATATTCATAATAACTATCTATCTATGATTAAAAAACAAAAAACAATTAATCAATTATCTAAATAGTTGGCAGTGAATTTTCTGGTGAATGATTCACCAATTAATTGTTGTGGCTCTTAATTAAACAAGATGAATATATATCAGAAGTGATCCAACATGAGAAAGGAAATGTGTACACTGATGTGAAAAAAAAATAGTGACATTTATGATTATCAAGTAAAATCCGATCATTAATCTTAATATAGAGTTTAAGTCATGGTGCCCAGGCCTATGTATTTAAAAACGTCGATCAGTGAGATTACTCTCACTGCAAGGTTTTGCTGTCGGGGAGCTTTTTATTGGAAGCAGAACAGCACCGTGCTTTATTGATGACTTGGTTATGAGCCTCATATTCAATATAAAATGATGAAGAAGACATTTACAGGCTCAGCTGTGGTCTCATGTTAGTCCCTGTGCATCTTATTGTTGCATCTTTTCTTATGAAACTGTCTCCTTAATTCTGTTTGATGTGTATTATGAATGCTTCAGGGAGCAGTCGAGCTAAAGGAGACAGTAACCGTCAGACTGACCTGACACATGAGTTACATAGTCAAGCTTTGTCTGATGTGAAGCTTTTCTATTTTGTATTATAAAATCACTGTTTGATCTGTCCTCTCTGTTTCTGTCTCTCTCATTCAGATGCAAGTTTTTCAGTTTGACAGAGACTCCGGAGGACTACACTATTATCGTTGACGAGGAAGGCTTTAAAGGTGGGCCTCATTTTGTGGATCTTTAAAGTCACTCTGGCAACCATAGAGGAGGACAAAAAAAAAAGATCTCTGATTCTCTGCAGTACCACGTAGCTTCAGCTGCCACTGTTTGAGCACACTTTGACATTATGGATGTGCGGCCAAGCTGCCACTCGCCGTGTTTTGTGGTTGGCTGAGTGAGTAAATCCATGTCATTACACACCCTTTTCCAGGGTGACTCTCCTTTGTTACCCTGGAGACGACAGGCTATTTGTTGCATAAGTGGTGCAGGTATTTTCTACTGGTGACTGGCTCTGTGTTGAACTAAGATATGAAACTCAAGCAAGCAATGTCAGATACATTATTAAAAACTTCAAAAAGAGACTGAAAAGATCTTGATGTGGGATAATTAAACACTGACATTAAGTTATTTAGGAAAATATGCTGTATACTTGAGCTTTAGATCAATATTATTGCATATCCTGTTAAACCTACTGTATGCTAAAGGTTGCTGATTAACTGGACCAGACTGAAGTGGCTAATAATTCAGCTAAGATGTTAACGGTTTGTGGTTCAATTACTACAATGATATTAGTTGTTAATGTTTTTAACAAGCTTTTTAATCAGTATTATGATTCTAGTTTCAAAGCATAATCTGTGAGATGAATTAATTATATCTGTGTTTTGGTGTAAATTGCTTGTTGATGTGTTGTTACTGTTGATCATTTGTGAGTTAAAGCCACAAGTGATGAGATAATGATAAATGTTAAAATGTGTAGAAATAGAGTAGGAGATTAGCTAACATTAGCTAAAATTAGCTACAAGTTAAACCACCAAAGCAAGAAGATTAGTAACAGCAAAACCTCCTGAGTGCATTAAACTGAATGAGTATGTGTGTTTTAATTTTTAAGAGGAAATGTGTGCTATTTCTTCTTCTTGTTCTTTAAAAGTTACATAATTACTTACACTGCCCGATTATTATACTACACCAGTTGTATCCACTATCAACAATATACTAATCTTTATAGTGTACTGGGCTTTTTTGCAATTAGTATGCAAGAAATCAACATGCTACATTGTTTTATACTAGCAGGAAAAGATGCAATATGTGCAAAATGGCACCAGTAGTTCAACAAAAATACAGAAAAATGTGTTGTTACTTTTTGTTTTCTGAGGTGTTCATGGAGCTGTTTCACCACTATCCACTATTACTTTTTCATTTTTCCCAACTGCAAGTAGCTCCTCCATTTCCTTTGTGTATTGAGTTGGTGGAGAATAGAGTACAATCGGATCTGCAAAATACCAAGCAATCGCTGATTTTAGCTACTCAAATGTAAGGATTTAATGCTTGTCTTTGTGTTATGTGATACAACACTGAATATTTTGGGGTTTTTCACTGCTGGTTGGACAAATCAAGACATTTGAAGACATCACTTGGGCTATTAGAAACAATCACATCATTGTTTTCTGACATTTTATAGACAAAGCAAGTTATTGATTAATCGTCAATGAAAGTCATAGTGAGTTGCGGTCCTTCCTTTTTAGTATGCATGCCATCTGTTTTCAATATACTTTATTTTGTCACTTTTCCAGTGTTACGGCCCTCTAAACCAGCTCACCCACAGAAGGTCCCAACATAATTGAGAGTCAGGATTTACCACAATAATTAAACAAATTTATCAATAAGAAACAACAACCAAATAACAGAAGCTGGTGAGCCGGCCAAAAAGAACAAAAAGAAGTGGAGACACCCAGACCAGCCCACAAAGGGCTGTAAGATCTGGACTCTCCTCTCTAACCTAAATCCACAGAACTAAACCTCACAGAAATAAAGCCGTGAAAAAAAGACTACTGGATTTACCAACCCAAACCAAGAAACTAACAAAGGCAACTGCAACATAACAGAACAAACACAAAGATCAAGCTGTTGCTGCTGATCAGGCTGGAAAGCCACCTTCCTTCTCTCTTTATAGGCCCTCCCCTCAATCATCCACTCATGGCCACCTGGGAGAGAGAGCACAAACAAAGGGTCAATAATAAGGCTATACAAATCCCATCCAGCAGGGGGGGGAGTATGTAACATCCAGTATGAACAAACTGCAGACTCACTACATACTCAAACCTGCTTAGAATTAGTGTGTAGTCTGGATTTAGGACAAAGCTGTACTATATTTCAGGGTTCGACATTCTTTTTTTTTTTTTTTTGCTTGCCCGGTCGGGCACATGGGTCAGAAATCTGCTTGCCTGAAGTCAATTTTTTCTTGCCCCTATACAAATTTTTTGTTTGTTAGCGGTTATCAAATAGACCTAACAACACAGACTAAAGTTAACTGTCATATTCAATCCTTATTTAAGTAAATGAAACCGAACAAGGACACAGAGCGTCATGGATGCGAAGCAACAAACATTCTTGCAAATCGAAAATGATATGACCCGTCCCATATATTCAACTGAGCACTAAATTCTTTTGATCAGCCCGATTTCTTTCAAACAATGACTCCCTAACCTGATGGCAGATACATTTTTTTAAAGTCATTCCTCGACTCCAAGCTTCCTGATTTCCCTCTTTAATGTTTCTCATTCTTGAGAGTATTTATGGCAGTGAAAAATTACATAGTTTCCACTGATTCCTCTATTTGAAAGTGCTCACATAATTCTGAGGGATGTTTGTGTCACGCATCACACTACAAGCTTACTCAATTCTTTGGCCAACTGCGCATGCCAATATTCTCCGATGCCTGCAAGGGGAGTGGGCTATGCTGCATGCCAGAGAGCGAGAGCATAATTCATGATATGACAATGATCAAAAAAAATGATTGAAACTCAGGCAAGTAAAATGCCCAATGTGGCATTTTACTTGCCCTGGGCAATCAGGCAAGCCTTATTGTTGAACCATGAGTTTCTGTGTTAGAGCTACCCTTTCTTATTCCAGCATTATTAATGAAGGCCAGATGTAACTCAGCTGTTATTGTCTCTTTGACTGACTTTTAAATCCTGAGAAACTTAGGACACATTGATCCAGAATGTATAATTAAACAGGGGCCAAGCACCACAGTCTAGACTGGAATTTAATAGGACAGGTGGAAAAGCTTGTCCAATACAGACTGTGGTTGCTGTTCTATCACTGGCTCTGACGTAGAAGGGTGGAGGCTGTGAATAATATTCTGTTTCTCATAATCCCAGGTAATAAAAAGGCAGTAGCAATAGCATTCATATTTTTGTGAAAACAAAGAGCATCTGTATAAAAGATGAAAAACAGGAACTGGTGCTGCATTAAAAAAAAAAAAAAAAAAAAAAAAATACGAGGAACAACATTAGTCATGCTCGTTGCTCACTCTTACCACCTGTTTCTCTTCTATTCAGTCCAAACTGGTGTTGGAAAATGTGTCATTACCAGTTACCATTTTTCCCAGAAAAGAGCTAGAGGACATTGGAATATTAGAACAACTAGTATAAAAGTATCATGTAAATCACTAATGTGCAATATTATTACAATAGTGTTTTACTGCCACCATTGATAAAAGCAATAAGTCCTTTTTCACTGCTTACTTTGTGTTTTTTGAGTTTTTTGACACAGCTTTCTTGTCTCTTCCAG
The DNA here is from genome assembly GCF_914725855.1 of Thunnus albacares. Classification (NCBI taxonomy): domain Eukaryota; kingdom Metazoa; phylum Chordata; class Actinopteri; order Scombriformes; family Scombridae; genus Thunnus; species Thunnus albacares. Next base: position 26,996,523 of record NC_058118.1, read on the forward strand.
AGCTGCCTGAGTCAGAGCACATCAGTGTTGCTGATGCCACATGGTTGGCCCTTAACGTGGTGTCGGGGGGCGGCAACGCCTCCAGTTCGCAACCCATCGGAGTCACCAAAATCGCTAAATCAGTCATCGCTCCGCTGGCAGACCACAACATCTCTGTTTTCATGCTGTCAACCTATCAGACGGACTTCATTCTGGTGAGTGTGGATAAGTACCAAAGTGGTACTGGAACGTTATTTCAAGAGGTTGTTTACTTTGGTTTTTTTTTTTTTAATTCTGAAACACCATCAACGTTAAGAGTGTGAAAATAAGTGTGGCTCTTGACAGCAGTCGGCCACAGTCAATGGAAAACAGCATTGAACAGTCCTTCATGTTCAACTAGACTTGTTCAAGGGGGTGAATATGAAACCTCAGTTTTGTAAGTAAAAGTCCACCCTAAATATATGGTTTTTATATCAATAATTGTCTCTTTCTTTAATCAAAAATGACAAATGCTTGCTGCTTTCAACTCCTCGTACGTGATGATTTTATGCTTTTCTCTGTCGTACATGATAGTAAACTTGCACTAATGGGCATTTTTCGCAATTTTCTGACATTCTGTAGACTTATTGATTAATGGATAATGATGACAAGTTTTCACAGTGGTACCAAGTATCAAAAGGTCTGTTGAAACTGCTGCTGCGTCCACTCCTACACTGCCCATCTGCATTTTCATTGAAAACTGTTGGAATCCATTTTAAAGGATATGAATTCAAGCTGCGCTATAATGGACGAAATAATAACATTTTAACAGCCACCAGTAAAGCCCACAGTGGGTGAGTTGTGGTACTAAAATGATAGATTCAGTGAAGAGTATCACATGATGATAATAATCTTAATGTTGGTATCAAAGTCAGATTTCTGGAACAATGCATTTCTCAATCTGCATTGTACTGCACAGCGGGCAGATATTTGGCTACAAGAAGGCAGACAAATTTGAAGTTACAATCCTTAAGATTTCAGTCCTGGTTGACTTGGAAACACTTGTGGTTACCGTGACAACAGCAAGTACTGTTTTAATATTTCAAGTGGCAGAATTCTGGCATTTGTTGGAAATACATCAGAAGAGCAAGTGGTGTTTCTGTTTACAGTGCAGCCAAACAAACAGGTCATAGTAAAAGGAGTCAGTTACTTTGATATATTTTATTGTCTCCTTTGGGAAATTTTTCTTGGGCTCAGCGTCGCTGCATCACAAAATATTTATCTCCCAGACATACTTACAAAGATTCATACATAAACAAAGAAGTTGTTGTTTTGAGAAGTTGAAGAAGTCAACTGCAGCTCTTCATCCCACAGCTCACTGTGGCTGCCCTTTCTTGTTTGTAAATAACTTGCATTTCCTGTGACTGCTTCACAGTAAAAGCCGTCCCACGTTTCACCAATTGAACGCCTCTATTGTGAAATAGCAGCAGCAGGAAATGTTCGATTTGCATTAGCAATAACGTGTGCCAAAGTGCTTTACAGAGAGACTGAGAATTACAATCAAACAAAAACACAGACATAATTATGAGAATCAAAGGGAACATTAATAAAAGTGTAGAATAAAATAAATTAAATATGGTTTTTTTTTAAAAAGTGAGACAGATGTCAATGAAATACAATTACAAACAGTTCTACTGTACCACAACACCTGACATGAAAAAGCAATAACCTTGGATATAGTGTACCTTCCACAGCCCCACTTCCTTTGATTTAGGAAGAAATCCCCTCATACCAAAGCCTCTCTGGCCACAGGGAGTCTTATTTATTGCCTTGCTTTGGTGGAAAAACAAGGCCTGCTGAACAGCTCTGGCATGTTTATGAAAATGAAAGAAAGAAAAAACAAAAAACCTGCGTCGATGTTGATAATCTGTTGATAGTTACATAAAGGGGATCAGCAGCTCGGCCTCTTGCTGGAATTCCAGGTATCATACACGAGCCTGTTTCCTGTCTTGACACCAGCTGCTCCGATCCACCATCCTAATTATTGGTATATCAGCTAAAAAGAGGAAAAAGACCTGCTGCGTTCACCCGCTACCCGTGTTCCCCCCCCCCCCCCCCCCGTCCTCGTCTCACACTGTGTCGGATCGCGTTACCGAATCTCTAAGACAGACCAGCTTAAGATGTGTCTTTTCACCATTATGATCTTTTGTGTTACATAAAGCGGTAAAGCCTGACCCAAATGTTGAATGCACTCATTTAGACAGAGCCGGAAGTATCCTGACTGAGTCAAGCCGCTCAGAGCTACATACCAGCTTCTCTCGAGCAACTTTACCTTTTACTCACACTCATACACACTCAATGAAGCAATAGCTGTCACTCTGGATAAATAAAACACTCTATTACTACCAAAAACACTTCTTTCACTAGCTGCAGAGATTATTATTTTGTATCAGAGATAACAAAGAAGACACACCCAAGGCTTTGTATATTGATTCGGGTCTAAATTATTCTCCTATCAATATACTCGGCTCCTTTATATTTGACGGTCAGATACTTGCCTGCATGACAATATCATAAAAAACCTTTATAGGTCGTATTATGTTTAAGCATTAACAGTAAATCTTGAAATGAAAGAAATGTTTGCTACTGTGGAATTTAATTGTTATTTGATAGCAATATATTCAGTATACAAAGCTGTTCAAATACAATTTTGATATCAAGGAACAATTCACCCTAAAATAAACATACATAACTCAAAAAAATGGAAAGGCACATTTTCTATGTGGTTTTATTTTCTGTTTGATGATCTTTTTGCCCCACAAGCAAGAAAAGTCTCTCCCATGCATCCATATTCCAAAAATTCTTCTCTTACCGACACTCTTCCCCAAAACAGGATGTTTACAAAACTAATAACTTAATTTCCATGAAATGTGCTGCAGATATTTATAGTCCCCCCCAGCTCAAGCTTAATATCTTTATTGACCTTTTTAAAAATCCACTTGTACACATGACATATCAAACACTATGTGCTTAGGTACATGGCTCTTACTGTGGATATACAAGGACCAGAAGATGCAAAACGTAGTGTGACGATATGATCATGTTGTGTCATTGTTTTAAAAAAAAAAAAAAAAAAATTCAAATGTGAATGATCTTAAATGCACCTCAAATTGATGTGTTTTCTTGCGCCTCCCTGTGTGTACTTTTATTTCCTTTTATACATTCGGAACAATTTATAACAGTTTTTCAGCTGAGTTGAAATGTTTATTTCTTTATGATTTATTGTCTATTTGTGTTTTATTTTACCGTAAATCATTCTGTTCTATTTTATGCAATATATATTCGTCTTTGTTGGTCTAAGGCATTTCCTTGCCTTATGTAACGCACTTTGAATTGGCCTTTTGTGTGAAAGTTTCTATAAAAAAGAATAATTTGCCACATTCTGCAGCCCCAGTGATGCAGACGTTGTATTGTTTGTATTCTTGTGGTAAAGAAAGACCTGAGTCTGAAGTCAAAGCTCTGAATGTTGCAGTAAACAGTTTCTCGTCTTGGACCATTCAACAGTCTTACATGAAAAATACATTTGCCATTTTCTCCACCTACACAAGACTCTCTAGACCAGAATCTAGTACAGCCACAAGGTGTGTTGTGGACACAACACTTTAGTTTGCTGGTAGACTGGTAGAATATAAACAGTCTAAGCCCCTTCTTTGGAGATAATCAAAAGCCGTTTTGAGAAATGTAGCAGGTTATTAACAGCAAAAAATGAAGATGAAGAGAGGGAACAGCAAAAAGTAAATTACAGCATTTCACCACAAAATAACTCAGTATATGAGTGTTCTTATTTCGTTAATTTCCCTTCTTATGTCCCTGTTTTCCTAGACATAGGAGACCACCACTAATTCACATTTATTCACACAATTCACACATCATTTGCTGAACCTCAACTTTCATTTTTCCATCCTCAGGTTAGAGAGCGAGACCTGCCAATGGTCATGCACACGCTGTCTTCTGAATTCACTTTGCTTCGGGTGGTCAACGGAGAGACCGTTGCTGCTCACAATCTGGGAGTCACCAATGGCTTTGTAAAGCCAAAACTCGGTAGGTGTAAACAAACATTTATATGTGTATCTTTGTTGATCCCAAACGGTTAATGTTTTCAAAATATATCATAGTAAAGCTGCATATTAAAACTGCTTTGGAAAGGTTTTTTTTAAATGGATAACATAAAGACATAAACTACACAGATGGGAGTGGTGGATGATTACCTCAGCTTTCATTTTACGCTACGCACCTGCAGTTTTCAATATTGATGTAACCCACCACCATTACATCAACATCTGTTTAGCATCAAAGTGCTTACTGAGAAATTTTACTGAATGTAATTTACACATATTCAATATGCAATGGAACTGCACAGGTACAGAAGCTATAAAACAAATCCAAATAGTCTTTTGCATAGTTTCTTTTTGACACAATAACTGAAAGCAAATCTACGGAGGATTTTTGTTGTAATTATGGTTCAAGTACTTCAGGTCAAAGTGGATTGGCATTTAAAGGACTCGTTAGTAAAGTGTAAATTTCAAATAGTAATTTAGTTTGCAAATTACTGCGTTTGAAATAATATATCCTTATTCTGCAGAAGTATTCACAACATTGAGCTAAACGAATTTTTTTGGCAATTCACGTCATGTATGAAGAGCTCAAACTTTCATTTTTGACAGCAGATTTCAAGCTCAGATTAAAAGCCAACACGTTGTCCTAAACAAGCTCAAACAAATGGAAAAAAGTGTTGAGATTGAACGCTCATTATTACTACTAGTGCAGTGCCCATTCAAAACATGCCTGTTGGTAGATGCTACAATTTACCGATGCTCCCTAAACGCCTCACATACAGAATATCTGGAGACTACAATTTTGAGTTGAGCTGAAGTGGATCGGATGAATTGTAGTGTCCATCCTGCACTATGTCTTGAACATATATCCAAAGTTCCTGCGCATGAGAAACAGGAATAGAGCTTAACTCTCTAAACTTTCTCAGTTCATTCTCTATGATAGTTTTCATCACTGTGGATGTAATCTCATCTCTGACCACAATGTGGGTTGCAATGGCAGAGTGGCACTGTCTGTGTTTCCGTTTGTTGACTTCTGACTTCTCGTGCAGAAGAAGAAGCGGAAGCAACGTTGTGTATGAGGTATTTTTATATATTTCTGACCGTGCCTGAGACATCCAGCACTAAGTCTTGAATGTACATGCCAAGTTTCATTCACAGCACACAGTTCAATAATAGAGCTTAAGCCTCTTAAACTTTTTCAAGTCATTAACACTAAGGATGTAATCCCACCTCTAACCACAATGTGGGTTGCAATGGCAGAGTGGCGCTGTCCGTGTTTCCGCTCGTTGACTCCACTGGCAGAAGAAGAAGCAAATCAACACTGTATATGATGTATTTTTATATATTTCTCGAGAACCACTCATCTAAACAACTTCATACATCGACATTGCACTTCCTTGATTCCCCAGCAATCCACCTGCTTGGTATGAAGTAGATTGGATGAACGGTTCTCGAGATATGCGAAGGACAAGCACACATTCAGACAGACAGACAGCCTCTGAGCCCTCATATGTTCCATTGTTTTTGTTTTTCAGTGCCCCGTCCCATCATTCACCCGTTATCTAGTCCCAGCAACATGTTCTGCGTGACCAGCTTGGACCCAGACACACTACCCTCCGTAGCCACCCTTCTCATGGACGTCATGTTTTACTCTGGAGGGTAAGAATCACCTCATCTTATTTGAAAATGACCTCATCTTAAATGAAAAATGCCTTTTTAAAATGTACTAATCTTTTGTTGGATGCAATACCTGTATGAACTGGAATACAGGAATAATAACAAAAGACATTACATTATCAATTCTTGTACGTCTCATTGTATTTTTTGTTTGTTTTTGAGTTTTGATGGTTTTTTTCAGTTGTTGTGTAGCAGTATTTGTAATTACATTATCTGGTGGTGTGATGTCAGACAGTCTACCACTTTGGTCAAGACTGAAATATCTAAACAACTATCAGATGGATTACCATGAAATTTTGTACAGACAGTCACACTCCACAGAGCATGAATTGTACTGACTTGGATGATCACCTGACTTTTCCTCTAGTGCCAAGAACATGTTGACATTTTTGGCAATGGAAGGATTGTCACTGGCACAGACATTCATGTTGAATCCTTTTGTCATCCCCTGACCTGCCTTTTAAGCAGATAGAGAAATGTCATGCTTTTTTTGATTTTCTATTATTTTTTTACACTGCTATGATGTCCAATGTGGTGAACGGATGTAAAATGCTGCCTTCAAGTCAAAAGCCAGGGCTTCAGCCTGCCCTGACACTGCGTTGGGGGTCTTAAAGGGACAGGAGCTAAAACAGCCTGTTTCAGACAGAAGTGGAACTGGGGGGCTGCATAAAGGGCCAGTATAAGATAAATAAGGAGTTTTTTAAACTGTAAATCATGCAGATTTTCCAGTAGAGCCTCTGTATAAAATGTTAAATGTCATGACATACACGTAAATAGATACAATTTCCACCATTACTTGATGACTATCAGCCAGGTTTGACACCCACCTCTTTGTTGTTGCAAAGACACAAGTGAAAATGTATGAAACTTAAGTGGGTTTGGTAACTAGTTGTGAGATAAAGAAAATAAATATGGTTTCTGTGTCACTAGTCCCAGCACATTGAGTGTTGAGCCTTCCTTTCCAGGCCAAAGGAGCCGGGAGCATCCAACGAGGACTCGAGCCACATCCGCTTCTTCTCCTTCTCCCTGATCGAAGGCTACATCTCTCTGGTCATGGATGAACAGACAACTCAAAGGTGGAGCAGACAGAAAACTCAAAAACATATTACCGCTGCGTAATTAGCCAAACTCTTTCAAGATGTTGTTTTCCTTTTAGTCAAGACAACACTGAGACATTATGTTCATGCAATGGGAACAAATTTATGATTGTTGTTGGAGGGGGTTATTAGTTTGTTGCTAAGCAATGGCAGAGCAGTTGGGTCTTACAATGTGCTTAAGTCACAGTGGGTTTCAGTCTGACTCATTTATTCTCTGCTGCTCTTCTCTTTCTCACAGTATACTCTGTAATTAAGCAGAAATGCCATAAAGAAACTTGGGAAACTGCAGGTTGCTCCTCTGTTACCACCACTTCAGTACCTGATGATATCAGGATTGTCCATTCATAAACGAGGTAGCCCTTATATGGGTCACTAATGTCTTTAGGCCATATGGAGGTAAAGAAATAATTGGACCAAACTTTCATTATTTATATATTTATATAATTCAGTTCATATTTTGCTACTGCAGCATGTGGGCCAGCCTTGTCTCAACATTTATGTAAGACTTAACATGTTGCCTTAAAGAGATAGGTCACCCATTTTATTCTCTTACTTTACAAAGGCTCTCTTATTCAGTGCAGTGTGATGAACAGTAGCAACAGCATTCACCTGCTGCTGTTCATCTGTTTTGTTCTAGTTTCTCATTGGTTAATAGTTAGCTTCTTCTGTTGCAGTTCTGCACAGTACTGTTAACTAGAGCAAGACAAATAAGTGCTTTGAAGTAGAGTAGGGCAGGACTTGGCAAAATATTTGAGCTCCCAAAAACAACCAAGAAAACTATGTAAAAAAAAAAAAAAAAAAAAAAGATACTTTTATCATTTTGAAAGTTTATATATGATTTGGATGAAAAGTGAATTGGATGGGGGGTTTTTTTCTTCTACCGCATACATATCTGCTCTTTAATTACATATCCTGTACTTTCCTTTGAGACAAATTAGTACCCAAAAGGGAAAAATTTCTATTTTTTATCTTTTGGTTTTAATGGCGGCGCTGCATCAAACGGTAACACAGACAACCACAACACAAAAAGAAGCAGAGGCTTTGAACTACAACCCACATTAGCCAAGTGATCATGTACAAACTGAAACTGAATGGAGTCATAAATATAATGAAGAATTTGTGTTGTTCAGACCTGGTATCTGTAGTTTTAAAAGCTTTGAATCCACTTTTTCCTTTTAAAAAACGCCTCAGAAGATATTTAAAAGAAATGTTAAATTCTGTTTACAGAAGGATTTTTTTTTTTTTTTAAAGCAAAAAATATCAAATTTCTTAAATGTGTAGACTTTCTGGTTTCTTTATTATTCTTTGACAGTAAACTGAATATTTTTGGGTTGGGACAAAACAAGACTAATCTAAGGACAACACCTTGGGCTTTGGGAAACACTGATCGACATTTTAAGAACCAAACAACTTATCAAGAAAACAATCAACAGATTAATCGATAATGAAAATAATCATTAGTTGCAGCCCTAGTTGTTATACACCTCTTAACTATAACCCACATTAGCCTTTTAGCTATTATCTCCTTCTATCTAAAAGCATGGAGACAATGTCTTGTCCTGCACTGCAGCACCATTTGCAGACCAGATAGCTGCAAACATCAACAACAGTCAGTTTAGATGCTAAACGGTGTGGTCCCCTTTTTCAATACTACTGCAAACAAACCTTAGCTGTTAAGATGCAGTCAGCATTACAGGTTTATTTATTGTCGTCTTCTGTATTGACCCTTATGCTGTCAATTTCTTTTTATTCTCTTCTAGGTTTCCAAACAATGTCCTCTTCACCAGCGCTTCTGGTGAGCTTTGGAAAATGGTTCGAATTGGGGGACAACCTTTAGGATTTGGTGAGTTTTATTTTCTGTAACGCTAGTTAGGCAGGTTATATGATGGTAAAATGTACTGTTACAGTATCAGAGATTAACCCAGCTCCAGAATACAGTGTTTACTATATTATCAGTATAATAAATATACTCAAATTATTGATGAGTAGCTCAGATCAGTTTCACAACTTAGCATGTCTTCATATGCAGTTAATATGTGCAAGATGCAGAAGCACTGTACATTATGACCAGGAGACTCTGCTATAAACAACAGTATTTTGGCACTGAAATCTAAATTAATTAATGTAATTAGTTAACCCATCCATCAGTTTGTATTCAGTTGCATTCTGTGTGGTATTAAAAGGTTTAAATTGAAATTGGTGAACACAGCAGAAACTCTGGTATATTTATTGTCACAATAAATACTATGAACTACCAGCTACTATAAGCTGATTGCACAAGACACACCTCCAACTAACCTTAGTTAGTTGTGACATAAGGATGTCAAAGTAGATCACTAAAAGTTACGGATACATTGTCTTCTGCCTCTCCAGTTTGTAGTAGTACGAATGTAAACTTGACCAAACCTTCTGGGGGGAAAAGAGACCATGCCTAAACAGCCACAAGTGTTTTGTATGAAAAAAACACTGTTAGAGTATCCACTTTCATGTAATTAATAGTGTTACATAAGACCCAAGTTGAAAGTTCATTCAAAAGAACACATTTGGAACTGATGGGCTGTGGGAACCACTGCCTCACCACATGTTCAAGTGCTCATGGACAAACTAATAACTGAATAAGTCAGTATAGTGAATGAGTTACAGCTGGGGAATTAAAAAATCAGCAGATATCTGCAGCTCTTGAAAAGTTTTATAAAGCTTTGAATTCAGTTCCCTACACCTTAGAAGGTATTAAACGTCAAAAGTCACGGGCTGTCTGGAGACATTATTCAACTGTTGTATAAATTAAATAGGATTTGACAATGGATTGTTCGGTCGTTGGGTCATTTTTGTGGAGTTTCAATCAGCACCATCAGACCTGCAAACACTGTCACTGGTGGTAGCTACAAAGCTCATCCATTCATAATTGGCAAGTGTCAATTATAGCATGAATTTAATTGAATGAATCATTTTTCATTGTTTAATCCACTTTTCTGCCACTTCTCTGGGTTCAGGTTGCATTAATTTGATTTATATCACCTATACTGTTATTATATACTGTATAGTAATTTATAATAAATAATTTTAGGCAATATTGTCCAAACTTTGTACGGTATTGTGAAACAGGACTTAAATTGCATTGTATGTGGTATTAAAAAGTATTTAAAAAGTCTGAAATCTAACCCTAAAGTGAACTCAGCAGAAACCTGTTTGTTTGTTTGTTTGTTTGTTTCAGATGAATGCGGCATCGTGGCTCAAATATCAGAACCCCTGGCAACAGCTGACATTCCAGCTTACTACATTAGTACCTTCAAGTTCGACCACGCCCTGGTGAGAGAGAGGAACCCTCTTCATTAAATTAGTTTGGATTAAATGTGAAGGCTTCTGTCAGAGGAGGTTTTAAATGTTTGTGTCTTCTCCAGGTTCCCGAAGAAAACATCCAAAGTGTGATCGGCGCTCTGAGGACCGAGAGCACGGCGCAGTGAAGGAAGCTGGAGGAAAAACAATGAAAACAACCGTTTTCAAAGTCATTTCGTTTATCATGTCCAAAAAGTGCCAAGAGCTTATTAGCGGACTACTGTGGATCGGCTCTGAAAGGAAGGGATCTAACCCCAAAGTGTGGGGTGGTGTATGGGGAGGAGTGTGGCAGTGTGTTAGGGATGCCTTTGTTACTCGGTCATTTTCTTTACCCCCACATCTCCTTCCTTCCTTCCTTCCTTCATTGGCACTCGAGGCCTCCACTGCCTGTTCTGGTAGTTGTTGCTTTAGTTTACTGGACTGAATATGTTGGTTTTTTTTCCTCTCTAAAGCTGCTTCTTCCCACTCCCTGACCCTCACAAGCACCATACTGTATTAGTTACATAATTCCTCTCATGGAAGGATGACGAATGTACTCTCAAAAACAAAAGAAATATTCTATATATATATAGGCATATATCAAGCTCTCCATTTTCTTTTTTTTGTTTTGTTTTTTCAACAGGTCATTTTTCAGTGCCAAGATGTTTGAATGCCTAAACCGATGCCTTTGTCAAAATACATGTGTGCAATTGAAGGAGACAATTTTGGAGACCGCCAGACGGCCTGGTTCAGTCATACGGTGTGTTTTTGCTTTTAGTAGCTGTTGAACATTGTTTTAATCACAGCAATGATCTAACTGTTGGAGTCCCTCAGACTTAGATGTTAAATTCAGAGGCCTCGAGATGCTTGATCTAGTGAAACATGAAGTGAATCCATCATCCTCTTGATGAAGGATTAATCTTTTAGTGCTTTCATAAGTAATATGCATTCGCACTGTGAGCAACCTGGTTGATCAGTCACTCAGAATCAGCAGATTTTATTTAGTTAGTGGGACTGCAAGGTTTTAGACAGACAAATCGGTGAGAAAGCACAATTTATGTAGCATTAATCATTGAGTTCAGAGTCGTGTGTGAGAGTTGGATTAGTTTATGAATCGATTTGATGTAGAGAAAGTAAATCTGTGACAATTTATCATTAAAATTTAAAAGTATTTGTCTGTTTTAGAGTAAAAAAAAAAAAAAAGTTATGCATGATTAAGGGTGTGGCCACTTTTAGTGACAGGTGGGTGCCATCAAGGTGACAACGTTGGTTATGTAATGTAACCATGATGTAACCCCAGGTTTACAGAGTGTAGGCATAGCCGTTGCTATTTCAGTGTGTGTTCAGTTCATCAAAGTTATTTGTAACATTTTAGTCACCTAAAAAAAGTCTTGTTCAGTGTTTGGTTGTACTAAATGACCCTCTCTGGGGTTGTACGTTCAGTTTTTTCCGGTAAGTCCATTTTGTTTTAATGGTTTTAAGCCTGTTTTTCACTAGTGAAAATTAGCATTAGCATTAGCATTATCACAGTCAACCACAGACTGTTAATGCACCGTGCTAACCAAGCTAGCAGCTAGCGTTAGGGTCAGCTCCATCCTCTTGTAACTTCTGGCTCCAAAAATCCAAGGCGGTCAAAATGCGAGGCTTCAAACCAATAGGTGACGTCACGGTGGCTACGTCCATTATTTTTTACAGTCTACAGGCATATTAACGCTAAGATTTTGAACACAGTAAACATAACCTTCTAAACATCAGCATGTTAATATGTTAACAATCACTACCTTTTACATTTACTGCACCACAACTGGTGAAAAATCAAAAACATCAAATCAATCATATAATTTGGTGTTCGTTACAGCTAGCTTATTTACATAGCAGCTAGCATGGCTGTAGACTCTTAGTCTTGTTTTGTATTGTATTGATTAATCTAAACAAGACAAATAAACGAGTCACAAAAATGAACACATTCTTAAGGCACTAACCTGTAGGTAGAATACAAAGGATATTTCTACTTACAGCCTTTTAATTTACGGTCTCACAGGGTTTTAATAAGAGCGAAATAATACCACAAGTAACACCTCAAGTTAATGTTGTTTCATCACACAATGAAATGATTAAAAAATATGATTTTTAAAAATATGATCATTTTAAAAAAGTAGATCATATCAGTGAAACACAGCATTATTAATGGGTTGAATACAAAATGTTTATAAAAAAAAAAGGGGTTTTAAGTTCTTTCTTTATTCAGACCTGAATTATTCTTTCCACCCAACATATATTTATAGGATATATGAAGTTTAATTGACAGACATAATCATAACTTGCCGCCCTACTTCTGCACATCAACCCCAATATGGGATACAAGCAGTCTTACCACTTGAGTTGAGCTTGCGTAAAGGAATAGTTGAACATTTTCAGTAATGCAGTTATTCATTTTTTGCCAAGAGATGGATGAGAAGATCGATACCATGTGCGTTAAGTATGAAGCTGAAGTCAGGAGGCGATTAGCTCAGCTTAAAAACTGGGAAAAGGGGTAAACGTCTAACCTGGCTCTGTCTAAAACTCAAATATATACCTACTAATAAACATATTGTATCTTGTTTAATTTGTACACAAACAAAAATGGCTATGTCTGGGTAAGTGCTGGGCAAATTGAAGAAATAGATACACTACAGAGAAGCTGATCACAGTAAAAAAGTCCAACTCTTAATGACTAACAAACCTTCTATTTGGTAGAAATTTGACTGTTTTCTGGTCTCTTCTGACAACTTAAAGATCACGTTTCTCACAGTGTGAATCTGCAGTAAGACCTGATGATAAATACAATGATGAAAATGTTTGCCTCTAGTAATAAATTACTGAGCCACTTTGACAGCGTACTAGAATAATGGCAGTGTAATTGCGCTAAACATAAGCTAAGGTTCACACAGGGAAGGAACGTCTCCCTCCAAGCCCTGGTGTCCATTTCGGTCTTGAAGCTCCCCCTCCCCTGCCCCAGTCTGCACTTTAATGCAGGTTCCACCCCCACAGACCTGCTGTACTGATGTGAAAATGGGGAGGGCTATTTACTTTAGAAAGATCTTGTTCTTATGGGGAGATTTCTGTTGGTCTTAAGCGTTTGGTGATGTTTTTCTTTCTTTACTTTTTTTTTTTTTCTTCGCAACACCTTACACCTAACAACAACTGTTCTTCTGATCAGATCTGATTAGTAGAAACCCTGTATTTTATCAGTGTTAAACCATGAGGAAGGTGTCATTTCTTCTGATTCCATTTCAAAGAAAAAGGTTTTCATTTGAAGCTTCTTGTGTGGAAAAATAAACAAGCTTTTTTTTGAGCTTGTTGCGTGTTCAGTTTTCACCAATGTGTAATTTTTACTGTCTTTACTTACCAATGAGGATTGTCTTCTCACTGTTATTTGCTCCCAATGTGTACTTTAAACAATAAACTGGTGACATCTCTGCCCAATCTGGTCTTCAGAGCCTCCAGATTGACTCTAAATCAGATTTCTCAATGAAACTTTCTGGCGTTTAGGGTTTTTTATTTACATAAAATATAATCTGTGGATTAATATCATGAAAAAATTAACAGTATCAGCTAATACACAAATACACAAAGGAACAGAATAGCAGTAGGGCTTTACAACCTTTGGGCACAAACTTATTCGTAAACAAACATAATACAAACTAGAAGTGAAGGACGTCACCTTGTGCCTATAATAACCTGCCAAAAAAAACCCCACTAACAGCAGCAGTGATGTTGCCAAGACTCTCACTGATAATATTTGTTACATCATTACTAAATCAATTCAACTGGGACTTGTTTTCCACCGGTGAAAAGATACTTTCAGAACCCTCTGAGGTGTGACGCACTTAGAGCCAAAAGCACGAAAACAATCACCTGCCAAATTGAACGGATCCTTTTCATATTGGTTAAAGAAATATATAAAGATTTATTCTACGAAAGGAGGCTAGATGTTGCTCATTCCTTCAGCCCACATGAGGGCATCTAGAGATTTGCATGGTCCCCCAGAGTCCTCATGAATGCTCATGATTCTGGTGACCGCCTCATCTTTCTTCAAGCACAACCATCTTCTCTAAATTTCCACATTTTGCTACATGTATCACAAACAGTAATGGTCAGATGTTATTTAAATTTGCTGTGGATCTTCATAGTACGCAGGAGATATTTTTCCTTGTGTTTTTGATGATGCCTTCAGAATAGGTTGACGATATTTCAAGTCTGTCTCGCCAGTATGAAACCTATTTCAGTGTTCATTTGGGCACCTGACTATTGTTTTAAGACAGACTTGAAAAATTGTGAATCCATCTTTTAACCTGTATTCAAAAGCCTCCATTAAGCAAAATTTCCATTTGTACAAAGAAAATAAAAAATCTGAAGGGCAGATTGCTCTGAAATTTACTGAACACCGGAGTAAAAAGCTTCTATTGTGGATTCTCCATCAGCTTTTGACTAGCATCACCCTTGGCAAAAAATGTCAGCTTTTATGCAAGATATGTCATAATCTAAAGTGTAACACAAACCAGCTGCATTTTGTGATTTAGACTCACGTAAATTGTAAGTGTGCAAAAGACATCTTGCGCCTGTTTATCCTTTGAATAGTGTTACCTAAAGTGTTTCCCTCCATGGCTGGGGTTAAGACTAAGATGAAGTACAGGCTCAGGTCAGACAGACTTGTGCCAACGTGCTAATCCGAGCAGTTAATGTGACTAAATTAATGTTTTTCTAGAGAGTTGTTGCATGTCTGCGCTGGGAAAATAGAACAGTGGCGAAGTCCTGACGTGTTGATGCCCCTTTAACACCTGTGTGTCGGCTTCATTCTGAAGACAAAAATAATAGGTGCAGATATTCATGTTGAACCCCTCGGACTGCTGAAGTGGCAGTTAACACTACAATGCAAAAACATAATGCAACAGTAGGCTCAGTAATGTCGGTTACACCTCAATGTCTAATTTTTGTAAACATTAGATATAAGCTAAAGGTGGTACCAGACCGATGCAATGCCATTTATCCAATTGCCCATTATTCCAAAACCCCAATAGTTAGAAAAACTTCCCATTGGACTGAAAACCCATTAGTCTGATTGCCCAGTATCCCGAAAACAAAAGCCCACTGCTCAAAGGCCCGTTGCTCTGAAAATACACACTGTCCCTGGAGTTTTTTGCCCTTACTTAAATATCTAAGTGTATTTTGATGTGCAAATGCAAAGATATCATTTACAAACGCTTGCTTTTTAGTGCATTTGTTGCATACGAACCCTCATCCAGAAGACAACAGAGGTAGCCTAATCGGATCGCCTTACCATAAATAATGACTGTGTGTATTTTCAGAGCAATCCAATGGGACATTTTTCAAATTATTGGGGTTTCGGAATAATGGGCCTTCGGACCAATGGGCAGCTCCCATCAGACCAAGGCTTTAGCACCAAAACTCAAATGTATTGAACTGAGCACGAGCGTTTTATTTATTGTGCGTTTACCTTTTCTTTTGTAAGTGAATAAATGTGTCATTTCTTTTTTTTTTTTTAATAGTTTCACAGTCTTGCTACGTCAATCTAAATTCAATATCTTGCTCATTCTGCCCAACACTTTCATATCATGAGGTGTATAATGTAGCTTTGAAGTAATCTGACTTAGAACTTCTCTGTGAAAATATGCATTTTGCCTGTCTGTCAGTGTCTTCACTACTGGACTTTGGTTCTACTGATACCCTTCCTCCACTTTTGCTGGCAGCAAATAGACAACAGCAGGGAAGACTGCAGGTGTATCAGTTGCCTGTATTATTTGACCTGAGTAAACAAAGCAGAGAACAGCCAGGTCCTTGTGGCCCTGCACGGGTGCCTCAACACGCCACCTTTTCTCTGCTTCAGCTCACTTCAGCACACAGACTAAGGAGAGGAAGAGGAGGAGGAGGAGGAGGGCTGTTCCAGCTGCAGAAACCCTCTCTGCAGAGCAGGGTTAAAGGAGCGGACATGGTATGTAAGTGTTTTCCCTTCTCATGATCATCTTTCTCCTTACGAGAGAGTTTTGTGACTCATCGGTAAAAGCTTCTGCTCGCCTCTCAGTTAAATTCAAGTGGAGCTGCATACAGAAGAGCATCTCGTCACTGCTAATTGAAATGCATCCCTTCACCTTCTCTAATCGATTCCTTCGAGTTGCAAGGTCACTGGTGAGAAATCTCCACCCACAGAAATGACAAATAAAAACTGTACAAAGTGACACATAAACAGCAGTGAGTCACTTCATCCAGACAAAGCCAGATATGATCAACACATTTTCCCTCTTGCATCACAAACCACTCAAAACCTACTAGTGTCATCTCACAGCATTGTTGGGTATTAAAGTTGAAATCATTTTTCTCTGAAATTTGGAGCCCAGTTGCACTATTGCACTATTCTAAGAAAGCACTTTTAGCCACAACCATAATGAGTGATGTCACTGCAGGTGTTTGTCACATCTACATTCATGTCTGTCAAGTGTATTTCAATGATAAAGCTGGCGATTTTCTGTATTTTTCTTATTTTCAACAAATCTAATGGCCAGAGTCAAACCAACAATGAATTGATCTGCTTAAAAGTATTGTGTGTGTTTCCAAAACCTTATATATCTTGATCCTCTATAGACCTCAGTTGTTGTCCGAAAGCTATTAAAAACATGTCACTGAGCCACAGTGCTGCACTGGGTGACGTGTCCCTTCATCATGAAGAGTTTGGTCAAGTTAGTTTGCTTAGACACAGCTCCAAAGACTAATCACAGCGATCAAGTTTTCAGTCCCTGGAGAGTAGTGCTGTGTGAAGCAGATGTTTGTTCCTGACTTTATACCGATGTTTTTAATTCAGTAAATAAACAATGTAATTAAAAATCAAGAGGTGGTGATATGTGGCACAAAAAGCTTGCGAAGCTCTGTATACGTGCATTCTCAGTGGTGTCTGTCTTACACAGAACTACTCTCCGGAGACTGAAAATGTGATTGCGGTTATTCGTCTTTGGAGCTGTTTTTAAACAAACTAACACACCGAATCTCTTTGTGGTGAAGGACCATGTCACCCAGTGCAACAGTGTGACTCACTGATGTCTTTTAATGGTTTGTGGATGACAACAGAGGCCTACAGCACTGAGGAATAAGATATATCAGGCGTTGGATACACATGCTATACTTGTAAGTAGATAAATTAATTGTTGGTTTGAGATTTGTTGACCATAAGAGAAATATAGAAAATCACCAGCCTTATCTTTTGACTCAAACCTAAATGACAGGAATGATGAGTTCAGTTGTAAAAATGGTTCCTTATTGCTAGATATTTTAGTTCACTGTACGGAAATGTATAAGAGTGTTATATCAGTTGATCTGAGTGGGCAGTAGGGGCTTTCCTTTGCTCGCTATAAGCTTCATTCTGTTAGGCCCTGTTTTTTAATGAGCATGCTTACTCTTCACATTTGTCTACAATAACATCTGTGAAATAAATATGACCCTAAATAACAGATATGGGCATCCCCTTAGAAGTATGTTAGCCTAAAATTTCTAGAAAAGTGCCCGCACATTCTCAAGTCTAGAGAAAGGGACCAAACACACCAAGAGACCAACTTGATTTGAGTTTATAAGTCTGTCCCTGTGTGTTCTCACTCGCAGGTTAATCACAGGTTGTGAGTTTTATGCTCACTTAGTAGTTTCATAAATAAATAAATCATAAATACATTTCCATACTCTCTGAGGGGCCTTGAAGTTGTCACAGTGATTAATGGCTCCAAAATACAGGAGCTGAATGAGGAGAGCAAAGCACAACAATGCTGTGATGATGAGTTTGTTTACACACTAACTGTACTGTGAGAACTGATGAAACTTTCCATCAGCTGGTCTGTTAATTTCAGTAAATTAAAAGGTCATGGCCAGTTTTAGCTGCAAAGTTCAATCTAAAGAGATTGTTAAAGATGCACTTAAAGGCGTTATTT
Organism: Thunnus albacares; assembly: GCF_914725855.1. Taxonomy (NCBI): domain Eukaryota; kingdom Metazoa; phylum Chordata; class Actinopteri; order Scombriformes; family Scombridae; genus Thunnus; species Thunnus albacares. The sequence continues at coordinate 27,014,652 of NC_058118.1, forward strand.
TACAGGTCCATTATTTCCTAATAACTTCTTGTAATTTGGTACAAGTTAAAGGAAAATTGGTGACAAGGTGCTGAGATTATCTGTTATTTGTAGATTCCCAGGGGAATTTCCCTGAAAGAACTGTTCCATTTAAACACGAGTAAATATTTGTTCACTAACTATTTAATTATTTGCATGTTGCACTGCTGTGCACCAACTACAAGACTATAGGGTTATGAAAAATATATAAGAATTGATTAATTCAACGTTTGTCAACCGAACATATTTTATTTATAATTATACCAAATTTATTTAGAGAAAACCTCCTTGGACGTTATCAGGAATTTACAGGCACGTAAAACAAAGCGTTATCAAAACTTTCAACTCAGAAAATAAAAATATACATTTATTTTGATATTTTGACATTTTCTTCAGTGCATAATATGAGTTTAACATTGTGGGTAAGGTGGGTTTCTCCTCCAGTACATCCAGACTCACACGACATGAAAAACTAAATAAAACTACCTGTCTCAAGTCACTTTTCTGATGATGCATTAGATTCATATTGCAATATAATGACAATCAACATCCATTCAAGCTGAAAGGATGCCATAATTGACGCTTTCTGCTTCTGCTGATGAGCTTTCATATGCAGAGCATGCACGCATTTCCGATGACACACAAGTTCATGTTGCAAAATTGATTCTGAAAACCTGTTTTCTACATGGCAGAGTGCCTTCACCTCTATTTGCTGTTGGCGGGGAGATAATCTTTTGTGTGTGTGTGTGTGTGTGTTTTGCTGTCACTGGCTTTTCAAATGGCAAATTGTTCTTTTTACAAACATTTCACAGGCCTACAAAGATTTCAAACCACACAAGTCTGTTGGTTCCACAGTGAGTCACTTCATTCACTGAGCACATTTCTCTCATATTCATTTTCTCATGTAGAGGCAAAACAACCACATTTCAAGGTTTTAACCACTTGAAAGCTAACAGTGTTTTCTGGTAAGAAGCTTGTCCCGTTTATTACAACTTGGGTCTTATTTTCATAGTTTTGGCCGTCATCTATTAGTTATGTTACATTGTACTCACCAAAGTTCTTTTCACTTCCCAGATAACAGCAATTAACTCGGTGGGTGAAATGTTAACATGATGGCCAAAAATACAACAATAAACCCATGAAAATACCCTTTTACCATATGACCTTCATGCAGGATAACGTGAGCTGCGTCAGTGACAGTTAGCTGCATAATCGACTGCTCTGCACACTGTTTGACGTCACCGTAGGTCGGAGGGACACGAGGGACCGTCACCCGTGGAGAGCAGCTGGCTTCAAGACTCCAGAGCAGCCCCGATCAGCTCCCTGAGGCGCCCGGTGGTCAGCGGGAGGCTCAGCCAAACATCCAGCCTTTCATCCGCTGCTGGAGGGGGTGGGCGGGGGGGACAGGAGCTCACAGGAGGGACCTCACCAGCGCCACCATATGGTCAACACCACACGCTACGTCCACCACTTGACCTGGCACAGTCACCTGATGGAAATTCACACAGAGAAAGGCAGCTTAAAGGAGAGGAAAAAAAGTAAAAGTGAGGGCAGAAGGAACATTTATTTTCTTTGTGTCTCTGAAAAAGGTTTATAAGTGAGCCAAAGCTTGCACACTGTGCAACACATAGAGGCAGCGTGAGCCCTTTATTTCACCTTCAAATCCTTTTAGAACATAGTGACGGGGGCGTACTAATGCAAGTCTGCGAGACTATTTGGAAATCTCTGTGGGGGCGTTCAGGTGGGAATACTTCACATATATTTTACACAGAAAACGTACTTTTAACACTGAACTGAACAAATAGCTCTACTTTTGAGCACCATTTTATACAGATGACTTTACTATAAGCATTTTATTTTACTTTCAAGGATTTGTGGGTTAGAATGACAAAAAATCAACTGGAAATATTTCTAACTTTTACTCTTAACAGTTTATTTTTTGTAACACTACCACATGAAGAAACAAAAAAATATATAAGTGCATTTGATTTTGATTTCAAGAAAGACAACGTCAGACTAAACTCTCATTTCCGAGCTCAGAGGCTTGTGTGCGTCTTGTTTTACAGTGCGTCAGCTGCATGGTTGTTTGTTTGTATGACTAATATTGAGTCAGTGTTGTCTTACTCGCCATGGGAAGTACTGGTCATCTCTCTTCCCGATGCCCAAACAACCTCTCACATTCTTCCCCCAAACGAAGAGCTCGCCTCGATCTGCAACGCAAATCATCAAACATCAGCACGCTGTGAGACTGAACGCCTGCTGTGCTTCAAACACAGAGCAGCTGCAGTTTGGAACAAGTTAGACCTTTTAATGGATTGATCTTTGAGACATGTTGAATATATTTAAAAAAAATTAATAATAACCAGAATTCATAACATTTCAGCATAAATATGCACCATTATTACTACAAAAATGCCATGCTGTCTAAGCAATAAGTTATGTATCATCCCAGGGACGCCTTGTTTTTGTTATAACACAATTATTACATAACAGTAATAATAAGATCTCTATGAGTTCTCAGCGAGAAATAGTCGGTCACATAGTAGTCACATAACCTCCTGTAAAACAGCAAATTGTCATTTTTACACAAACAAATGAGGTATAATGTGTTAATTAGTGAGCTTTAGAGGTGCTAGTAGAAAGATTTTGTTAATTCTGGACTGAGCCGGACTATCTGTTTCCTCCTGTTTCCAGTGTTAGTGCTAAGCCAACCAGCTGCTGGCTGTATCTTCATATCTAACGGAAAAATATGAGAGTGGTATCAATCTTCTCATCTAATGTGCCACCAGAAAACAAAAAAGGGTATTTCCTAAAATTAACATCCTTCACAGGTTCTCCTCAAGGGCATCACACATTAGTTTCACTTAACACGGTAAAAGTGTACTTAAAGTAATGACTGTGGTATTTTATAAAAGGCATCCTTCAGATTACTTCAGACTCTAAACCAAAGAAACAATCATTGACTTCAGGAAGTGGCAATTTAATGAAAAGTTACTGAATTTCACAGAATACAAATACTTCTGTTATGTTCTGAGTTTAATGCTGTTGTCTGGTTTAGAAGTCTGAAGCTGCGTTTCCACCAAAAGTTCCAGGTACTTTTCAGAGGAACTGATCCCAGGGACTAAAATAAAAGTCCCTGTCGTGCAGTCCTGTTTGAACCAGGAGGTTCCTGAAGAACCAGAAGAACCAGAAGAACCAGGTAGCTCATGCAAATTAGACCCATGAAAAATGTAATGGCAGCATTTGAGACGCAGTATTAACACGAGGAAACAACAACACAGATTTGTCCTGTTGTTCTTTGTATTTACTGCTGCATGAGTTGGATGTAATGAATGAATGAAAAGGAGAAATTCAGAGGAGGATAATGAAACAGAAACTAAGAGCGTCTGTCTCCACACTAAATCATCTTGATGCTTATTTATTTCTGCTTTAGAACGTAACCGTCATGAAACATTGAGAAAATAACATTTTATTTCTCTCATTCACTGGCTGCTTTCGCTACCGCCGCTCCCTCTCTCTCTCTCTCATCTTTTTCAAAACGAGTCAGGAAGACAACAACAAAGCCTAACTTCACTTTTAACGTTAACAAATAAAGAGAAACATCCTCCCCTCGTCCCAAACTGCTCCTAAATCGATCCGAGAGTACTTCCTTGTTTTATGAATGAAGCGGTAGGCTGTGTGTTTGAACAATCAGTGACGTCATCCCTGCAAACCCCGCCCCCAAAGTTCCTGTACGTTTTGGAAAGTACTACCCAACCAGCAGGGACTTTTTGGGGGGGTAAAAGAATCTCCCTGGAACTTAGTTTAGACCCTGGTCCCTCAGGTGGAAACGCAGGTAGGTTCTTAGGACCTGAGGAAAAGTTCCTGCGGTTGAAACACAGCTTGAGTCTGACGCATAAAAACTGACTAAAAGGCCTTTTTCAATCGATCAGTCAGACTATTGACATCATCCACATCAGGAGGGATAAAAACAAGACGTGCAACAGAACAGACTTTTTTGTTCAATACCATAAAAAGACTCAATTACGTGACTCAACAGTAAACTTCTCCCCCAGACACCCGTACTTCACTTTAGCACTTCAGACTGGATGAGACAGAATGACTGTGCTTTTTATGAGTTTTATGTTTTCATCTTTTATATTTGCTAAAAAAGCTCAGGAGAATAAAGCTGAAATTCAAAAGATGATGATGCAATAAAGTGACATCAGGAAACCTCGTATCTCCTGGTGTGACACTGTTTGACATGAACGTCTTATAATTAAGTCTTGAAGAGTTTTTTTTTGTGCTGGTTGACACCCTATAAGTTAATATTCTTACCTGTTACTGCAGCAAAATGGTTGAGGCCACATCTGATGCTGGTGACAGCTACCGATGGGTTGAACTCTGATTTTCCGAACAGTGTGGAGGGAATCATCTCAGGAATGGACGATTCTGATAGCTTTGGACCTTTTCCAAGAATGCCGAAGCCCCATACAAACACCTCTCCTTTTTCTGGAAAAAAAGATTCAGAGACATAGATCAACTTATACATCGAGATAGTGAAACAAAAGCTACGGATGTCGTAGAAAACACACTTCTTATTTTTTAATTAAGAGTTTTTATTAGCTTTTTTAATATATTCAAATATAATGACACACAAGAACAGTTGAACAGTTGAACTGAACAAACAGAAGAAAACAAAACAAAATAAATCTGGGCAAACAGAATTAGCTACAAGTACAGTAAAAAACAAACAGGAAACTTCTTAAACAAATACCTCCTAGCAATCGTGCTAAAAGTTAACTTAGTTATTTATGAAGTTTCCTGCATTCATTTTCAGCAAGAAAGACTCCTAAGAGTGTATGTGATGTCACTGTTTAGGACTCTCTCAGCCGCAAAGTAGAAATTATGATGACGTATTGTAGTTTTCTTGACATTAGTGGTATGAAATGTTTATCAGTGGTAAAATCGGTAAAATTCAAAATGCAGAAAATAGCACTTTTACTGCGATAAAGAGCTTAAAGATTCCCTCCAGACATGTATTAAGAATTTGTGTCTGATGTGATTACATCTTCTTTTCCCTCATTAAAAAATCCAGATTCTATGAATATGTAAATATGTTTAATTTAAAAGGTTTTAGTGTTGGACACAAGATGTCTCCTGTGAAGTTTATTCTCAGTGTTTGTGCACTGGAGGCTTCAAGTTTTCACACCATATATGTGTAAGTTGCATATTGAACCACGACTGGCTACAAACTAGTTGTGATGTCACAAATCACGCTCGTACACATCTTAAAACTCAGATTTAAGGTGAGCACAGAGAAGCTTTCAGCGGATGGATGTGAAAAACAGCTTTCTGGTGTCAAACTCTGCACAGTGAAACTCAAACAACTGAAGTAACAAGAAGAAAAACACATGTTCGAGTGGAGGGGACTTTAAATCTTGTGAAGATATTTACCGATAACATTTACACGGTTGGATGTAAGTAAACAACGGCAAGCTTTGGCTTAAAAACACATTGTTTTATAATACCTATAATATTGCAACATCTTGCATATGTTGTGCAGTATTCCACATTAGTATAGTAGTAGTATAGCAGTTATTTCCTAAGTTAAGGAACTTTACTCCTTGGCCTAAAAGTGAGACCAAAAATTTGTCACTGTGAGAATTTTTGCCCAGTTTGGACTGGTTTCCTGCTCTGAGACTAGTTTGTTAAGAGCTGTGAGGTTGTCAGAGAAGCTGTTGGGAGTTTAGCCTCCTGGTCGATCAGCTCTCTTTTATAAACAGCATTAAAATCTTACACAGATGTTTACAGTTGGTGGCAGTCCGGTCATAAGTGTCTAAAAGGTAAATTAACCCACGAGCCAATTATTCCAAAAGCCTGTAAAAACTTGAACTAGAAGGTAGATATAAGACTGTGATCTGTGACACCACCGAGAGGCCGCCATGTGGAGTCACTGAAGATTGAGTTTAGCTAAAAACTGTTAGACCGCTGTGCTTATCATATCAGAAAACTTCTACTCTCTCTACATCATCATTAACTGTGTGTTCTTGTGTGAACTGACCGTTAATTATGGCCACCTGTGTGCCACCACATGCTGCCTGAACCACCTTCCCGCAGCCTTTCAGAGGAAGATGACGAGGAGAGTTGATCTGAAAGACGAGGAAAAGATAAACAAGAGCTCAATGACAGCGAGCGTCTGTTGCTTATGGACAGGCTTTGCTGCTTATCTCTCTTGTATTTCTAAATGCTGTGACTCATGTTGCCAAAATATGAAATATATTCAAAAAAAACTAAGCTATGGAGTTAGATGATAATTAGTGAGGTTGCTTGTTCTGGAGCTTTTGACCATATCACATGGTCTTTATAAACAGATGAAGTCAAGCTCAGTCTTTAATTTAAGCCAACATACATGAGAAGTCCTAAAAGTACTCAAAATAACAGAAAGTTTGAACATTTACAGTTCCATGACAACTAAGCAAACTTTATCTGAAGATGAAGACCGTCGTGTGATACGAAGTCGAAAGCTCCAGATCGAGCTATAAGGTGAGTACGCTGAGTTGAGATTGTTTCCAAGGTCAAGAATGATCTTTCAAGTTCAACATAAATAATATAAGAGATGTTATGGAAAGACTAAGGACGGTATTATCACACTAATACAAAAGAAATCTACGGAGGTAGCAGGGTATTTTTCCTTCGATATGCTTCATCTGTAGTGGTGGAAAACAAGTAAGTACATAAACTCAACTCCACTTGAGTGTTTTCATTTTCCACTTGTGTTCCACTGCAGTTCAGAGGCAAATATTGTATTTTTTACTCCATTACTTTTATCTGATCACTGTGGTTACAAGTTACTTTCCAGATTAAGATTTTACATGATAAAAACATATGATATAAGCCTATAAAAATATAATACATCGTTAAATAACATATCAGTAGTTTCTAACCATCTAAGACATTTCACCTCTCAACTTCTCACATTGTTTTATTTAAATTACTGTTTGAGGCCCGAAGAGGTAAAACTATCTAATATTTCTCAAAAAAAAAAGCAGAGATTAGAGAAAAATCAGAAAAATAATTAACAAACACAAACTGTTCGTTTTTCTTCTTTCCTCACTATTCATCATCTCACGGCCCCTCAGATTTAATTTGTGACCCTTTATAGAGGCCCGACAACAGCGCTGCCGTATGCATCTTGTGCGTGTTTACTCTTTGGTAGAGGAGGTATGACGCCATTGACATGCGACCAAATAAAACGGTTCGTTACTTTAATTAAATTACAGATTTCTCTGGGTTTGAAAATTGATGGAAACATTTGGGATAATGTAAGTACACAACTCAACAACATATATAACATAGGTCTAGTTGTTTTTAGACATTTTAATGTGGAATAATTACATATTATACCTTTTAAGTAGGATTTTGAACGCAGGACTTTTACTTGTAATGGAGTACTTTTACATAAGTTAACGCTCTGAGTATTTCTTCAACCACTGTTAAACTGTCAGAAACATTATTGTACGCTTTGTCCCCTGATGTGCAGTAGCCTCTCGATTAATTTTGGGGCCAAATTTAATTAAGATCATGATCATATTTTATGTGTTTGGCTGGTGAGCGCTTAGAACTGAGCAGCTTGTGAAAACCCTTTTGGCAGCCTGAACAGATGGCCGACAGGTGGAAAAAGACCTTACCAGAGCCATCGAGCGATCATTTGTGCCATATGAGCGCTCATACTGAGGTTCAATTAGATCGAATCAATCAGTCAAATGTACGACACGACGACATGTTTGTTCTCACCTGTGTGGCCTCTGTGACCGAGGCCAGCTGCAGGTATTCAGAGTTGCCCCATCCGTATAGCTGTCCATCTCTGGACACGGCCAGGCTGCAGTCTCCGTACGTGCTGATCTGCTGCACCTCCACCCCTGCCAGATCCCCTCCCACTTCCACCGGACTGGAGCTGACTTTGTGGTGTCCCAGACCTGGAATGATCCAGAGCTTGTATTCCTCAAATTGCTATGAGGGAATTTTTGGACTTGAAGAGGAAAGTAAAAATGCTTTACTTTTACTCCTACTCACAAACTTGAGAATAAAAACAATTTATTGAATTTCTTGCGAGTTTAAAATACTATTAAATTAAAATAGAGCTCCTGGGTGACTACAGTACCGAGACAGAGGTGAGAACAAAGAAGACATGTTTTGGAATAACTGATGAGTAATATATTAGCTGAAGTGAGCAGGACTTCTTGCCATTGCCTGAGCTGGAAGCAGCAATGACAAGATTCTGCAAAAAGGAGTTTATTTTGCATCATTCTACTGTTGCTACAAATGTATCTCAACACACGATTATGCAGCACAAGTAGCAGTTATTATCATAAATGTGTCTCTGTTCAACTTAACTAATGGTTACTGTAGAGTAGAGAGCATATTTTTTCATCTAGCTTTCAAGGTTAAGGGGGTTGAACGTGACCAAAACAAAACGTGACACTTTTTGTTTCGTGGAGCGCACCGACCCGTCTGTCCATCTGCGCCCCATCCACACGCGTACACCTTCCCCGCCTCTGTGAGGAAAAGGCTGTGATCCTGTCCACACGCCACCTGGGAGAGAAACAACAAAAGATGACACTAACATGCATCTTCAGTGATAAGATCCCATTTGAATGATGTTAAAAGACATTAAATCTACATTTAAATGCACACAAACACCCAAACCAACAACGACCTTGTTAAAAACAGACCGTCAGTATGAACGCAGGATGAAAAAATTGAGCAATAAATGAATGTGTAGCAATATGGACAGTGGAGATTGTTCACTGGGCAAGGGTTAAATTGTATCTTGTCATGATCTGGGCACTCAAAGATTTAGTACAGGTGGGGAGGAAATGACACATACAACAACCAAACCATCTGTCATCACTGCTCAGACAAAGGATGCACTCACCTGGATGACCCTGCTGCTGCTGAAGCCTCCAATCTTGTGAATGATGTGACTGCCACTGTTTGAACATGAGACAGAGGAATAAGCCATCCATCACTGGAGAACAGCAGCGTCTCTTAGAGAGGTCCCATCCTTCTCTCTCATCCTTCTCATAACCTCCCGAATGCATTTTCAAGAACCAAACCGACAGATCAACAATATATGTACCGATAGAACCAATGAAAACAGCCTGAAACGTAAGTGATACTTTTCTACAGGTAAGACAGGATGTCTTTAAACTATACAAATGTAGTCAGGGTGCAGGCGTAACTTTTTTTCACAGGTTTTTATTCAATAATTGTGAGCAAGATATTACGTATGCTGAGTGCGACATTTCACAGTTGAAAAATGAACTTGTCAGTGCTCTGCAGTTAGTAAACTGTGTAATGGCATCGTCCTTTCTCAATGACCTAAAACATATCTTTGTCATTTCTGTACTGCTATTTCTTGTTACTTATCTGCCGACATATACGCTGATACCAAATATATCTACAATAAGTCAGGCTCAAATTACATTACGTACATCCAACTAGGAACTAAACTGCACCAAAGTGTCTAATTCATCATAAAACACTAATTTAATGGATGTAATGCTCTATTGAGCATGCACAGTACTTTCTAAGTCTCCCGTGACAATTAAACAACCAGTTGAGTTGTTTTGCATGTCTTAAAGCTCCTGTTGCTTGCATGTCTGTGAAGATTATCAGTCTGTGTCTGTAAAGATTTACTGTATCTGGAGTTTTTTTTGTGTAAAACGAGGGATTTGCTACTGAACGACAGGTAGGCAAAATATCAGTTTTACCTCCAAACAATGTGGTTTAGATAATCTGGCTCAATTTGTTTACAACCCATTTGACTTCTCGTGTTTGTCGTCCTGTCTGACTCCATTGTAGCGATGTCACCATGACCAAAGATGTCAGTATTATGGATGAGTGCAATATTATCATAACCCACAGAAATAACGGCCAAAAATACCAAATTAAAACCAAAATATTTTGAGAATACATCTGCAGGGCCTGCTGGTAAAACAGTCTTGAAATACTTGAGTTAGCAGTCATCACTGTGTTTGTGCGTGTAAAGTGCATTATGACGCACCTGTAGACTTCATCTTCGACTATCCGCCTTCCACACTGACCGTAGGAATTGTTGCCCATGCTGAAAACTTGAAGAGAAAGAGAGGACGGAAAGAAGAGGGTGAGCGTGTCAGACCGTGAGAGGAAGAACAAGCCGAAGCAGCTGCATTCATGTGAGCTTTCGTTCCTGGACTGTTTTCACTGCGGTGGCTTTCAGTGGGATTAAAACACAGTTAATTATTTGAACACTGTTGTTGTCAGAGCTACAGAACTGACTTGCAAACTAGATGAGCTGCGGGTGTTTGTTTTTTTTCTTTGAAGAAAATGTGATAAATATATATTTCAAAAACTATAGGGAGTCTTGGTTAATTCTCCTAAAATCTGTGATCTACCTCGCTGTACGTGTGTCATCACAGCTGCAAGAACTACATGACGCTGACTCGGTTACTTGAGCTCAATTTGTAAAACAGGGGTTTACAATTGTGAATATGGCAATTAAGCACCAATTTAATACACTAATGTACCCTTTCTTATCTATTGTAGTGAAATTAACAAAGTTTTATTCTCATATGCAAACTGTTTAATTTAGAGTCCTACGGTAAACTAAAAGATTAAAAACATAATTAAATTTTTATTAGTTTCATTCCCGCTTGACTAACGATATCATCTGTTTTTCCAGATTAAATGTTTTTGCCTGAAATGAATATGATGATAAATTACTATGATAGGAGAGTCTGATACAGATACTACTGATCATCATTTCTACCTTATTTTATTATCCACTCTGGCTTAATGACTGAGTGGAAAAACTTTTCAACAGATTTTTTGGCTACTTGGAGCAGCAGATACAGGACATAGACATGTCGTCACTTTATTTCCGCATCCAGCAGTTACGGAGCAACGTTATCATTCATTTGGAGTCGTGTTTCTGTCCACCTGGTGAATATAAGTCCAATATTCACTCTCTTTAAGCTCTGTTTTTGCTCTCTAACAACTCCTGAGGGAAATATCTGGCTCTTTAGCTGCTAAATGCTCCACTATGTTCACCAGCTAGTCACTGACTGTGTCTGTTTGTTGTTTGGTACTGAGCAGGTAGTGTGCAGTGGCTTTTTAGAGCTTTTTCTCTGAAAACAGCTGCGTGCTGTGTCCAAAAGCGAAGCTATAAGAGCACTGAGAGTGACCCAAAACAGTAAAGTTGCAGCCAGACAGATAAACAATGAGCTGAAACTCGTAATAAACCTCCGTAAAGCCGAGGGGAGCTGCAGAGTCGCTGATAATTCATCACTACGCCTCTGACATCACTCACTGATGTTTGATACATTGTTACTATTAAAAAATATATTGATTATAGCTGCTTTAAAGTCTGGTATTATTCTATATTTTTCCTTACGGTCAACAAATCCCATGAAAATCAGCTCACAAATATATATTTTAATTTTTTTAAAAGCAATTTCCTGAGACAGCTGGGCCATTTTTTAAGAAAAGTAATTTTTTAACAAAAGTACTCAAACAGAAGTGAATAGTTCACTTGTAGGGGACTATTTTCAGCCATGGATTAACACATAATTGGTGGCTTGTGAGTATTTCTGGTAGCATGACGGAGTAGAGACAGAATCATCCACAGCATATGTGTTTGTGGTAATTTAGGAACATGTCGTCCGGGGCAACAGTGTGGCTCACTGATGTGTTTTTAATAGTTTTTACACAACAACGGAGCTCCACAGCACAGAGGAATAAGATATATCAGGCTCTGGTGACTCTGGAGATAAGAAAAATATAGAATATCACCGGCCGGATCTTTTAAAGTAACAGATGCTGTGGATGAGTCATGACAGTCGTGACACACAACAGTAAGAAACAGCAAAGCACATACCTGATAAAACATGATAATACCTTAAACACAAAAGGAATGTTAAAAAAATACAATTATACCTCAATGAACAACAGCAGAAGTGCTTCTACAAACGCAGATTTCTCTGACATCAAATGTCGCTTGTTAGAACATCTGTATGCTAATTTAATAAACCCTAATGGGCTTTTTAAATGAGCTTTAACAGCTGCCTGATAATAATTCATTTTCAGTGAGTGGTGGGTGGAGGGAGTAGAAGGACAAACAGTGTGACAAGTGGTTGGTAACTACGCAATACCAGGTGTTCTTTCTCTTCTAACAGGCTGTGACGAACACTCGGCTGTCACGTCTCCTCTGCGTGTGATATATGTATATCGGTTTCATGCTCGCACAGGAAGTATGAGTCTCTTACCTCCTTCTTGGTCAGTGAGGACCAGAGAGTGAGCCCGGCCGCATGCAACCTGAACAACTCTGGTCTGCAGAGGCTCGACGAGAGGCAGAGCCACCGGCGAGGGCTCCAACACATAGTCATAACCCTGATCTGTAGAGACAGGGCATCGGGAAAAAATTAGGATGTGAGGCAGGGTATAGAGCTTCAACGATTAGCTGATTCATCGATTGACAGAAAATTAACCGGCAACTATTTTGAAAATCGATTATTTCAGTGATTTTTCAAGCAACAGTGCCAAACATTCTCTGGTTTCAACTTCTTAGATGTGAGGATTTGCTGTTTTTCTTCAACATAAACAACAGTCATTTGAAAATCTTTAGGTTCTGGACTGTTGGTCGGACAGAAGAAGCAAATTGAAGGCATCACAGAGGACTCTTAAGGAATTGTGAAGGACATTTTTAGCAGGGTACACGTTGCACTGAGATTATTCACCTGGTAATTCTCAAAAACACCTATTTGCTGAACCCACACATTTTGCTGTGATGCTTTTGCATTGCATCACTTGGTCAGACAGTGTGGGCTGTGGTGTGATATTTCCGTCATGTTTCTATTGAACTTTGTGTTTCTGTAGAGAAGGTGCTGCTTATTCTTGGTATTTACTCTATTCTACTTATATTTGTGCTACATTCAAAATCAGACCTTTATTGGAAGCAGGCTTACATTAGAGAGAGGCCTTTATTTCTAATTCCCTCTGTTTGATAAGCATATTTGATGATCTGCTTCCATTTGCTCTATTACATTTTTGTTATTGTTAACTGGAGTTACATCCTGGTAACTACTATTTACTCCGACCTGTGGGACAATAATTCTAGCACTTGAGTTCCACCCGGAACGTTTTGTCAGTGCACCACCTAGCTGTAGCATGCTGGTTACCCTGGTTACTCATGATCATGTAGTGTCACTGCCGTCATTATTATTAAAATATGCGCTGTCACCCCTGTATTTAACAATATCTCCTCCGTCCCCCTCCCTTCTCTGTGACAGTCAGCTAGAGGGCTACACATGTACTCATAGAACCGGAGTTTCATCCAGGTAACTACTATTTATGCTTAACTGGCATGTACATTATATATTTATCCACCTTTGTTTTTTCTCCAGCCTGTTTTGGGGCCGGCCTTTATTTGTTCATGTCAACCACGGCCCCGACCGTTATCAGAGACGGGGCTTTTACTGTCTTTTATTTGAGAAAACACGGTGTATCCGATGGCAGCGTTTATCTTTAAAGTTTGCATTCATCTTTTTTGGCCTCTTGGTGGCAGCAGAACAAGCTGAAAACACATTTGACATCATCACCTTATAAATTTGAAATGGCGAAGATGTTAGCATAAAGTTACACATCCAGCAGACACAGAATGTCATCAGCGTTCCTGTGGTGTCACGCCTTTGTCCACCTAATGAATGTACAAGTAATAGTCCCTGTGCTTTTAGCTCCTGTTCGGCCTCCACCGACTCCTGAGGAAAATATCTGACACTTTATCTACTAAATGTTCATCAGCTAGTTGCTAACCATGTCTGTCAGGTGCTGAGCAGATAGTGTACAGTGGATTTATCAGAGACTTTTCTATGAAAACAGCCGCCTACTGCTGCTAGAAATGAGGTTGATGTAAAGTGGCCGTAAAACAAGAAAAATGACTTGCAAGTCAATAAAAGACTTCATAAAACTGAAGGGGAACTAGCTGAAAAAGTTTTGAAGTAAGTTAAGCAGAGTAGAGGGCAGCAGACGGTATTTCTGGCTTCATAAAACAATCTGGTTTTTCTTACGGCGGCTGTGCTGGGTGCGCTGGAAGCCCAGCTGAGAGTCCTTGTTCAGGCCCATGCCCCACAGCTTGGTCACATCTTTAGTCGAGGAGGCGATGAGAGAGAAGCCGTAACCACAAGCAGCAGAAGAGATCTACCACAGAAGAAGAGCAGCCGGTGAGTTCAGCTTTATTGTGAATTGTGGGCATGGAAGACAAAGCCCTCGTGTTCCTGTTTTATCCAAAACTCCACAATGTTGATTTTAAAACATTTTGTAATAAGAAAGATTTTATTATTATCAATTAAATTACCGGAGCTGGTTCAATATACAAGGACCACGTGACTTCCCTCACCAGCAGGATTTCTAAATAACAAAACTTCATGTTATTACTAATATTAGTATTATTTAAATATTTACCTGTAATTTCATTATTTACCCAGACATACAGCAGCGTATCATTGCCAAATGACAACAAATATTTGCTCAATTTTTTGTTATAAGATATTTATTTTTCTCATGAGATATTTTCTCATTATTACTAAGATACCAAATTATTTCATTTTTACAAGATATTTTACTTGTAATCTCAACATATCATCCCATCTTGTATCACAAAACTTCCTTGTTATTTGACAAGAACATTTTGTTATAACAACATACTGACTTATCTCATTAAAACAAGGAACATGATTTGTTGTTTTAAACCAAAAAAGTAAATATTACTGGCACATCAATATGCAGCCTGCAATATTCAAATCACCTGACTGCCCTTAAAGATATAAATTGCATCCAAATTGACGACCCCGACTATCACTTGCACATTAAACAATATAAATCCTGTGTTCGTCATTGACAGATCTACACAGGTGTGATTAACCTCTTGATTCAGTTTTTAGCATTATGAACTGAACAGGATTGAATAAAACTTTTGAGGGTTTTCTCTGGGCTGAGGGGACACTGAGTTCATTTGTTTGTTTCTCTCTACATTGACTGAGATTTTGAATATAAATCACATCCACACAGGAAATTAATACAATTTACAGTTTTGAAAAAGAGATTTGAACTGCAGTTTCAATTGGTTTTTGAGATATTGAAGAACATAAGGAGAATAACACAAGCACCACTTGTGTTGTTTTTTGTTTGACTTAAATGCCTTAATGACTTTTGTCAGGACCTGTAGTAAAAGGAGTAAAAGGACAATACCTAGCTGATAATAACAATAATACCTTTCAAACCTTTACAGAATTGGGTATAATCTTTCTGAAACTACATTTAAAAACGATCAGTGTCGATAAATCTACAAGAGCCAAGCCTTTAAGGCTCTACATGAAACTGAATGAAGTGACTTTCCTCTGCTGATTTTACCTGCTCTGCAGTCTCCAGGCGGTAAGGGGTGAGCTGGTATTTGCGGGGCTTCTTCCGGCCGCTGTCGGGCACTACAAAGCTGGGGATACCCAGAGCACCGGTGAAGCTAAAGCCCCATACAAACACTTTGTGGTTGGGTTTTTTGTGCTGGCCAACATACTGAAAGACTGGACCGCTGCTGCTTTTCTCCTGCGGTTTCGATGCTTTACTGAGTGTTGCATAACCACAGACTTGAAGCCCTGTGATTCTGTACGGAGTGCACAGTCGCACACACGGAAACGCCATCCTGTAGGAAGAGAAGAAACAGCACCACATAACTAATGAACTAGCAGGTAAATACAATGTGAATGATCTTGTTTCCAGAGCCCATGTGGAGGCAGAAAAAGGCCTTTTTACAATATTGTCACTATAGTAATGACATTTCATGGTTTTCCTAATTCGAATCAAGGGTCCAAGTATAGAGGATGTTGTATTACTGTACAGATTGTAAAGCCCCTTGAGGCAAATTTGTGATTTATTATATTGGGCTATACATTTTTTTTTTTTAAATGAAGGACGGTTATTCTCATTATTTTCCATCAAAATATATCAAACCTAATTTTACTGTTACTTGTTTTACTGAAACTATTGTAGTTGTTTTTCATAATATAATTTGAATTAGTGAGAAACAATCTGCAGAACTAAACACATGCTTACAAACATCTTGCATTAACACAAGTGACATTATATGTAGTATAACGTTGAAAAATAAGTGACATTTGGAAATTCTACACCATTTGAGACTCAGTTGGGATTTGTGAATCATAAAGACATCTTTTAAAAAAAACATAGCTTGTCTGGTTGTAAATGTAAAAAAATATTTCAGCATTAGTTTTAATATGCAGCTGCAACCTGTGCTGAGAGAAAATGTAACAGCGCCAAACTCCGTTCGCTTAAACTTTCAAATTAATGCCACCTTCATTTTGTTTGAACCTAACATGTAATACCGGACTTTGTAGACTTTAAAGAATAGTCAGGGTCTACTGGTTAATTCGGCATGCAGATAATCCTCTACACAGGTCTACATTTTCATTAAATGTCACTCATATCGTAATTTAACATGTTGGTCGTCAGCTAACGACGGTTGAAACCGACGTACGGAATAACAGGTGAAACGACCGTTAAAGGCAAAACTGATCTAAAAATAAGCGATGTTTGGTATATCTGATCAAGCCGAATTTGAGATCGGCTTCTAGTCTATCGTGTAAGATAATACAACACTATAAATGAAAATCGTACATTTCACAATAGTCTCTGAAACGTTAAATTATCAGTAATATGAACCTAGTTTCACTTCATGTTCTCTCCTTCTTCCACATGCAGCTCGGTGAACTTACCTTTTTTTTTTGATACAGCTGCGTTTTACAACGTGTTTCCCGGGCTGGACAACTGCCTTGTGCTGTATAGAAACTGATGTGAACCAGTAGAAATAGTAGAAATATATTTCAATGTCATTATGTCATGTTTATTTACCTTAAATTAACATCACCCAGGAAGGGGAACGCGTTCTTTCCGCTACGATTCTTCTTCGTCTATTTTACCTCTTCTTCTTCTACTTCTTCTACGGGCAACCAGCGTATTAAGCGCATTACCGCCACCTTCTGCTTCGGAGTGTGGACCAGAGATTAAAACCTACCCATTAATCCCGTTTTTCTAATAAACTCAAACCCACTTGGCAGGTTCATCAAAGTTTTAATGCTGAGCTCCTGAACTCCAGCCCTCCAGAGCTCTTTCTTCATATATTGCCTGTCTTGATCATACTTAGTACGATCTATGATTGCATCTGTAAGAGTGTCCTCAGCCTGACATTGCTCACCATTGACTGTATATAAATATTTATATACAGTCAGTGGTGTTCACATAAACTGGTCGGATGCTTTCCTATTATAGTGAGTGTGCTGTTTAGGTTGGAATGATCTCGCCTTATTCAATTGCAGATTGAGGTCTTTCCATGACCTACCTATATTTCTTACTGTTGAATTGAATTTGTTATTTAAGCTGTATAGAAACCTACCCCCTATTTCAGTGCACTTCCCTCACCACTTTCCTATTGCTTTACTCCAAACTATTACCTTGACCTCTAATTTGCTTAATGGGACTTGTAAATCTATAGTGTCTCTATGTAAATCTTGTTTTGCTAATCAGTCCACTTCTTTGTTTCCCCTCAGACCTACATGTGCCAGAACCTACATAAACCCAATTAACATATGTCGTTGAATGAGTCTGGAATTTACTTGTAATACTTTGAACAGAATATCTTAGTGGCTGGAGCTGAAGGATCTCAGGCTCTTGAGAACTGGTTTCTTGGTTTACTCGCCTCTACTCACTGCAGAGCCAAGAGTACTGCCACTGAATAGACTCCCAGATAATTTGGAGTTCGCTTTATTCCAACTTTCCTTTCTGGAACTGAAAAAGCAGCCCCGGGTGTCTGATGTTCTGGATCTTTTGACTCATCTGTATATACTTGTGTGTACTGGGAGTAGTGCTTTCTAACATGGACTGAAAATGCTGTTAACAGATCCACTTTCCGTCTCTCTGCCTTCTTGAGCTCAAGTCTTGCTGTGGTGTTGCATGTGTCCATTGCTCAATCTCTGGAATTACTACCGTTGGGCTCATCTTGATATAATTAACCACCATATCCCCTGCATATATTTTGCCAGCACACCCAAAGCTTGGTCTTTGTCCTCTGTCTGCTGTGTGTGTGTGTGTGTCTGTATGTTTGTTATTTAGAAAACCTAGCCTTTTCCAAAGCCCCCTGCTTTGTTCCTCTTACCTCATTGGGACTCTAAGTTTAGCAATCTTACATCCTCTCAGTCTCATTGCTTTTGGAAGAGAATAAACAGGCTGTAGAAACAGGCCACTGACACTACACACCACCAACGTCAACCTTAGAGATAAGCCCAGTATTAATATGATGTATAGAAGAGGTGTTCAGTCTTTACCATGCAGTTAACACTGACAACACATTAATCTGTTTAAGGGCAAAAATTGACCTTCTGGGCCCCATTAACCCCCATTTCTCCCTCTGCAGGAATATAACAAAAGTTTGCTTTTTTTAATTTGATTAACCATAAATTAATCTAGAAATATGCACCATGTAAGCACAATATCAGAATAACATCAAAATGATCCACCTTAAGGCCTTTATCATGGTTGATATCAGGTGGTATTGTGCATTAGTAGTGTATACTACCAAACAAAACTACAGCTGGTAACTCACTAGCTTTTTAAAAGCCAAGAGTCGTTGAGTTGGGATTTATTTTTTTATCTTTCACATTCAAAATTATAATTAATCAAATTACAACAAACCATTCTCCACACAATTAACTTTTTAGGAGCCTTGGAGAAATAAAGTCCTGAGTTAATCCATCCTTGTCTCGCCACATAATATTTCTTAGGGATATATTTCAAGACTATATTCTACATCTGCTGAAATACGCTTCTGAAAAATGTTCACACATTGTGACATTACAAGCAGATAAATCGACCTGTCTGCTAATCTAGGCGGCGGGAATAAGTATCTTACGCTGTTTTTCTGTCCCAAACAGGGCTAGTAAACATCTTGCATTACCTTTGCCGAAATAACACATTGTATATAATGTTATAAGTGTATAATGTTATAATAGTGACATTATAATAGTGACATTCGAGACATCTTTCAAAAACACAGCTTGTCTGTCACCTTTTTACCTTTCCCTTGACCGACTGCAGTGATTTTGCCTCACCCTTCACAATAAAATTTTTATCATGTGGTTATCGTTTAGTGGTCGTTTTGCCTTCACTTTAAAGTATTTATCTATTCATAATGTCAATATCATCTTGCTTGTTATGTAAAAAGTACACTTCTTCAATTTTCTGTTACAATCAACACTTGGATATGTTATATGTGCTGTAAGAGTACACAAACTTTCTTTATCCGCTTAGATTTGTGCTAGTTCATACTCATTACATAATAGAAGACAGTCAAGAATATGATGTAATAAATATATCAGTGTTTGCTGTTACTGTTCATGACGGGCCAATAATCTGCTCTTGTGACAGATTAGAGCCTGGAAGTGGGTTAATGCTGCAGGACTGTCACTCACCTGGCCCTCGCTTCACAAGTTATTAACCTTCACCTGGGAGTGAAATGTGAAAACCTCTCACCTGTGTGCACACGGCATACATTTAATTGTTGCTGTGATGCCATATATATATATCACTCGCATATTTATTTATTCACTCAGTCAGTCATTGTTTGCTCACAGTTAGCCATCATTCCTCGTATGAAAGACCGGCTATACAGTATGACACAGGGTTTCTTTGATACAATATAAATTTATTTGTCATTAAACAAAACACATAGAACAAAACTCTTGTTTTAATCTCACTGCAAGCATGAAAAGTTCACTCAACTCATCAAATCAAAATAAAATCTTTACTGTCATATGCACTGGACAATGAAATTCTTACTTTGTTCTCAAGTCTTACTTTGAGTTGAGAATTAAACATAAAACTATGATTTTTTTTAACTATAAGAACAATATATATATACACTAAAAATAACTGGGTTAAAATTTTACCCAGTTTGGGTCAATACAGCACCAATTCAACACTGGGTTAACTTTACCTAGTAGCAATCTGTTACATGGATCTACAGTGTTACACACAACAAGCTTTAGCTAAAAACTGTCACAAATGTTGTGTTTCTTGTACAAAACGATGTGCATATGACATTCAAAAGATACACAAGTTATTAGCAATCAATAACAAACTGCAACATGTACATTTAAAAAGAGTAGAGTAGATTATAACAAGCTTTAGTTTGGGTAAATAAACAACACTAAAACTGGGTATTGATTGGCTTTCTGGGTAACATTAACCCAGCATCATGTTGATGCTATATTGACCCAAACTGGGTAAAATTTTACCCAGTTTTTGTTCAAACCTTACAAGATAAAAATACAAAATTAGATACAAACATAAGCATTATTTGTAGTGGTCCGGTCTGATTGTGAACTCAGTCTCATAAGCAAATTTGCAAATTTGCATGAGGGAATAGACAATACTGGGGTCTGATATGTGTGTTTGTGAAGCCTAATCTTGTATTTCTCTCCTGTTCATTACATCACTGTTTTTAACTGTTATTACCGAGGCATCACAGATGTGATATCACTCTGCCTCCATTTAAACTACCCTCACCCTGTTTCACTGTCAATTTAAAGACTAAAAATGTAAAGTACAGGATTCTTTCTGAGTGTGCATTACCAGCTTATGAAGAATATAACCAGATTTGCATAATCAAATTGGGGATATATTTCTCTCACACCACACACACGCCAAGCAGCCCAAAAGAGCATCAGATCATCAGAAGCGCCGTTTAATTTTACTTTACAGAGCTGCGGGTGTGCAGCCCTTGTATCACCCGTCTCGTCTAACAGCAGGTATCTGCAGAGAAGTAGAGACTGACTGTAATCCTTTAAGAGGATCAAGTCTGAGATCCAGGGGGAAGGGATACAGGATCCACTGACTGTCTATAGTGGCCTGCACATGGCATTTCTGACACCTTTTCAGAGTGAGCATGTGTGCATTTGACATATACTGAGCTCCAGGCACTTTGGTGGAGTCTTTATGCCTTTTATGGAGCATAAACAGTGATGGAGGCCGAGGCTGTGTGCGACTGTTGGAGTCGTTTTCTACATGTGCCCTGAATTTGAGGACAACTGAGAGAAGACGGAGTTAAGGTAAGACGTGTGAAATGCTTTAAAATGGTGATCGTATTCCATATATTAATTATCACAATGTTAATTTGAGTAATTATACACTTGTTAACAACCTAAAAATAAACACTAATCAGCTAATTTCTCAGGACCTTATGTGATCTAAAAGTCCTGCAACCTGCTCGTGCAAGTGACACGGTCTTTGTTAATTTTGAAATATGTTCAAATTAAATACACATGACATTTAAAACTAGAGTTTGAGCCTCTAGAGCTGAATCTATAATAGTAAAATTAATTAAATCGTCCCATACAGACAGCCATGCCGGTACTGGAGGTGATCGTGAGCCTGATTGGCTGGTTCTGCCTCTACATGCTGTTCCTGTGGATCTTCAGTCATCGGGGGGCCGAGTGGAACTGCCGGCTGGTCACGTTGTCCCACGGCATCCTCATAGTGCTGCTGACGGCGTACGTCATCTTCATAGATGGACCCTGGCCTCTTACACATGCAGGTCAGTGATATAAACTGAACTATAAGACATCAGCAGTGCATTTAAATCCCGCTGGACTTGTTATTTGACGTTGACATTTTGCTTAAAATACATCTTACTAATTTGTTTTCTCATGCAAATCTGACAAATGTTATATTAGAGATGTAGACAGAAAATGTTTACAGTTTTTATTGTGTTTTAACGATTGAAAATTCGAAAACACAACACTCTACATGAAACGTCATACAAAATATAAAATTTAATTAAATGAATGATATTATTAAATTAAATAATAAAAAGTAAATAGATTTAAAAAAGATGGTCTGTCTATATACTTTTCCTATAATCAAGAAGATTTAATGAGAGTAAATGGGTAATTAGTAGTAAACATGGTGGTAATAATATTTGTTAATATTTCAGTTTCTGGTCTGGTTCAAGCGATTTATAAAAAGCGACCATATTCTGTAGAATTTATCCTCCTGTCCTTTTAATGAACGGCTTATTTTGTCTAAATGTAAATGCATCGCTGCTTCTCTCATCAATTAGCAGCTGCTGCCTGCTTCCAGTTGAGTAATATTAATGTTTGTGTCTCTTTTGACTGTAAATCATTCTTTAAGTGTTTTGAAAGGGCTATAAATAAAGATCGCTGCTGTAGTATTATTACTGGACTACTGTCTCAACTCAGGGTTAAACAAGCTGTTAGTGCTGAACACAGGGACACGTTATAGCAAAGAAAAAACACATTTAGGATGTTTGTTTTGGTTAAATATGAACGATTTAGTGAATAAAGGGCTACTCCAGTGATTTAATATTGTGTTTCCAGGAAGTTGGAGGAGATGCAAGAGGAAGATAAAAATGTCACGAGTATGGGTCACACTCTTCCCATGATGCAACTCGAAAGCAACTTTGTTAGACACTTCCTGCAACTTTTAAACTCAGTTTGTATTGCAGAGCCACAGAAGATAATATTGTATATAACTGTTTTCACAGCCTCCACATATTGACTTTTTATTTAATATCAATAAGGTACCCCCTTAAAAGAGTTGAGAACACTGACAGGCACGACTTGACTAGACTGTTTGTCTGAATGGATTACATTCATTTGACCTCCAAGCAACCAACATTTAAACTCTAATTTTAAGCTCTAATCCATCAGTGAGGCAAACAATGAATAAATCACTCATTCGATACAAAACAAAAACAAACTATCGTGCCTAAACTCTTTGTGGTGAAGGAACATGTCACTCAGTGCAGCAGTGTGGCTCACTGACATGTTTTTAATGGTTTTTGGACGACAACAGAGGATTTTAATACACACATATTACTTGTAAGTAGATGAATTCGTTGCACATGAGATTTGTTGACAATAAGAATCATATAGAAAATCACCAGCCATATCATTTAAGGGAGCATGATGTATTATTTCAGTAATAATATATCATTACCATCTTATGTTTGGGCTTGAAGTTGCCATAATCAAACAGGACCGTCTCAGAACTCTCCATGTGCTGCTGGGATGGTCGGGATCGCTTTACAGCACAAAGGGAACGTTTGTTTTTTTTGGCAGTTTCACTGTTCTAAATGTTTAGACTTCATATTGAATTTTACTCTCTTACCTGACGCTGTTCCTGTCTGTTCCTCAGGTACAGAGAACACTGAGCTCCAGACTTTCGCCCTCACCGTCTGCCTCGGATACTTCTTCTTTGATTTGGGCTGGTGCATATGCTACCACACGGAGGGCCCTGTCATGCTGGCGCACCACGCTGCGAGCATCATGGGCATCCTGCTGGCTCTGCTCATGGGAGTGTCAGGCTGTGAAACCTGTGGAGTCATCTTCGGCAGCGAGATCACTAATCCCCTGCTGCAGACCCGCTGGTTCCTCCGTCGGGTGGGCCTGTACGACAGCCTGCTGGGCGACGCGGTGGACCTGCTTTTTATTTTACTGTTCGCCACTATTCGCGTGGGAGTCGGCACAGCAATGTTTTACTGCGAGCTCACATCCCCCAGGACCACACTGATAATGAAGCTCGGCGGTGTGGTTATGTACGGACTAGCCTGGGTGTTCATGGTGGACATCGCCAGATTTGGCTACAGGAAAAGTAGGGGCAAGTATATAAAGTGGCTGGAGAACCACAAACTCAAAAAAGAAATCGATACGCAAAAACCGGACGGACATTCAGAGAAGAGTAAAGAATGAATTAATCATGAAGAGAGTTAAACTCACAGTTCGTCTGTGGACAAAAGCTTACAGAGCTTATCTGCTGTGTTTATACATTCATGGACTTCTGCAGCTTCAACAGTGCATCTGATACCAGACATACTGTATGTTCATTACATAGTATTATTACCCAAAACAAAGAAGAGTTGTTTCCACTGCTAATTACCATCCTGTTATTTTTACATTACCTGCCACCAGGTCACATTCAACATGAAATCTTCTGGATTGCTTCATAACACAAAACAGAAACAGAGAATTTTTCATTTGTGTGTAACGGGAGCAAACAAAGGAGAAAGGTCTGTTAGGCTCCAAATAAATAGATTAATTCTCTTTTTCTCTTTTCAAGGCAACATTTCTATCTACATGACCTTCTTCAGGCCTGATTCAGACTCGCTAACAGCGTGCAGACCTTTCTTCTCTGTGCCCTGCAGTGAAATATTTTTGTCTTGCACCTGTACAGAATATTTTTGTTTGAATGTGCGCACACTTGGTCCTTCTTATTGTGTAATGGGAGGAGACACAATGAGCTGTCTGTACTCTGCAGGGAACATGTATCTTCAGCAAAAGGCACACAGGGCGTTTTCAAAATCATTACCTATGAAATGTTATTGTTTTTCCAAATTATTTGACAAAAATGTCTCCATATTACTCTTAGATGTGATACTTGTCTAAATATCCTGACCTCTAGTCTCTAGTTCTTGTCCAGAAACACTAGAGCATACATTTCACATCGCAACTCAATAGCATCTTTCAATTAGACCATCCCTGAAGATTTTTTTTTTAGGCGGGGGGGGGGGGCAGGATTTTTTCCTTTATTGGACAGTGGACAGCAAAGAGGCAGACAGGAAACATGGGGAGAGAGAAATGGGTATGACATATAACAAAGGTCCCTGGCTGGAATCGACTCAGGTACATTGCAGTTATGTGGTTATGCACAGTGACCATTCGGCTACCAGGACGTTTAACTCCATGTAACACAATCTCTCCATTTAAAACAAACGTCTCCAAGGTCAAACCTAGTTAACCCTGAGGACATCATTAGGGGTTATTTTTTCAGAGATGACAAAACTCCCCCAGAGCCACAGAAGACATGATACAACCGTTCACAGGCAGAGTGGTACTAACGATGACTAGAAACTGATCTACATGTGTAAAATCGGTGCAGTGCCCCTTCACGTACAATTAAAAAGAAATCACCTTTGACACAACATCCTCTTTGTGACACAAACCAACAGGGTTTATAGGAAATGTGAAATTACACCGTGTGGAATTAACATGTTTGGAATTTACAATATTTAAATGTACGTGTTGCAGGTACACTACCAACAACCTGCAACCAAGCAAAAAAGAAAGAGATGGAGACAAAAAAAACAACAGCAAAACAAACTAAGTTACTTCCCAGCAGCACAGGAAGTAACTTAACTAAACTAAGCTAAACTAGCTAGCTAACTTAGATTACTTCCCATGTTTGGTTTACTTTGTTTCTTATGAAGTAGAAGCAGCACAGGAAGTAACTTAACTAAACTAAGCTAAACTAGCTAGCTAACTTAGATTACTTCCCATGTTTGGTTTACTTTGTTTCTTACAAAGTAGGAGCAGTACAGGAAGCAACTTAACTAAACTAAGCTAAACTAGCTAGCTAACTTAGATAAACTAGCTAACTACGTGCTTAGTTTGTTTAAGTAAAAACGGCAAGGGAAGTAACCTGAGTACCCAACCAATTTCCCTCCCAATCCTGTAGAAGATACACATATTACATTTATAGGATGTGTTTGACAGATAGTGAACATCTTTAACAATCAATTACCAGTCAAATCACCAGTTGACAATTAGTCCAATATACAACAATATACATTTACTTGATTTCGAGTTATTTTTTCTGTTTTTGTGTCATGCTGAAACATGTAGCGAATTAAAACACATTAATTATACCAACTAATCACAATAAATGACAGTTATGCTCATGTTCAAAATGTAATACCTTTAACTATTCCATCAACACTTGATAGGACGCTTCAAATGCTTTGTATCTAGAAAAAAGAAAAATGTGTCAAACTGCTTTTAGTCTTTTTTTTTTCATCCTGTTTACCAAGTGTGCTTTGTAAACCGATGTGGTTTTCTATGGTGCGTTGGATTTCACTGAGATACCCATGCAAAATAAGTAGATGTAGTAGGTAGAATTCAGTTATTTGTCTATGTAGTAAAAGTACTTGTGGCCTAATTTCACCAGCAGACGTATACGACTTATTCAACATCTTATGATGCCTGTGTGAAAGATGCAGCTGCCATAATGTACTCATGCTACAGTAGGTCTACTATAGGAGGAGGAATCTTTTCTTGTAGCTATCAGCCATATTACCTCAATCCACCAAACTTGTATTCACCTTCATCTTACAATAACATGTTTTTAGCTGTAACACCATCAGCCATTACAAACTGAATTGTGAATTGATGTTCTAGGCCGTAAGATAAGTTATATGTCACAAAGAAAAAGCTTTTGTGAGAATAAGTTTCATATTAAAAACACAGAAAACATGAAATGTCACAGTTTACTTAATTGGTTATTGACTTTCATTTGATCCAAAGCTGCCATGTCTGTAGCAAGCTTTTATTGAGTATTTATAAGCAGTATGTAAACATTAAATTAATTATTGTTATTGTTATTAAATGGTTTATAACACACTATGATTTAGTTGTAAGCAGTGTTTATTAATGTATTTGTCAATAACTGTAACTCATCCTTTGGGCAACCATAAGTGGAGGCTGAGAACGACAATATGTTAAAAGTAGTAACATGGTTGTAATAATATAAAATATGTCTTCACAGGACAAATTATAATTTTGACAAATACTGCACATTAATAAACATTTAAAATGTTATAATAATAATATAATAATTGTTATAAACCATTCACTGCTTATAAAAGCTAAATAGGGGGACTTTAAATTTGCATTAAGTAATTTTTTGGCCACTTGTTTTCGGCAGAAACAAGTAGTGAACACAACATTGACACGTCATCAACTATTAAGGTGATATGTTGAACTTGTTAGCAAACAGTTGGTTATTTCCACATCGAGCAGTTACAGAGCAACAATATCATTCATGTGGACTCGTGTTTCTGTCCATCTGGTGAATGTAAGTCCAATCTTCACTCTCTTTTAGCTCTGTTTTTGTTCTCCACCAACTCCTGACGGAAATATCTGGCTGCTAAATGCTCCACTATGTTCACCAGCTAGTCTACAGCTAACTGTGTCTGTTTGCTGTTTGATGCTGAGCAGGTCGTGTACAGTGGTTTTTTAGAGCTTTTACTCTGAAAACAGCTGCCTGCTGCATCCAAAAGCGAAGCTACAAGAGCACTGAGAGTGAACCAAAACAGTAAAGTTGCAGCTAAACAATGAGCTGAAATTCGCAATAAAGCTCCGTAAAGCCGAGGGGAGCTGCAGAGTCTCTGTAGGTTCATCACTATGAGAAACGCCTCTGACGTTACACATAGTCATTAATAAAAATATTGATTATAGCCCCTTTAAGTAAAGTGAAAGTAAACTTTAAGCGAAGTCATCTGGCGACACCTTGAGGAGTTCCGACACCCAGATTGGGAACCACTGCACTAGATTAGAGCACTAAATACTGTATGTATTAAAACACATCTGAAAACACTATTTACACTATTTATTCCTGTTTGGGTAACATTTTTAAAAGATTTATGTCTTCAGTAGGAACCAAATGTGGCCACAGGCAGTGAATGAAAGACAGATTAATGTTTTGTTGGTTTTGGTCTTTCTATGGGATTTGTTTGAATATAGAAAAGCAGCAGCCTGATCCTTTAAACCAGAGGTCAGCAATTAGGGGTCGACTATGGACCAGTTTTTTCAGCACTATTTATTGGGGAGCTGAAGTTTCACAGTGAAAACACAAACCAATATTTTTTCATATGTTTGGTTTGTTTATGTCTTTTAATTAATTTCGAGAATAAAAGGGACTTATAAACAGTTTTAGGGTTGTATCTGAGGAGCAGATGTCATCGTTGCCGTGACATCTTATGTTGATAGTGATTTGGCAAAAAATTACTCATAAACATGAACATACATGAGATTAGAAATGTAATTGATAGCTTATCTTCACACAATAAACAGTGTCCTGCGTCATTGGTGATTGAAGGAAGGTACTGTTATTGACACAAATCTGTTCCAGTCGAATTATGTATCTGTGTTATGCATCTCCTACGTTTATAAGAAGTTAACAGATCATATTTATGGGATTTAAATGGTCTCTGTGTTTGTATTGTTATCTACTGTAGATTTTTATAGAATATTGTAAAAGATTTGATGCAAATATTTTAGTTAGAGGGCCAGATTTGGCCCACAGGCCGCTGTTTGCCAACCACTCCTTTGAACGTTAGCACACAAAACCAATGACTCGATGTTGGTGAGAAATCTAGAAAGGTGCCGTTGTTGTTTGTTTTTAAGAGGAACCGACGTTTACTATCATTGTTGGCGGGGCCCTTCAACAGGTTTTCAGATGAATAAGATGACGTCAATAAATCTCACTCATCACAAAATCAATTAAAATAAAATGACACTTTTTTCAGCCTTTCCCTTCATTTTTAACAACAGGTCAGCTTTAAATCTCCTCTCAGCAAACACGTTAACAGGGTTAATACATTTATACAACGGATTAATATTGCATGGATACTTTACCCTCTTTTTAAGTAGTTTGTGTTAAAACATGACATGATTGCATGGTGTAAAAAAACAGGGCAAATAAAACAAAACCTTTGATATACAGTCATAATCGTACATTATATTCCTTTACAATGAAAACAGTCCTTTCTGTTTACATAAACTTTTTTCTTATATTTTGTCTGAAAATCAAAGCCATAACTTCATCTTTGCAGTCTTTTGGCCGGCGAATATTTTAGTCTTTTCAGTCCAACCGTGAAAGTGCGAAGGTCTGATGAGTGAATTGTTGCAGCTTGTGCCTAAAGGATTTACTATAGCAAACACCTGCAGATTAAACATACAACAATTCTGTGGTTGGTTACAAGTTGAAGACCACTTTCATGAGTAGCCTGCTGCAGAGCCTGAAAGGATCCTGAAGAAAAACCTCCAATCAGGGATAATAACACACACACACACACACACACTCTCCATTACGATATTTCAGGGGAATAAACATTAAATCAGTTCAGTGCTGAGGATGTACAAAAGAGGTGAAAAACTGCACTCAGGTTAGTCATTCACCTCGCTGTGCACACTATTATGGAGGCCAGTGTCAGTGAGAAAAAACCTCTGCAATACACATGGAGAATAAATCCTACAATAAAGTTCAATTCATTAAATTCACATGTGCACACATTCTGAAGTATCTATTAGTATATATGGTGTGATGTGCTCTCAGTTGCATGCAGCATTGGGAAAACACCCCAGTAACACACACTGTGAATAATTCCTTTCAAATTTGTTGCTGTGCTTCAGTAAAATGAACTTTTGATTAAGAGTGCATCGTTTCAGTATTTGCAAAGTCTGTTTGCTTACCACGCAGTGCCAAAGTCAATTTGAGAGATTATTTAAAACACAAACATGTCAAGGAGCCTCTGTTTTCCCCCCGAGTTGTCTGTTTTGTTTGTTTATGTGTTAGCGAGACATTTTGGATTTGGCTGAAATCCAGTGGATTTGATTTTTGTAGTCGTCTGGATCAAGGTTTTCCTCATTAGACCATTTTAATTTATATGCTGTATCATGCTACATTCAAGTGCTATAGGAAGTTTAAAATCTAGGACTTTTAAGTCAGCTGATGCATAAAAAGTAGGCTACTGTAACGGTAAGAAGATGCAGCTTTGCAAGTAGGACAATTACTTTTTAGTGGCCTTTCCCTAAAGAAATGATCTTCAGGTTCCAAACATGAACAAGAAATGTGGATTTGACATACATACACCTCTTATTATCATTTTAAGTGGTTTTAATTTCAGGTGCTTAAAGAGTGACTTAACACCCCTTGCTGCAGTGGTGTACTCCAGGACCCTGTGACATCACTGTTGGATGGGGTTACCAGTGACACTGGGTGTGTTCAGAGGTCACAGAAGGTCACTGCTTTTCAACCTGGTGTTAAGTTTCTCTTTAAAGGAGTGGTTCACAATTTTGAGAAGTATGATAACGTGCTTTCTTTTTCAAGGAGAGATGAGAAAATTGATATGAATATCATGTATGTGCGTTCAGTATGGAGCTGGCTTCAGGCCATGATTAGCCTAGCTTAGCATAAAGACTGGAAGCAGGGGGGAAACAGTTAGCCTGGGTCCGTACAAAGTTCAAGCCTACCAACACTTTTAAAGCTCACTAATTTACACACTGTATATCATTTGTTTAATCTTTACAGTAAAAGAAATGTTAAAACAAAATGTGGTTTTCTTATTTCTTGACAAACAACAGTTTATCCATTCTTTAGCTATAGCATGGGTTAGCATATATGGTCTGTGAGCTCAAGTTTCATTCTCTGTACAGATATGAAGGTACCAAACTTTCCAACCTCAGTGTGACAACAAGAAGCTGCACACAAACACTGCATCCAGCTGTCAAGAAATAGTTCCAGCACATAACTACCCCTAAATTAAACAAACCAAATACGGCATGTTAATTAGTGAGCTTTAGATTTGTTGGTTGTGTTTTACTTATACAAAGAAAGGCTAAAGACAAACATAAAAAGTCCTTTGGAGAAATTTAAGGATGGAAGGAATGGTTTTAAAGCTTATTGTACATTTTTTGTGAACCATCCTGAATTTCTGAAACAGTGTCAGTGTGGCAGGAGGAAATTCTGGCATTTGGGGGGGGGGGGGGGTTGCTATTCAGCACAGTTTAAAAAAAAAATCGTGAAAACATTAAGTGTTTGGCTGAATATATAGAGGCTATCTCTTATTTCTTATTGCAGACTTTTATATCAAGCTTACAGCAGTGCTCTGAGTCCTGAAGAATAACCTACTGTCACAGTCCTCATGTCTTCTTTCATTTCTGAATGCTTCTCATCAGGTGTGTGACTTCACACACTTGACTTACCCTTTTCCGTTCCATATCTCCAGTGTTTAAGATAATTTATGCAGTTGATTATTATTATAGCAAAACGTGACTGGAATGTCCTCGGCTTATTCCGTAGTGTCTCCTCTCTTGAAGGATTTTGAGTTTATAGTGGAACATCCCTTATAACGATGATGATAAGTCTTCCACTGATTGTCATATAGGCGTTAAGCCTCCATTATTGGCGACAACAATAATAAGTGGTCGAGGATTCGTCCAGATGAATGTGATCACGGAGTAACATGAAACGTGGCTCACACGACCGAGACAACAGGAAGTCTGTCATCACTGAATCCCATCTGAAAAACATCAGAGACGGACTGTTAGAGATTTACTATAAATGTGAAAAAGATTGATGCGCATGTGAAGTTCGGCGTGACAGAGACATTGGAAACACACCGTTGTTGTCGTCTGAGTCAGTAGCCACGTCAGGCAGTGTTTGTCTCAGCTCGTTGTACTTCATCTCCACCTCCTGGAAATAGATCATGACAACAAAACTCACTGTGGTCCACAGATCAGCCAAATATAGCACCAGTCAAAGGTTTGGACACACCTTCCTGTTCACTTGAATGAGAAAGTGTGTCTAAACCTTTGACTGGTGCTGTATAAATGTGGAGCACAAAACGCAGGAATCGACAGGTGAATGAGGCAAAATGTAAACAATATTCTCTTGATATAGATTTATGTGATCGGAAATTTTGACTGGAAACTCTCTAACACACACATATGCTGATTGCCACACAAAGCCATGGCGTTAGAGGTCTTTAACTTCAGTAGGTTGATAGTAAAATGCTAATATTACACTTTAAACCAACAGTGGTCTGACAGTCATATTGATACTGTATATCTGTCTGCTTGGGCTTGTCAATACTAGGTCCTTACTGTATTTAGTTGAAAGTATTATTGATAAATTGGGTTGTTGGCTACAATTGTTAAAGTCAACTAAGTTGTTTGGTGGGGGAATCCAGTTAAAACCATCTTATTGATACATTTGCTGGTCTTCATCATATACTGGTGTCTTGAAGTGAATTTAATTAACTGCATTAACAGCATATAATCAATCATATAATGACATTTACTCTTATTTTCTGATGTTAGTCTTTCATATTTGTTAGATTATGTGGAAATATTTTTACTAGTACCCTATGTTTGAAGTGGAAAATCAAAATGCCAACAATACTGAATCATCTGATCCTCAGTTTTCCAGCATGGCATCATCATTGACATTCAAGTCATTATATGAGCATTCATCTTTTCCACCCAGCTGAACTATACATTACTAATTCAGCATGAACTAGACGCCCCTGCAGGTGAAATGTTGATCCGGTTACATTACTGTCACAACAGAATTTTAGACTTGAACTACATCTTAAACAGTAATTGCATGGTTGCATCAATATGGTCTAGAGAAGGCGTCTTTGTTTCAGTTCATACTATGTTATTCAGTATGAGAACACACAGGTGCCGCGATCCTGCAGGTATTTGTCTGAGGAAATTTGGGTGAGAATTCATGGGAAATACTGGGATCTCAATTTCCAGCATTCAGTCCCTACTCTTGCAGCCAAAAAACAACCATTTTGTGCTTTTTTACTTGTCTGGTCAATGATCAACTTCTTCCATCTAGGATATCCCAACACTTGTGGAGTTTGTGACTTTTCCACTGACGGTGTAACCGAGGCTGGCTGTCAGTAAAGTGTTCAGTACCCTCTAGGGATGTGCAGAGAGCACAGTATTTGTATTTGTATTTGTTGAGGCAGCAAAATTATTTGTATCTGTATTTGTATTCAAATAAAAGTGGAAAGAGGCTTAAAAATCCTGTTTTTGTTTTTATGACACTTTTAATTTTAGAAAATTAAAGTGTTACAATAAGTGTTCATGAATAAACTACCTTATGAAGGAGGTCCCCACATCGGGTCTTGAACTGGAGTCTCCCAGATCATAGACGACTGTGCTGATTACTGAGCTAAAACTTTACTAATCACCTCTACCTATTTATACACCCATAACACAGAGACAGCTCATCATGTAACGTGTAGGGAGGAACTTCAAAGGCAATTATTGCTGTGCACTTTTCATTATTGCCTATTTTTTACAACCTAACTTTGTGGAAAGGAGAAGTGGAACAACAGGTTATGGAGAGTCCCTTTGGAGCACTTTGCTTGTGTCAGTAGCTCAGCTTTATCTCTGGGGAACACCCCCGACAAATAATTTTTTAAATATTTGTATGAAACAAATATTCGTATAAATCCCACTATTTGTGCTTTACCAAATAATGTATTTGTATTCGGGCACACCCCTAGTACCTTCAGATACTGCAGGTCAGCCTGTAGGAGACGCAGGTGGGTCATAAGCTGCCGGCTGAGGTTGGGGCCGCCGCCGCCGGCCCCTGTCTGCGAGGAGGAGGACAGCAGTTTCCTCATGTCGATCCCCACGTCACCTCCTACTCCCCCGTCATCATCAGTGCTGCTCTCCTCAGACGTCCCACCAAAATCCAGAACCACAAAACCACCTGGATGGAGAGGAAGAGCAGGTGGAAGGGGTGAACGATTTTTTTTTTTTGTTGACAAGAAACTCACACTGCCGTCACTATAGTAGCCAAAGATCCACACAGAAAACTCTTACGGCTCCCTCACCGTTGCGTTCAGTTGTCTCAGACAGTCCTGTGTGTCCAGATGACTGTTGAGAGTCTTTTTGTGAACTTGCAGACGCTCGGCTTTCATCACACGCAGCAGAAGGCCCCTCTGGGCTCCCTGGCAAAGAGGCGCTCAACTGACAGCCAGGAGCCCCACTTGGTTTATTCTCCTCAGTCTCCTCTTTCTCCTCCTCCGCCTCTCTGCTCATCATGTGGTTGGAAAGAACCTGCTTCAGCGTCTCCACTAGAACAGAAAGAAATGTTTTATTTCAGCTTTTTCTCTCTGCCAAGAATACAATCTGGGGAAAGAGACAGAGATCTCAGCGTCAGATATCTCAAAACTTGGGAAGAAAAAACTGAATGGCTAGATGCCACGAGAGGTAAATGAGGAAAATATGTTTTTTTATTATTTGCGTGAAATGACCCTTTAACATGCAACTTACATGTCTTAAGAGCATCTTCAGCTTTGGAAGCGGGTAGGCCGAATACGTTGTGCTCCTGGTTTTCAATGGCGATGCCTTGGCGCGACCCTTCCGGCAGGAAGGGCAGTGTGTCTCCCAACTGCCCGTCCAGGAAAGCCTCTAGTTCTTCTTCATCGACCTCATCATCCTCCTCCTCCCCCTGTCTGTTAGCCACGGACAGCTCCTCTTCCTCATCTTCTGACTTCATGCCATCGAAAGGGTTGAGACTCGGTGGGGCTTGAATGTCTGGAGAAGAAGCAACATCTTTATCTGGCTTCAATTTGAATTTGAATTTAAAAGCTAATAATGTACGTTAGATAGAAACATAGTTTACATAGTTAAACATAGTTAACAAAGTTTGTGTTGATGTTGAACCTCTTGATGATCAACTGACACAATGTAAACTAGGTGAAAAACTTTTCATTATTAATTAGTCTATATATAAAACAGTTAGAGTACTTTATTAATTCCAATGGAAAATTGCATCCTTTGTTGTCAGAAAACAGTGAAAAATGCCCGTCACAGTTCCCCACAACTCAAAGTGCCGACTTCAAATTGTTTGTTTTGTCCGAACAACAGTTCAAAACCTAAAGATATTATGTTTACAATGATATAAAACAGAGAAAAGCTGCAAATCTTCACAATTAAGAAGCTGAAACCAGTGAAGGATGGGCATTTTGGCTTAATAAACTGTATGAAACAAATTATCAAAGTAGTTGTCATTTAATTTAACAAATGACGGTAATTAATAAACTAACATAAACATTTATTGCACCACAGCTACCTGAAGAATGGATACTTCCACTTGCTGTGCCATTAGCATCTTTGCTGGACTTGGGCATCCCACGGTTGATGATCTCAATAGCATCCCGCTCAGCACTGAAACACATTTACATAAGAAACAATGAAATAATCAAACAACAACACCAGTGAGCGAGCGAGTGGCTGCATTAGTGGACTCACTCAGACGGTGCTGGAGACGTGTCGCTGTTGTGAGGTTTGGCCTTCATGGCGTCAGCGCGTTGCGTGATCAGACGCTGCCACCTGGATGAACGGAGGCGATACAGCAGGATGAGATGGAGGACACAGATCACATGTTGCCATGTTTGCAGCGCAAGACTTACGTTCTCTGATCGGACACCGTCTGAGCCGTCAGCTCGTAGATCTGAGCCCCGTTCTCCGACATGGACAGCACGAAGAAAGACTTGTTGTCTGATGAGGACAAAAATTCAAACAATAATTATAATGCATGACATAATATTTACAAATACATGCATAATACTTATAATGTACACCGTATACACAGGAATTAATGCACATACATTAAACAAAATGACATCATACAAGACTAAGAGCCACACTAGCAGCTCTGTGGGCTCTACTAAACACTAAAACTGACTACAACTGTCTATTTCTCACATTAATAATGATAATATGCTCATGTTTAGTATTTCACCACTTTTGTTGAGTGTGTTAGCATGCAAACATTTGCTTATTAGCACTAAGAATAAAGTACAGCTAAGGATGATGGAAATGTTATTAGTTTTGCAGGTATTTGGTCATAAACCAAAGTATCAGACAAATGTAATTTTGACCTGATGATGGCACTAATTGTGGAAATTAAAGAGATCACAATTCATCCTGACTGAGAATGTCTGAAAACCACCCAATAATGCAGAGACATTTAAACTAAAACCTTTTCTTTCTTTAGTCTTAAGTATAAACAGTCAAGGAACCATGAATGTCTGTTTCTTTCACCTGATGGTAGCGCTAGATAATAAGTCATCTCTGGGGCAAAGTTTCATCCTAAATTTCAGTATTTGTCAGCAATAGTTGTTAGAATATTTCACTCAAAATCAAAACTGTCAATCTAATAGCAGTGCTCGATATTAGGGAACCACCAAAATCACCGGGGTTCATCTGCCGGAGACCATGAATGTTTGTATGAAATGAAATGGCAACCCATCCAATAGTTGTTGAGATATTTTAGTGTGGACTGAAGTCATTGACCGATTCACGGCAAGCGAGTAACTTGGACTGATTCACTAATCCGTGCAAAATGCTAAACACAACAGTGGAAATATCGGTGGAGAGACTGCACTTCTCACCGGTCGCTACTGGACGAACTAAGACAGTGTTGAGTTTGATGATGGGGCTGAAGATGTTCTTGGTGTCGGTGGCGCTGGCCAGATTCTTGCCGTGGAATTTGAGGATCAGGCGCTCGTCCTGTTTCTGCAGTAAAACCAGGATGTCCTCCAGGAGGATCGTGTACAGCTCTGAAAGAAAAGACACTGGTGATATAAAACTGTACGTGCATATAAGGAAGAGAAGAAAACCAAACCTGACTTCTTGCGCTGTAATGGTT
This sequence comes from Thunnus albacares, assembly GCF_914725855.1. NCBI lineage: Eukaryota > Metazoa > Chordata > Actinopteri > Scombriformes > Scombridae > Thunnus > Thunnus albacares. The sequence goes on from NC_058118.1 coordinate 27,051,066, forward strand.
TTAATTTATATGTTTTTCTCAGGCAGCCATCTGTTTCAGCTCATTTCATTATGTAACAAATACACATACTGCTCATATTAACTAAATTACTGTTGCAGTAGGTAATATTTTCTGTGTATGTGTGTGTGGGTGTGTGGGTGTGTGTGTGTGTGTGTACCAATTGTCTTGTCTTTATTGACTTTCCAGGAGAGAGGTCCTTCATGTACCATCTTCCTCTTGGTCAGGTCCAGATTCTGCAGGAAAAGAATAAACATTCAATAAAAACACAACAGACAGGACAGCTTCATTAAAAACTAGAGCACCTCACCACCGCCCACGACTGGATATGGATCCATAGTGTACAATAAAAAGTTGCAACTGCAGTTGTACAGCATATTATGTTGAGCTCCTTACCCTGAAAACACTAGTTTCCTACCTTCAGCTCGAGGACGACGGGGTTTTCACTCGGTTTTAGCGACAAGACGTCCAACCGTCTCTGATACTCCTCGAGCCTCTGTTGAGAAACAACACAGCAAACACTTTTCAGCCACTGGAGGTTTACAAAAACACCATTTTCAGCTGGTGTTAAGTTGCTTTTAGATAAACAGAGTGTGTACACTCACCAAGCACTTTATTAGGAACACACTGTGCAATCTAATGCAATCCATTACAACAGCTCTGCCATAAATTCTATTTTTATGAAGCTTGTACATTTTCAGTTTTTGTTGATATTGTCAGAAAGGTGATAATTCTACTTTATGTTTATTATTGAGGTTGTAGTGGGTGGTGTTGGTGTGTTATATTGAAAAGTGTTCCTCATATTTTGCCCCCCCCCCCCTCCCTCATGTATGTTAACAAGGTGAACAAAATATTTGTCTCTAACCTAAACTGACAGATACTTTACTCTCATTCGAACGTCTGTACCTGTTTGTTCTCAGCTTCTTTGACAGCTTGGTTGACGTGGTTGAGGATCTTTTTGCAACATTCTCCAGCTTTCTTCACCTTTTCCCTCTCCTCACCATCCTCTGTGAGAAGATAAACAAAAGAGTTCGCTCGATGAACACAACAAAATATGTCATTCTCCGTCTTGAATCAACCACTCTATGAGAAATATCATGAGCACAATGGTTGGCAGCCATGTTTATTTATACCTGTGTACTTGGCAATATTGTCCAGCAGGAGTGGGTACTTTGTCACTCTCTGCATTTCCACAGGAATGATGTCTTTAAGCTGCAGCCTGCGACACAGACGGTTACTCTCGGCCTCCTGAAGAAAGAAAATGAGCACGGTCAACACCTTAAACTTCAGTACCCTCTTTACCTGATCTATGTTTTTCACTGTCTTGTCAAAAATAAACTCCACTCCTAGAAGTAAACTGTGCTGTATTCTGTTGTGCTGACCTGCATGAATAAAATGAACCTATGGTCTTTCTTCTTTCTGGTTTTGATGAGCTCCAGTGCGGAGGGCTGGTTACTACAGAAAGTTCCCACCGCTCCTCTTATCTTCTCCTCTTCCTCGCCGCTGAACTGGAATCAACACAAAGACGCAGGACATTTAAATTAGAGGTTATTTACTGTAGCTAATACTCTAATCCAGAGCGACCCGAACCACCTTACATGTCCGATGTGAATCATGTGTTTGATTGAAGTGCAACCCTTTAGATTCAACATCAGTAAGTAAGAGCAAACTTTTCACGATATGAAGTTATAGCTTCTTAAATTAACTCCAATTGAAACAACTTTGGAGACAGTTTTGATCAGAGAAAAGATGCAGTGATGATAAAAAAAAAAAAGTATTTGGCCTTTTTATATTGTATTTTTTCACTGGATGTACTGTAAATCCTCAAATACTGTCCAAAGCCTTTAATTACCTCAACTCCAGAGAGAGCAATGGAATTTATTAAAAACAGGCTCATATCAGAAAAAGGCATTCATGCTGAATTTTCCCTGTTTTATAAATACATTTTATAATAATTTAATAGGAGGCCTCCCTGTTTTGGATCTACTCTTCATCCGTGTCTACCTGTCGTCTTGATAAATTCATGATAACGTGTATTTCTTCAGCCTTAAATCCATCTGTGCTGCTCTTAGTTTCTCTTTTCTGGCACAAATATTGCTTTTGTTCAATATTTTTTTTTCCTTGATCATAAACTCAACTTCATTGCACACAGATATGTCACATTAAAATACTTCCAGCAGCTCAAAATCCCTCCCTTTCCTGGTAGGTTTTTATTTAATGCCAAACATTTGCAGGAAATGTTGAGTATTTTAACGGCGATCCAAAAAAAAAAAAAAAAAAAAAAAAAGGCAAGGTGGATGTGACTGGAAGTAAATACTGAGTGAAAATGTGAGACCTACAGAGAATGTGAACTCATAGATTGCAGCTCATTTTTATGACGAGTTTCTGTCCACTTCCTTGGATACTGAAACAGGGTTTTGGTTCATTTTAGGTTAAAATTAGGATCTGGTAATCTTAACATAACCCTCCCATGACAAAGGGCTTTCACAGCTGCCTTTGGATGCCAACATTTCTATAAATATATGTAGAGTCTCCTGCATGGATTGAAACTAGTCTTACCCATGCCAGAAGATCATCTCCTATCTGACCGATCACCGACGTCTCGCTCCTCTTCCTGATCGCTGTTATTTGCTCTGTAACAGAAACTGCGGAGCACAATAAACATTTAATATCTTGTTGTTGTCATTAACAATTAGTATAGTCACTCATCACATTTTGCTGTGCACCAATCATTTACTCATTAACAACAAAACAATAAAGACCACTTATTTGAAATAAAAACAATTCATCAGCATTACAAAACTTTCTATTATCGAGCCAGACATAATTTAAGCGCTTAACATCCTAATAGTAATTGGCAATATGTCCTAATGTACTTATAATGACCTACATAATGCCTTAAAGCGCCTCATTAGCTCAGTGACTGACAGAAAGAACGTTTCAGCCCAGAGGCACTGATGACACACTGTGGAGATTGTGCAATAGGTCTTTATTCCTAAAGTTTATTCCAACTCTTGTGCAAATTTTGCTATTGTTGGAAACTTTTTTAGTGGCAGAACATTTATACTGACTCCAGCTGTTTCCTGTCATTGTCTTCTTCAGCATGGATTCCCTGTTCTGCGTCGGCTATCAACCTGTCCGTTTACGGCTAGAACTTGTGATGACATTGTGATTTCTGACTTGTTTGTGTCTAGTCAATGCAAGAAATAAAAGATAATAGCAGCAACAAAATATTTTATTGGCATTGTTAAGGTTACAAATGTTTGGTTTTTTTTTTTTGCAAATACAGTTGCTGAATTCTCTGCAGGGCGGTAGTGTGTGTGAATGAGATTACCATGCAGCTGAATGATTTCCTCCAGGTTCGTAAAGATGTGTTTGATATCTTCTGAGGGGAGGACACCGTCTTTGCTCAACCTCTGATAGAAAACACAGTCCAACACCTTCAGCATCCGCAAGTGGGCGCGCTCAGTGTAGAACAGCTCTGAGGGATGAGGGACAGATACGCTGTATGTGCTGTACTTTCGATCGTTTTCATGTCATGTCATATTCAGAGATTCAATGTGAGTTGTTGGTGACTCACCATTGATGACTTCCTGCCTTTTGATCTCCTGCGGCGTCAGGCTCGCCAGGACGCCTCGGCTGACCAGACTCTGCCAGTTCGGAAGGTTTTCTTCACACTCCGCCTCACCTCCCTGGTCGTCTTCACTCTGGATGTCAGCTGAGCTCACCGGACACTGAGCCTCCATCCTACTGCAGGTCGAAGACACGGCGAGGGAGGATTTTTAAAAAGATAACTAAGAAATGCATCATGCTGATCTTTATTTATTGCATTAAAAAGTCCAAATAGTGTTCCATCTCCATTATATACAATATGTTTTATCTTTGTTATAAATATTTTATCCTGAGACAACCATAAATTTAGAGCTGGCTGGCTGCAACTATTTATATTTAAAGCAAAAATAGAATAAAGAATTGCTGGCTTCAGCTTGTCAGATGTGAGCATGTGTAGCTTTTATTTGTCCTATGTGACAGCTAACTGAATATCTTTGGGTTTCGGATTGTTGATTGCACAAAACAAGCAATTTGAAGACGCCACCTGGTGGTTTAGGAAATGGTGAGGGGCATTTTTCACAATTTTCTTACATTTTATAGGCTTAATGGTTTAAACTGTATTAGTCTTCTGTTGATTCCTCTTGTGATGTGTGAGTTGTTAACGCACTCACATAAAGTTTTCTATCATTCACACAAATAACTACAGAGAACACAAGTCAGTTTGCACCAATTCATGTTCCATCCCTGCTTGTCACGTAAACCAGAGTCCTGATAATAGACAGACGAGCTCAATCCAGCCAGATATAGTAGAAAATTAACAAGAGTGGAAGTCTACAGTCCATATAAATGATGCGTTATGTGTAATTGCTTTGCCTTCTGTTGTACTGTTGTGTAAAACATTCTTCAATGGGTCTGAGGTGCTGTTAATGTACATTATTTGTTAGGTAGAAATTATCAGAGTAATTTAAATTGTGCAGCATTTAGTATGATGTCAGTATGAGCTTAACTCCAAACTCTGTAAACACCTGAAAGTCTCCTGGTCTTCCTCCTGTAACTGCTCCAGGTTGGAGGGGCTGAAGTCAAACTGAGTGCTGGTCGGACTGGATACGCCGTCCTGATGGTCGCCAGACTGCAGACCCTCGCCCAGTCTGGGCTGGATGGGAAACGGGGAGACGTCTGTAGAGTAAAGGAGAGAATGGTGCAATAATGGAGACAAAGATGAACACCGGGCTGCTATTCTAGAGTTCATGCAAAAATGAATGTATTTTCATTTCTGTCTTTGGTTTATCACCACACTGTTTTTATTCATCTGTTTTCAGTACATCTGTAGTAACTTTACTATAGTTCATAAAAACTAATGACTCTAATGATTTGTCCTTTGGTATTGCTACGTTACAGCTATGATATTCCTAGTGTAACTTTCAGTGCATCTGCTCTACTTAATAGTTTATTTTCATAGTGTTCCTATTGATACTCCCACTACTTCATGGTATTTTAACAGTGGTATCACCTATGTCAGTAGGTGCAGGGGTCACAAGATGATCACCCAGGTAAAATAAGAAATAATAAATAACTTCTGCTACACAAAAGCATATATTGTGAAATACTTTAAAAAATTATTCAAATGAAACAATCTGAGAAGAGATAATCAATCTTAGACTGGACTGTTCACAAATGATAGACATGCAACCTGTGACAAATGGTCATAAGCATAAAAAAAACTACTGTCATTAATGTAAAATAATTATATAATATAATATAATGAATCTTTTTTTAAATATCTTGTCCCCTCGGGTAAAAATCACTACAAAGTTCTTACATTTGAGGAACTCTTATGGAGCTTCAGATCATAAAGTCTCACTGTTAAAGAACCAAAAAACCTTGTAAATCGTTATTAAACTGAGTACAAGTGATCAAACGTGTGCAGTGAGTTTTCTGTGGAGGGGCAGAGAAACTGGGATATCTTACTGGAGTCTGAGTCTTGTCCGCTAGTATCTGAGGCCTGACCAGTGGGGGAGCTGTGTATAGGGGAGGTGGTAGAAGGCGAAACATGGGCGCCCGCGTCCGAGCTTTCACTGAGCTGATTTCCACGGCTCCGTCCGGAAATCGAGACAGAAGAGTCGGACTGCTCGGGGATGCCGAAGGCCGACTGAGGGAGCTGCTTTGGTGAGCGCTGCTTGTTCAGCTCCACGGCTTTACCGACTGCACACAAACAATGGTAGTAAAAACGCGGATAAGAACACACACACTGATAACATCTATGTCAGATACACACAGCAGATATGACACGATCATTGCTGAACACCTCTTTCCTGTCTCTAGTTAAAATGTTAAAATTCATTTTTACAGCACTAGTATGCTGTACTACACCTCATTCAGCCTCTGTAATGTTTAAGAACAATAAACTTAAGGGGGTTAAATTGTAGTTTTCTCCTCACCTGACGTTGAATCCACTCTGCTCAGACGCCGAGGAGGGCCGAGGATGTTGGGAAACCGAGGCTTTTTCACCTTCTCTTCACCCTCCTTCTCAGGCTTGATACTCTTCTGCTTGTTAAAATAACACACATTTCTCTTTTAGATGTTTACTCGAAGGACATCGTGATCAAAACAGACCGTAAAGCCATTAAAAGCACAGGTGTTCATTCCAAACAAACTGCAGTTACAAAAAAAGACAAAATGAGCTAATTCCACATGTGACACATTATATCTGATGTAACACATAACGACGGATCATGAGATTTTATGCAACAGCTTTGATTGTTTTATATAGTGCACATATTTGCCATGTTGTGACAATATAGGAAAAATATTAGTATATATTCAGATACTGATGAACCGTATCACCCAGTGTATTATGTATGTATATAGATAGATTTGTGTGAGTGTTTCTGACGAAGGGGTCGCACCTTTATCTTGGGCAGGAAATTAATACGCGCTCGTTTATGTTCGAGGCCACGAGGCTCCTTCACTTTCACCCCGAGGTGCTTCATATAGGTGAGAATCACATACTGCATCGTTTGGCTGCGACACGACGGGACACACGGTCAAGAAAAAGAAGCAGATTGTTATTTATGGCCATATTTATAAACCTGTAGAGTTCAACTGTGTTATATAAGCATTTATTAATAATCCTAATACTATTACTACTGCTAATAATAATGATCATAATAGTGGAATACAGTATTATTATTCTCTACCATTATTATACACACATATTGTAATTTCTACATTACAAACACACTTTTTTTTTACATATATAAGACTCATTTTCATGCACTTTAGTTAAAATGAGATTAAACTCTAAAGGCAATGAGAAAGCTTTTATCCACAATGATTCATAGTTGTAATTAAAATAAAAAAAAGTGAACAGAAACTAAATCACTTCTCCAGAAACAGACATTGCATTGATTGTCCTGCAGCTGATTGATGATGTAAAACATAAAAAAAAAAAACTCCCTCATCTCACCACTTCTCCTCTTCTGTGGGCTGTGAAGTCAACCTGCAACATGTAACTCAGGTTGAGCACACACACACGCAATTGCACAAGGAATATAGGAACTGAATATACAGGTGTACTTGTGTTTAGGTGTGTGTTTGTGTGCTCACGGACTGGGACTCACAGGATATCTTCTATCTTGGAGAGGATGTGTTCAGCACAGGAACATTCCTTCTCCATGTTCTGCTGGTCTTTTCCTTGCTCTGAGTCCAGCTTAGACAACTCGTCTTCAGCCAGAGTCAGACCCATACTGCGCTTCTGTCTGCACACACATAACACAAGAACATAAATAACATCGTTTACAGGGACTTGCTGACAACAGATCCTGTTAAAGGGTTTTTCTTCAGGGAGTTTTGAATCGATTTGAACCGATGGTCTGAGGACAGAAGATGTTGGATTGCTGTACAGACCGTAAAGCCCCCTTGAGCCAAATTTGTGATTTGTGATATTGGGCTTTACAAAATAAAATTGACTTGACTTGTAAGATTGATTGTACAGCTGTGTGGCTGCTACCTGAAGTCTTCCAGGTTCTTGTGCAGGTCTGGCAGGAGTGTGTCCTGTAACAGCTGGGTGTACTGTTTGCAGAGATCCTCTGGGATTAACTCCAGCCTCCGTTTCTCTGTGTGGAAAGACACGCACACGCCCCAAAAACAGTGAACTATGAACATCATTGCAACTCTTTACTCTAAGTTAAATGAATTGACTTCTTAAATATATCAAAGTGGGCACAATAATAACTAAAAATCATTCTGAAAAACAGTTGATCTTTGTGGCTTTCTGACTACTGGTCAGAGTCCTAATTTTAAGTAAAATTCATTCTAAACTCAAGGTTCACTTACTGGCTATTTAAAAAGCTTTTGACCGTATCTCACATGCCACTGGATTAAAAATTTAAAGATTCTTAATCTTTTTTGGTGACCTTATAAACATCATCGCCAGTTTATTTATTTTGCACAAAATAAGAAGACACAAAAAAAAACATAATGCATTATTAAAGGAGTAAAAGAATTGAGCTGCTGGGTGACGTGATGTCTGAAGACTACAAGTTTGAAAATTAAAATGATCTGGGGATGTGGAGTTAGAGAAAAAGTGAGGTTACCAGACCTCTATAGCCCTCATCTCCTCATCCCTGCTCAAGGCTACATTACGAGCATAACACACCCGCATCTCTGACCGGAGGCTCTCGACAGACAAGTACGACCTGCGAGGAGAGGAGTGAACACCGTGCGAGCCGATACGTTATCTTACAGACCACACTGTGACTGTGGGTTCGCTGACGCTGACAAATGAGTTTTAATTAAAAATAAATGTAACAACTGACACATTTTAGTCAGAAATGATTGTCAAAAATGATGTTTGTTGTGTTTTTACTTCACTGGCATTGAGCTGTGTTCTCTTTAACATCTGATATTAATTACTATAACAGATGTTTTTATCCTTGTTTGCTTCTCACCTGGGTCCTTGCGTAAGCCTGCTTTTACTGGGAGACCTGAGGGTGTCAGAGTGTTGCTGAATGCTTCATTCTTTAAACCTGTGTGAATTATTTTTGTTTTGTCTGCTTTTTGTCTGGTTCCTCTTGTAAGCCTGCGTATACGGGGCGACCCGAAGTGCAGCTCATGTTCTTTGTACCCATGTGATGATCTGTCATCTCCGACATGTTGCTGCTTGCCTGTGAGTTTTTCTTTTGTGTGTATACTGGTTAAGCTGCAGAACTCAATTGTCCTTCTGGGATAAATAAAGTCGTCTGAATCTGATATTTCTTTGAACGGATGTGCTGATGATTAGAGTTGCCGGGCGACAAACCCACAGGGGAAATTCTGTTTGTAGAACTGTGATAAAGGAAGTGGACAGTAAATTATACCGTAGGATCCTTAAATGTAGTTTTCAAAATATGATAAATCATGTTTGCGTTAATATTCAAAATGAGTATATCCTATGTTGGAGGGAGGTTTGCTGCGGCTTAGTTTGGGTCTCATTGTTTTAACATTTGCAAATGTTTTGTTTTGTTTCAGTCACAATTTATCTAAACTAAAAAGAGGTGAAAGAATTTTTCTCTTTGCTTGTGAGAGTTTTACTCATTTACCAGTGACTGTTGTGTTTTGTTCTTCCTTTACTTTGTGTTACAGTACAACTAGACTCAAGCTCAAAAACTAGCCTTCGACTGTCTTCGTCTCTCTCCTTGCAGGTCGTAGTTGTCCGTCAAGAGTCTCCCGATCTCCAAGCGAACTGTCAGGTTGCATTGCGGGCGATACAGACGCCAGGTTTTACCAAGGAAGAGTAATGCACGGGAAAAAAAGACAATATCTCTGGTTCTGCTGCATGCATAAAATGTTTTTGCTATGGTGTCAATCAGATGTCAAGACTATATTATAGGAGTTTAATGCTAAATCTGTGGAGTATTTTTTTAAATATGAGAATTTTTTGGCATTTCAAGTCAAGCCACTGAAGAAATCTGAGATGCATTTTACTCTCTTTTTTATCCTTTACCCAGTTCAGCAGCAATCGTCTCTGGCACTGGTACTTTCAGATTCTGTAAAAGAGAACCAGAGACAGAACGAGAATTACGTCAACAGAGATAAGAACAATTCAAGAAAACAAATATGTGGTCTAAGAGAAAAAAAAAAAAACTGACTGAAGAAGCAAAAGCAAGAGAACAACTTACTGCTGCCCGATCCATGAAGAGCGAGTGGAACTCGATGAAGAAGCGTCGGCTTTCTTTGGAGCTGGTTTGCTTGTGCATGTCGGCGTAGAGATAACACAGCTAACAGACGGAAGGAGACAGACACATGAACAATATATCATCTCATCAGAAAATCACACTTTTTTCACATCAGTGGGGGTGTTCCACAAGGCTCGATCACTGGCCCACTTACATTTATATTAAAATAGTTATTAATGACATCTTGTCAAGGGCTGTTCTCCAAAACAAGCTCAGGACCATTTTTAGATTTACCCATTAACTAATTAATCAGCACCTATAATTGATTAATTAATTTAGTAATTTTTTTAAGCAAAAATGCCAAATGTTTGCTGACTGCAGCTTCTAAAATGTTAGAATTTGATGCGTTTCTTTGTCATATACATGACATCTTTCATATGATATGTGAAGACATCAGGCTGTATGGAAATATAGTAAAGAGATTCATTGTTTAATCTTATTATAATCATGAAAACAATCATTAGCTGCAGTCCAACTACTAACGACACAATTTGCACACTACACGGTACACAGATAGAACTTAAAAATGAATGATTAATGACATACGTGTCAACATTTTTGTATTGACATGCTGCCCTTCCCATTTGAAGCTGCTTTATATTTTATTTCCAAAAATAAATGACTGGAACCAATCCCAGCTGACACCAGTCAACCGCAGGCCTGACTCATAGAGACAGACAACGATTCAGACTCATTTTCATACGGGGAGAATTTAGAGTCGCCAATTAACCTCTCCTGCATGTCTGCATGCCTTTGGTCTGTGGGAGGAAACCCACGCAGGCAGTAAGTCTTATTCAGCACAGTCTTAATCTTTAAGTCATTTACAAGTTTGATACACTGGAACAATGAAGTTTACCCTGTTTAAGTACTATCACATAGTATAAATATATGATATTTGCAGTTTTGTGTGTTTGCATATTTACCAGAGGCGCTGGGTCAAACTGTGACACAACATGATGGAGGAAGACAGCGAGGTGAGCCGGCCGAGACTTCAGCAAGTCTAAACTCTGGAAACAGCTGCACTGTCCGTTAATCTGACAGAGAGGCAGAGAGATCAGTTCATTAGACTGTGTGAAAAGACAGTCAACCAACAAATTCATCAGCAGCGTTATGAAAATAATGATGTATCAAAATGAACAACAAATTTCAATATGAATTTAAAAACCAAAAAAAAAAAAATCTAGTTCCTTAACTTTCAATTTAACAACAAACTGTTTGAGAAACTTTACATCAGCAGTCCAAATTTAATGAAACATGGAGCCCTCAGAGCCCAGAGGTGACTGCATCGTTCATTCATAGCAAAATGTTTCGTGTTTCCTTACTTTCAAATGCAAGCGTTCATTTAGATCATGATACAGTAGCACCCAATCAGCTTCCTGTCCAAATAGTCCGTCGGTAGCTTTGGAACATTTCTTGAAATACCTGCTCTTGTTGAGAGTCAAAGTAGTCATCTTCTGCTCCAATGATCTGGGGGTGGAGGAGGTAGGGAGGGCAACCCACAATGCACTGGGCGCTGGAGTCCTGAGTGATACAATAAGAGTACATTCAAAGTTAAATGCACTGATATATGAAAAGAGTTTCACATTAATAGGCAGCTGTGTTCATAGGCATATACTCAAAAGATATTTTTCCAAACCATTCGCTAAACCACCTCCCCCGAAAAGTGACTGTCCAAACTACAGCTTAGCAACCGTATCTAGGCACAGAAAACCTGTCCAGCTTTTGGATTTAGTGCGACCTATACATTTATGGCTTATTTTTGCCTTTCAAAAACACAAGAGAAAGAATGTAAGAAATACATTAAACAGTGTGTTCATCTGCTATATTTGCAGCTCTGTCCTTCTCTTTTTTGGATCTTGAGAAGTTTGCACAACCTCAACCGCTGCCAAACTCGTTATCCGAGGCAAAACGGAAAGCATGACAGACATAGCAACAGTAACTAGAGGGTGCAGGGCTCAGCTAAAGGTCAGTTGGTCAATAATGTACTCAGCAACTGATAATTAGCTGTCACCAATATGCGCCCACATGTATTCCACTGAAATTTTTGTTCCAGCTTGAAAAGGTCCTTAAAATGACTTCACGGTTATGATATTACAAAACCAAAAGAGTGTGTGGGTGTGTGTGAGCGTATCTAACAGAGTCAGGGGTGTCCTCAGTGTCAGGCGACGAGCAGGAGTTGAGGCCGTCTCTGTGGCTGATGTTTGGGCTCTGACAGGGCGTCTCTCTTTTGCCAGGACTGTCTGGGAGGGGACTGCTGCACATCTAATACAAACACAGACAGAAACATACACACACATACAGTAACCATTAATACACACATGAAGCAACACAGCATTTAAGCCAAATTAGTTGTTTAGTCTGGTGCTGATAATGGAAAACCCCCTGAGATTGGAACGTAGGACCATTTCATCTCTATTTATAGAAGCTGTGATAAAAAGATTGTTATTACAAAGGAGTCTGTGTAAGCAGTATTTTCAGACGGACTTCCTGTTATTTAACATTAGACTGTAGGTGTTCCTACAATAAATTATTAAAGGATGGGTTCACAGTTTTTCAAGTCTGTCTTAAAACAATAGCCAAGTGCCCAAATGAGCATTTAAGCAGGTTTTTCTTGCTGTAATTATTCCACTTGTTCATACTGACCATTAGAAGATCCCTTTATAATGCACTTACAATGTAAGTGATGGGAAAGAAAATCCACAGTCCTCCTTCTGTGCAAAAATGTATTTATAAGTTTATCTGAAGCTAATCTGAAGCTTCTGAAGCTGAGTCAAATCAAGTAGATATCTTTCAACGTTACAGTCTTTTTAGTGCCAGAGTCGCTCTTTTTGTTACTATATTTCCACCTGCAGCTCATCAGGGAAACACTGTCCGAGGAAACAGAAAGAGGGACTAACTCAGACTGCTGAAGCCTCATATAAGCTTCAGATAAACTTTTAAATGCATTTTTGCACTAAATGCAGTGGATTTTGTCCCCCATCACTTGCATTGACAGCACATTTGAAGGGGATCTTTTAATAGCCAGTATGAACGAGAGGAATGATTACAATGAGGAAAACCTCTTTCAGTGTTCATTTGGGCACCTGACTGTTGTTTTAAGACAGACTTTAAAAATTGTGAACCTGTCCTTTAATTACACTGCCTGGTCAACAGTAGCACCTAGTGTTTGGCAAATCCGTGTTTTTCATTTTAAAACACTTGAAACATAATCCAATATGAAATGTTTACACAAAAGCAGCAAAAAAATATTGTTAGCATTGAAGCTGAGTTTTTTGTTTTTTTTTAATGGAGCATCTGTCTAGGCTTCCACCTAAAAAATTACTAACTAACTCTTCATTATTTGTTTGATCAGTCGAATGCTGTGATCTGTCATTATACCCACAGAGTTGTTGTTCCATGAGTACGCTGTCTGATCCCTCAGGGGAGACGTACTGTCCCCCTCCTCAGTCTCACCGCTCCTGGTCCCTGTGGCTCCATCCTGAAAAACATTTGTTCACTCTCTTATCAGTAACAATTAACAAAGGTCGTGTAGACTAAAGTGTCTGCAGTGACCTGTTTTAATCTGAAGTCTGTGGGAGAGACAGGCGAGTCGAAGCTTAATTCGTACTTCAGAGAAAAAGTGTCGTCCAGCTTGTCACAGCATTTAAACGACATGAAAGAGGATAAGTTTTGATGTCAAGTTCACACATTTTTGAGGGGCGGTGATGGGTGTCGATGCACCTGCTCTTTCTTGTACGTCAGATGCTGTTATACAGTATGCGTTGAGCAGCCGTGATTGGATGTGGATGGTTTTGTTGAGAAAAAACCTACCTACATGCATGGATGGATGAGGTTCTGCAGTAATATTTGAGCTACATCAACTTCTCTTATGTGTCTGACAAGCCAGGATTTCTCCTTGTGTCATCTTTCAAAGGGACTGTGACAAACTCTTCTGTTACTGGCAGTAAACTAAAATCAAAGGTAGTATGCTGAGGCAATTTCCTGAGCCAAATTATTTTCCCACCACCAATAAAAATCACAAACACAGGTGTCCTGATAGACGAATGCTTAAGATGCATACCACATAACCGCAACTTCCCTGATAGAGCCAAAGACCTTTGCTACATGTTGCATCTCTCTGCCTTTGTACTGTCTGCTGTCTATTAAAAGGCAAAAATGCCACAAGAAATATCTTTTTTTTTCTCTAGTTTATCTTTATTGTACTATGGATGTGAGCAAAATCACTTAATCACTACTCCCTATAAAACTGACACTCAATAGTTTACTCTATAGTGAGCAGTAAATTTAGATTTCTAACACTTTCGCACATTAATCATCATTATTTTGCAAACTGTAGCTACAAGTAATGGACAGAGAGTGTGTCGCTAACAGGGATTCTGAATAGCAATGACAAAACCAGCATCTAATGGGTGTGAAGGGACAAGTATGTTTACATGTTGTTTAAAGAGCTGCAGATGAGCAGCTAATTAGCTATCTAGCCTGCTAAGTGATGTTAGCGGTGTGCTTTTCCCCGGGGAATGTTTGTTTGGTGGCTCGTTCAACAAGCTAAGCTGCAGGACAAGACGTGTGTTTTTAAGTTAAGATAAGAAGGAGGCTTTAACTGGGAAGCTAATGTAGGTTGTTGTTCAGATTCTGTGGGTCTCGTGTTGTGTAGCAGGATGCAATCAGGCTCAGTGTGACGTCTGTTCTGCCTATGATAGAACACCATGTTATTGCTTTATGTAAAGATGTTACTGGCTGTATGGAAACAAGGTCTTCAGCTACGTAGTCGGATAACTAATGGTATTCAGCCAAATTAATCTAAAACACAAACTTTCTCAAAGGAGAACACAAGTGGTTAACAGAGCAGATATGTTGTCACTCAGGGACCGAGTGTGACTGGGAGATACAATCTGCCCTCTCATTCTCTCTGAAAATGTCCTCCTCTTCCAAAATATCTGAAAGCCTTTTCACAGCGGATTTGTCACAATAGGAAAAACAGAGGAGTGACTGATTTCATTAACGAGTGTCTCAGTAAGCTGTGACAGTGACACTGCTTCAGGGAATTCAGCCATAATTCATTTAATTACTCACATCTGTTTTTTTACTGTCAAAGTGTCTGCTGTTTGGAGCGTTATGGTTTTCTATAGCAGCATACGTAGTCGCTAAAATATACATACAGAGCATGTCTTTAGAAATCAGTTTGTGTGTTTGTACAGCACCTGTAATGCTGCTGCTCTGATGAGCTGCTCCTGCAGCAGTGAAATGTGCTTCTTTGCTTCCTGGATCTCCTTCAGTAGTTTAGGTCGGGGGGTTCTGCTGTAATCCTCCTCCTTTGCCTTTACACGTATAAATCCCAATGTGTCCGGTGTTTTAGAAATAAGCCACAAATGAAAAAGGAAAGTTTAAAGACATTCTTGTTGAATGGACATGGGTCAAGTGCATATAAATAACTGATTGAAACCTTGACACAAAGAGGCCAAGCCACAATCAACACACTCAAGAGTCCTTCATAATCACAGTTAAAGTAATAATCTCGAAGATTTTCATTTAAATAAATGCTGTTAAATCACTATCTCTGGCCGAATGATGGTGATTGAGCCTATGGCCTGCTGATGAAAGCCCTAGCATTTATGGTATTACGAACTGGGTGTCGGCGGCGACATTCCCCGGAAAAATCACGAGCGGCGCACAGTTAGAGACGCATTTTCCATCATCCAGCAGTGGTTGGTCCACTAGAGAGGGTAGGTGGAGCTAACGCAACAGAGGTCCAAACACACACATCTGCAATTACCGTTTATCGTCATAGGTACCACCAAGATTGTTACTTTAAAGAAAATACAATAATTAATATCACAATCTCATGGTATCATGCACACACCTGTAACTCCTGTTGCTCCTTGGTTAGCATCTTTTGCAGGCTGTCGACTTTCTGGCTGTGTGTGACTTTGTTCTCATCCTAAAAGAGGAGATAAAGAGGAAGCACAGAGCTAATATGGTTGGTGATACACTAAAAAAACACGTCATTACACAACACGTGATCATTCCTGTAACACACAAATGTGACTGAAGGCGCCAGAAGTTTGAAGACAGTTTTAGGTCTTCACAGAGAGAAGTGATACAGATCATGCTAAAAGTGAAAAAGAAAAAAGGGGAACATGAGGTCAATCATAAATAAATACAGTATATGAGTCACATACTAAATTCACATGCTCCCAATTCAAGTACTAGAACTGAAAGAGGAAGAAAAATAGTTTTGTCGATGATTCTAACAAGAAACAATTGATTCACAGGCATACCAGATTATATGAAACTATAGTTTCTAGTTTGACACATTCAGTGTTAAAAAGAGGACAAATTGTTGACACAGTGGGGCATGTTTTGGTAAAATCTGGCAGTAATGGACTGAAATGATGGGGATAATTAAAAAGAATTAGCTGAATGAGTTGTACAAGCCAGATAAACCAATGATATCATGAACTGTATCACAGCTACAAATAACATCATTTCAGAGCATTAAAGTTTTGGTTCAACATTGAGATCCAGCAGATTCCACAAAAAACACATATTAACCTGAGAATACGGCTCCTGCACAGTAGTCCAGGTCCGATATCATTTAAAAATAAGGAAACATCTCTCCTACACCTTAAAATTGGTTCATTTACAGTATTTAATTTGTAAAGAATGCTAAAAAAAAATGAACAAATACATGTCCATATGTTAATAATGATGATTAAGTTTGAAATTCATTATGGATTTTTATATTTCTGTATTATAAAAGCAGTAATGTAATGCTGGGTGATTGCCTCATTAGTAGCAACTAGGGATGTGCAGAGAGCCCAGTATTTGTATTTGTCGAGGCAGCAAATGTATTTGTATTCAAATAAAAGTGGAAATAGGTGTAAGAATTCTGTTTTTGTTTTTTTACACTTTTAATTTTAGGATATTAAAGTGTTTAAATAAGTGTTTATGAATAAACTACCTTATGAAGGAGGTCCCCACACCGGGTCTTGAACCTGGAGTCTCCCAGATCAGAGACGACTGCGCTGACTACTGAGATAAAACTTTACTCATCGCCTCATTGCAGACAGACCTCTATCTATTTATACACCCA
The DNA here is from genome assembly GCF_914725855.1 of Thunnus albacares. Classification (NCBI taxonomy): domain Eukaryota; kingdom Metazoa; phylum Chordata; class Actinopteri; order Scombriformes; family Scombridae; genus Thunnus; species Thunnus albacares. The sequence continues at coordinate 27,067,923 of NC_058118.1, forward strand.
TAACACAGAGACACCACAGTCTGTGACGTGTAGGGAAAAACTTCAAAAGTGATTCTTGCTTTGCACTTTTCATTTCCTATTTTTTACAATGTAACTTTGTGGAAAGGAGAAGGGGAACAGCAGGTTATGGAGAGTCCCTTATAAGCACTTTGCGTGTGTCAGTAGCTCAGCTGTATCTCTGGGGAACACCCCAAACTCCGGGACTGATGTCCAAATAAGGAAATGTGTGTCATGCAGGAGGTTTTTGTGATTGCCCTCATTGAGACGTGCTGATACACATAACAGTAGAGCGGAGGAGAGAGCTAGTGATGGAACCGACCTGCATGCTGTTATTTGACATGTTGTTGTTTTTTCTTCCTGAAAACAAATAATTTTTAAAATATTTGTATGAAATAAATGTTCGTAAAAAACCCACTATTTTTCCTTTGCCGTATAACATATTTGTACTCAGGCACACCCCTAGTATCAACTTATAGACTTGATATCCTGTTGATTATTTGGGCTGCATTATCTATCCAGAATGTAAAGAAGAGTTTTACCTAAACAAAATAAAGAGGCTTCACTTGAAAACAACTTCTGGCTCAGTTTGTACAAACATTACATGAGAGGAAAACATAAATCCTGAGCTCCGTCAGATCTGTAGGGACATTTTTTTATTATGAGTAATAGTCCAAAACATGAATCAAAATATTTTCTTTATTACGTCTGTCAGTATTTTCTTGAAATCATGTGACTGTGATGGATTCTGACACTATTTTTTGAGGGTTTGAGAAAGTTTAGGTTTATTTTACCAACAAAATCAGATGTTGATTGTTCGTTTCTCACACATGACCTGTCTTACATATTCAGTGAGACAACTTTGCATCAGATCTCATCAGGAATTCTTGACACAGGAGGTTTTGTATTCATCTGCACACTGCCTCAACCTGTTAGTGTGAGCTAAATGTTGTGTGGTGAAGTGTAGCTTTAATTCCATCCTTTACGCACGCCTTTTTCTCTTCCTTACCCCATCAGGCGGAGGGGAGGCGATGTGCTCCTGGGGGCCGCAGGACGTGCTGCTGCGTTGCTCTCTGCCCGGCAGTGCAGGTGAGTGGGGCACGGAGAGAGAGGAGAGAGAGCTGACCTCTCCCCCTTCCTCCTTCTCTTCTTCCTCCAGAGGGATATGAGGAAGCCCAGGAGGCCTGCCCAGCACTGTCAGGGCTACATAGGATCCAGCTGGAAGAGAAAGAAGAATATTGACACAAAAATAAATTCATCTAAGCCGCCGTGTAGATCACCGAATCCTCCTCAAGAAGAGACAGAGCTCTGTTCAGAGCTGCAATGAGTTTTATAGACCCAACAACTAATTGATTAATGAAGAAAATAATCATCTGATTAGTCTGTAATGAAAATAATCATGAGTTACAGCCCTAGCTCTGTTTAAAGAAATTTGACCACATTCAATGAACAATCAGTAATTTTGCCTGGCTAAACCAAACACTGTAATACCATTACGCTGATATATTATGTCATGATTTATGTGTCTGGTCCAGACTGAGTTCAGGGGCTGCAGTACCTCGAACTGCCAGTAGATGCTGTCTCCAAGAAAACTCTAAGTAAAAGAAACCCTATTTTTGCAATATTTTGACTTTTTTTTTTCCTTTTCCAGTGTTTCCACTCCAGTTTTTTATTCACAAATTGAAAATATTCTTGAAAACAGCTGGATGGAAACACATTTACTGTCACTAGAAATACAACCAATACAACCAGTAATACAACCAGATCCAGGTTTTATGTCCATCATGTTTTGCTACAGTCTTTGTCCCTCACACAGAGTGATTATTAACCCCAATAAAGCTTGCTTCAGCCTGATCACTAACTTGGTAACACTACATTCTTAACACAAATTATATTTCAATTATATTTCAAATAATTGAAATTTAAATGTGGTGCAGCATACTGAAGATGAAATAACAAATGCTTACTTACATTTTATCAGCTTTACGACCTCTATGTGGTTTGAATGTGTAACTAAGGTCCCATTAACCTGTCAGAAAACAAAAAAATATTAGGAGATTAGGACATCATTTTCTGGCCAGAACTTCATTTGTTGTCGTAGGTGTCACTTGAGAGTAATGTGGTATTTCATAAGAGTCAGTATTATGATCTCTGTTATTCCGCAGTTAAATGTTCCTGCCTGTTAGTTTTTAAACTTTCATATTTTATTATTTTACAGATAAATATGACGCTGTGGTATTGCCCCAGCTGATTACTGCATCAGCTGCTTTAACCCCTAAAAGTCAGGGGCTGTATTCACAAAGGATCTCATCTTAATACTTACTCTCCCACGTTCTCCTAAATGCCACTTAAAGTTCCTCTCTGAGGGTTTCTTCTTAAGATCGATTCACAAAGCTGCTGAGAACAACTTTGATGAGGAACTGAGAAAACTCCTAAGCTAAGAGAAGAGGCGGGTTGACCTTGTGGCTTCAAGATTCATGAATAAACTTAATCATTATCTTCACAGTGATTGGTTCACTGGTGACTGAATGCACAGGGCCGTCTCTCGTGTAATCGTATTGATTTAATATTTTGGTACACTGATTGAATCCTTATTAACTCACCTGCCATCTATATACGCTTCAAAGTTCATTATCGTTTAATTTTTCCAAAATCCTGATGCAAGGAGGCTCATTACCTGCACTTTGTGAGTAGGTTTGGTGAGGAGTCCTCTAAAATGCTTTATCAATTATTCTTAGACCAAAAAATGTAGGAGTCCTGAAGTTAGTTTTAGGCCTAACTTGTTTTGTGAGTACGCCCCTGATCCGTTAAATCGGTATCAGCCCGTTATAAACCTTATTTAGCAGATTAGGTATCAGTCGGGCATGAGCAAAAGCTGACTTCATACAGTTTTTTTTAAGAGAGTACTGGAATCTGATTCATACTCATCATCTGCAGATGAGTATGCAGATGTTCAGTTACTGATCCTTGAAATAAGAAGGAAATAATATAGCTCACCTTAATGATCCTATCTCCTGTCTGGACACCTGCTCGCATTGCAGCTCCATCTATAATACAAAAGACAGGACACAGAGTCAGAGATGTTGCTTCTACAAGTGTGTGTGTGTGTGTGTGTGTGTGTGTGTGTAAGTGTGTCTTACCTTCCTTGACCAGCTGCACAAACACAGGGTTGTCTCCACTTACTGTCAGCCCGAAGCCATTTTCATCTCTCTGGATTATCACACAACGCTGGACAAGCCCTGTCATTTGCACACAAACAAACACACTGCATTAAATTACATGCTACCAATTACAATGATTAATGGACGTGACAACTTAATGGAATGATGTTTGTGCTTTTGGAAAAACAAAAAAATCCAAAGATTTTCAAATTAACATCCTAACTGTCTACCTTATTTCATGTACTACTGTACTACTGCGAGTAAAAAAAAGTAACTAATGTATGAAGTTTTTCCTCATGTTTTTTCAATATTTGCCCAAAATAAAGTCTGGCACAGATTGTCTGGTGTGGTCACTTGTGGGAAAAATTCTCCACACAGGAAGTGACAAATCAAGAGACTAAAACAGAAATGGTTTTAAATAGCAGCATGTCCTCTGTTCAACAAGAACCACACACACCAATGACAGATATGTTCCCTCTCTTCTCTCTTTAATGGCCTTTGTATGAAAAAAAAAAATCCTCAATAGAAACATTATAAAAAGTCCCAGAAACTTTCTCACTCACTGACTCACTGATTTTCTCACTCACTGACATGACAAAGCTGACACTGTTTGGTATACAGTCTTCTGTTATTTTAAATGGCATCGCCTGGCATTGCCTGGGAAAACAACAACCTGGTTTATTTTGATAAGCTTATAAATGAACAATGCTGAGGTAATGTTTGGAAGAAAATATGGTCTCAGTATCATTTATTAACAGAAACTGCATCTGTGAAAATGTTGTCTCCCCAACAATGGCTGCTCTTCTCTGCGCTGCTGGTGAAAGTGTGTAAATTTTCACTCTTGATTTGCTTTTTGTTCTGCAGAATTTGACAACGATGACCATGACTTCATCATTTGATAAATCAGGGAGTCTCACACACACATCTGAACTGGTTTGACACTTAAATAAAAGTTTCTGTGCTATTCTTAGTCAAGTCCAACATTTCTACAGCTCATTTAAAATATGGTGTTCCGCAAGGGTCTATGTTAGGTCCTCTAGTATTGTTTCTTTATATTCTTTTGTGTGGACATGGTAAATGTATATTTTTACAGATGGCACTCAGATTTACATAAACCAAAGGGAACCAAAGGGGCAACTACATGTGGCACCAAACTTGGGAAACCAAGAGCAGCACTGAACAGGACTTAATCAGGCGGTGTAACATGTGTTTGCCATCTGTACATCTGGGCTAGGTTAGACGCCCGGCTAAAGTGCATACTCTGTCCCACATGAATTAGATTCACAGACAGCAGACATTTTGTTTAGTTTTTGCAAGAAAAGCACAGGTGGAATTAATAACTAAACATGCTGAAAATGTTGACAAGTCCTGTTTCTTTCAGCCAAAATAAATCCTTCGATGACAATGTTTTTGTATCCTCTCATCAGAGTTTATCATGCCTTCATCTTTTCACTTTTAAATCAATGTAATGTATGTGATATTAATGATATGAATTATATTACATTACATGAATTTTAAAAATGTAATTTGTATTACACTGTTCATACATAACATTTGCCTTTACATAAAACTACATTAAATGCATTTAAAACACTTAAATGAGTTAAGAAATTATGTTTAAAAAAAATACAGTAAAAAGAGTAGAATAAACTAAATGTGTTTAATGTATTATTATTAATTTATTTTACTATTTTTATAAAATTATATAAAATCATTTAAGGTATAGTGAGAAACAATTTCAGGAAATTGGTTTCTCAATTTCTCAAGTGTCTCATCCTGTAACAGAAAATAGTGCATACTGTTTGATCAACAAGTGTATGTGCACGGTTTAAAATATTTACATTCTTTAAACCACCCGGTGTTATTTTCAATTAACTGGTAATAAAGTGACAATTTGGAAATCCAGCTTCAATATTCGATTAAAATGTTATGCAAAGGGCACAAAAAAATCAAATGACCATGTGCAAAGATCACAGCTAATAATATACATATAAAATCTTCCAGGTCCTCCTGATGTTGTGAAATCAAGCGCTCCATAAACTCAGCTGAGTAATTCATAGTCCTAAACTCCCACATCATCCTGAAATCTGCAAAGAATATCCGCTAGATGAAGAAAACTCCATTAGGGATGTTCTTCCTGTAGCCAGTGAGGAAGTTCAGTGACTCATTATCTGCCACCGTCTGGTTTTCCTTTTCCTTCTCCCACTTCAAAGACTTATCTGAGAGAGCTGAATGGATAATTGGTTGTCTTCTGGCCTCCATGAAGGAGCCTCAAGACTCCAGGGTGAGGAAAAGGCCAGGAAGGATTAATGTCAACCCTGCAACCCAGGCAACCATTTTAACAACTTTGTCTGTTCTCTCCCTCACCAGCCCCTGTGGTAATGACTAAAAGTAAAGACTTAATCAGATAAGACAAACCTCACATAAGAACAAGTCAAGGGTTTAAAATGTTGTTTAGCAAAGTTTATTCACTGAACTCCTCAAAGTTGTAATTTAATCTCAACTCAAAACATTCAAATTACACAAAATCACCACTTTGATTATAATGTGTTGCTGTGGAAGTCCAGATTAAAAAGTCATACTTTTATTCATCCGTAAAGCAAAACTAACAAAAAGACTTTGCTTCCCATTCTTAGCATATACAGTTGAACCTTCACACTGGATTTTAGCACTTTAAAACCACACAGTTTCACAGTAGAAATGTTGCAGCAATTAAGGAAACAATCAATCAAGAGGAAAAAGTATGCACCAAAATCTCTTACCTGTAGGGTCAAACTCATGTTTGAGGGAGACGGACGATTTGTCATTCTTAGGTTTCTTGTCTGTGGGGTCCTTGTTGAGAATGCTTGGGGTCCTAAAGAGACACGTAGCAAAATGAGAACACACATACCAAACATCAAAATAAATAAATAAATGCAAACTTTAAATTTAACTAAAATTATTAAAGCACCAAATAGCTTCCCCAAATCCCAAATTTCTTTCCTGGGTCACTGTTTATGGTTAGAACTGCATTAAAATTTTAAAAGAATATGAAAATCTGAGCCATTGTTGGGTGTTGTAATAACATCAAGGATTTCTAGTAATACCTGTACAGACATTTGAACAATATTATAAACCTGGTTAATGTTGATGACATGTCACAAACTGAGTGAGGTTGAATCAAGTTAAATGAAACTAAAATATTGTTATTTGTCTGTGTAAAGATCAAAACCCAGAACAAAGATATCACAAGTGAGGGGACTGAGACAGATGAGGAAAAGCATATAACTTGCAAAAGTATAAATATAGACCACATCAGTCAGCTGTGGGTGGAGGTGTTGAGGGTGGGAGGAAAGTCTACTTCCTGTGGGTAAGACAATTCATGTACTTGTTAGTACTGCCAGTGCCATACTTTTTCTTTTTTTCATTAAGGGAAGTTTCACTGAAAGAAAACCTCTCTTTTACATGAATGCCCTGATCACATTCGCACTTGGAAGCTGCCCAGTACAACCACAGTCTGATCTACCAGCCACTGAGCAGGTGTGGTTGAAGGCCTTGCTCGAGGGCACCTTAGTGGTGGTAATGAGGGAGGGGCAAGCGCTGCTCTTTCACTTTCCCCACCAAGATTTATGCTGCCGGTCTGCTGGTCACAACCTCAGTGGCAACACATTTACAATCGGTTTCCATGTTTCATAAAGTAAACAATAACTCCACAACATATATTTCAATCTTTCCTCAGGTGGACAACACAGCAAGTCAGTCACACAGCAAATTAAACAACAAAGTACCTTGTTGGTCCATGCACTTCAGATACATAAAAGCGTTTTCTGATCTGACAATAATAATCAGCAGGACGAAATAATTTGTCTGTGCCTTCCAAAACTAATCACTGTTGAAAAATGAATCTGTTTTATAATGGTTTAAGCCTGGTTAGGTTTAGGGAAACATTGTGGTTTAACAAGTTCTGAACACAACACTGACATATATCTAAAGTTTATATGTTGAACTTGTTGGCAAACAGTTGCTTATTTCCACATCCAGCAGTTATGGAGCAACATTGTCATTCATTTTGAGTTGTGTTTCTGTCCACCTGGTGAATGTTAGTCACTCTCTTTTAGCTCTGTTTATGCTCTCTACCAACTCCTGAGGGAAATGTCTGGCCGGTTACCAAATGCTCCACTATGTTCACCAGCAAGTCGCTAACTTTGTCTGTTTGCTGTTTGGTGTTGAGCAGGTAGTGTACAGTGGGATTTTAGAGCTTTTTCTCTGAAAACAGCTGCCTGCTGCAGCCGAAAACGACGCTATGAGAAGGGCTGCGAGTGAACTAACACAGTGAAGTTGCAGCCGGACATCTTAACGATGAGCTGAAACTCGTTATAAAGCTCCGTAAAGCTGCAGAGTCGCTGATAATTCTCTGTAGGTTCATCACTACGAGCCACGCCTCTGACATTACATGTTGTCATTTGATACACTGTTATTATAAAAAAAATATTGATTATATCTCCTTTAAGGTTGGGGACCTTTGTCATAATGGTTACAATAATAAACACATGGTGAAGGTTAGGGGACGATGGTGATCATGGCTTAAAAAACACAATGTTGACTCGCAGTTTGAAACGAACAGCAATCTCCAATGTTTTGTAGAACCGTCCATCCACTCTAGATTATGTCGCTCTATAATAAGGGTCACCTGATTTCTTTGTTTGCTCCAATCATAAGTGCTACGGATGCTAGAAGGTTTTGTGACTTGCACGTTAACATATGACGTTATGGGGCACTCGCTGAAATGACTGATTATGTTGTTTTTCTTGCTCAGGCAACAGCATTCTTTTCCTCTCAGACAGCATACAGACGCCATCAGTCTATGAGCTGATAGAGCGGATCCACTGACAAACACTTGATGTCTAATTTTAAATATAATGCCAATAACAAGATCTCAGCAAGCTTCATGTACGCCCTCCTTCTTGGTACTTATTCAAGTGATTTATTATGGATATCCCTCCTGGGAGATGGACTTCATGGTGGTAGTTCATATATAAATAGCAGAGGTTCCTTCTCCTTGTCCCCCATGCAGCTCCTCCTACTTGTTCCGCAAGAGGGGGTTTGTTTGTACTGCCGTTCCTCCCTTGGACAATGGGGGCCCTGGGCTTTTAACAATGGCTCCCACGTCAGAGCCTACTTACTATACTGTGGCTGTGTGGGACAGATTCCCGGAAACGGAGACTAGGGTTTTTGGCTCGGCTCCAGTTTCCTGAATGTGGGAGAAGGCTGGGAAAGAAACGGAGGAGGGCGACGGGTCGGAGGAGGCGCACAAGGAAGACAGAAGACAGGGCCGAGGGAATTTTAACTTAGCTCACAGTGTGTGAACCATCCTATCTAAACTCATAATTTTACTGCAAAAAAATATATATATAATAAATTAAATCCTGGACTATCAGATTCATGCAAGAACCAGGATTTTTTCTTTTGTGTCAAGCTGTTAGAAGACTAAACAACTGAAACTGATTCCACTCTCCTAGACGCAACAAAACTGTCACAATTACAGGAAAAAAGGGGGAAATGGTGTCACATCGGAGAGCATTGCAGTTGTAACCTTGTCTTTTTCTCTAAACATTGGAAAGCCCACTTACGGAGCCTTGGAGGAGATAAGCAGTTGATAAGACGTCATTGCTGGACAAGAGGGAAGAATTCAGGCTTCAGAGAACAATTATGTTAAAGACCACAACAAAACTAGTTCATAGCTCAACACAGCTAGCTTTTGCCTAGACTAGACCTGCAACAATTAGTCAATTAATTCATTAGTTGATCAACAGACAATTAATCAGCAACTATTTTGATGATCAGTTAATTGTTTTGAGTCCTTTTTTACGAAAAAACGCCCAAATTCTGTGTGAATATGTGAATATTTTCTGGTTTCTTTATGCTCCTGTGACAGTAAACTGAATATTTTTGTGTTATGGACTGTTGATCGGGACAAAACAGGACATTTGAAGTTGCATCTTCGGCTTTTGGAAACAGTGATGGGCAATTTTCACCATTTTCTGACATTTTACAGACCAAAGACTTATCAATAATGAAAACAATTGTTAGTTGCAGCCCTAAATAAATGTTTTAATTTATATAAGAAATCAATGACAATCTCCATAAATAGGTTAAACTGATTACTGCAGGATCTTTGGCAATTTCTTGTTACTTATCAGTTGTCACATACGCCAAATGCTGCATGCAGAGATATGGCCTGTCTCTGTAGAGTTCATTACAATTTGATGCATTTGTTCTGTCCAGTACTTTTGAGGCACTAAAGGTTAAAAAAAAAATTCAACAACTCAGGTTCACAAACAAAAAAAGTGTTCATGTCCACGTGAAAAGTTTACTGGCACCACGATAAAAGGGAATCATTAATTAGCTTATTGTGTTAGTGCCGCTTGTCTGGGTTACATGTCTGCTGGCTAATTTGTTCACTTTCTTTACTTGCCTAGTGCACAGTTATCAGAAGAGGAAAAAAAAACATGCAGCAGTCCACTTATGTCTTGGATGCCAAAAATACCAGACAATTCCTCTGGGATGATAACAGCAAAGGACTCAACTCCAGAGAGCAGCTAATGTTTTAAAGCTAAAGTAAGAGGCTAAAACCCTAAAAACAGTAGTTTTATACTTATTATGAATGCAGCAAGATATTCCCATGTTCTTTAAAAAGTAGGAACATGTCACCGAGTGCAACACTTTGGCTGACTGATTTGTTTTTAATAGATTTTTTTTAAGCTATATCAAGTTTTGACTACAAAGATAATACTTGTTTTTAGGACAACTTCACCAGACTAAACCTATAAATCAATCACTTCACTGGTTAATGATGAGAGCTTTCCAGAAAGAATATTTTCATGTCTGTTCCAGTAATTAGTCATCACGTATTTGCATCTGACATCACTTGGCTCCCGCCACTGTGTAACCACAAACATCCAAATTCAATATAAGCTTGTTAACTCCCAGGAACGATCTGATAGAGAGGCTCAGTGTAGGCTGTCCAAACACAACGTGGATGAAAACTTACAGTAAATCCTTACACAAACTAGATTTTATTCAACCTATACCAACTGAAACATATCTTTACTTCCATCACCACTCAGACTCCACGGTCACATTCAGCTAGCAGAGTTACATCGCTGGTGTATAGAGGAATTAGTCATATAAATAAATCTTACAACATATATTTTCCCAGACTTGATGATGTGTTGGTAAGGTCTTTAAGCTCATAAATCATTATTATATCAATGACTTGACAACACGTAATTTTAATCTTGAAGGCTGTATCCCCTTGGAGGACCATTTTGTGGACTGATTTATTCAAGAACAATGTAAATATTGTACTGTATGTTCATTATCCAACAGTGTTTAGTCTGAGAACCGTTTAAAGTCTGAGCTAGAGTCATACATCTGTAAATAACTGTAATTATTACATCTCGGCATGAATGGCTGATCATTGCACAGCTAATCTGCCAAAGAATGACTTGTCTTTGGTCACTTGAAGCTTTGTTTGTCTTTCATGATGAGTAAGTCCAAATCAATTCAGAAGAAATAATAAACAATTCAAGCAACAGACACATTTTAAGACGTGCCAGCAGCTAGCAGTCAGTCCACCACTTTGAGCCAGACTGAAACAATTATTCAATTGATTGCCATTAAATTGTGACGCTGACATATACAAATATACAAACATTATAAAAGATATTAACTTATTTTTGTATTCAGTCATCAGCTGTCCAATAAATCTGTGTTTCGCAATGATCTGTGCTTCCACAGGCAGCAGCTAACATACTCAGATGAAGTGATTTAGAAGAATAGATTAAAGGTGCAGTATGTAGAATTTAGTGGCTTCTAGCAGAACAGACTTTGCAGAAATGTAATATAATATTTATAAGTATGTGTTAATTAGCGTATAATCACCTGAAAATAAAAACCATTGTGTTTTCGTTAGCTTAGCACTTTATATATACATAGGGAGCGGGTCCTCTTCCACAGATCCCGCCATGTTGCACCGCCATGTTTCTACAGTAGCCCAGAGTGGACAAACCAAACATCAGCTCTGTTTTTAGCAAGTTTTACGGCCAACATACGTTCTCCTACACGTTTGGAAGAGGAGGGGTATTCAGTTGGTTGCAGTCTGCAACCTCACCACTAGATGCCACTAAATCCTACACACTGGTCCTTTAAATTGAAAACTCAGATAAGTTGGATGTTTCTCACATTAAAAAAAATTACAGTGGGAATATTATTAAACCAAAAAGCAGGGCAAGCTTCCTGTGAATGAAATGTCAAATGACTTTCAGATGGACAGACATCGCAGCTGGCAAACATGTATGTTAGTATATGTCAATTCAAATACAAAACGTCAGTTTTTAATCCAAATAATTCATCCAAAGGTGGAAAATCTGCATGTTTACATTATGTTTGCTTGCTGAGACATCATACCCTTTCAAAAGCGTGCTACTGCACTGACAAACATAATCCATTGTTTTACTAATTACATGTTATTTGTTAGGCGCTGCTTTTGTCCAAAGTTTTAAATTGCATGATAGTAACTTTGAATAACCTGATTTTGATTATGATGGCACTGTATGTATTTATGAGGCCACACTGTGCATACCTTTGGTTGCACTGAAAAGGCAAAGAGAGCCTCTGGCTGAATGGACGGCAACATCCAACTTTTGAATCTGTTCTATAGGATTTACATTCTTCAAATGGAGTGATGGTAAAGCCTGCACAGTTCACAGCATGTAGATTAGGTTCTTAATTTATCAGTAATAATATTGGAGGGTTATATTAGATGCAGAAGCACGAAAGTGGGGTCTGTCTGGTCGGTTCTGTCACCAGCGTCTGTGTCAGTCAGGAAGAGCTGGTGGCCTAGTGGGCCTGACAGACATTATTTAACAGTGATGTCACCCCTTCCCGTCAGGGCCTGGGGCAGGGGGTGGAGGGGGTGTAGGGGGGGAGTGGGGGGGGGGGGGGTGGGAGGTCGGCGGGTGGGAAAACACACAGATCAGCAAAACTGTGTGACAAAGAGCAAAAAGAGCTGGTGCACAGCAGGCAGGCATTCAGGTTTATCCTACGTCCTAGATCAAAGCACTGTTCTTACACTGGCCTAGAACATGAATCACCTATTTTGATAATCAATTAATCATTTAAGTCAATTATCAAGCAAAAATGCCAAACATCCAGCTGCTCAAATTGTCTTACTTTATATTAAATTGAATATCTTTGGACTGTTGATCGGACTAAATAAGACATTTGATGACATCACCTTGGACAGTAGGAAACTGTGACGGACATTTTTCACTATTTCCTGATGTTTTGTAGACTTAACAATTAACCCAGAAGATCAATCAATACTAAAAATAACCATTAGTTGCCTTGCATACAAATAAATAAACAAACACATGAGTCTGGCAGGTTTGGTCATATTTAAACTGAAGAAAACAGCTGAGAGAAAATCCAAAAACTCTCAGAAAAGTTATTGATATTGCCTGATCGGCTTGAAGATGTAAAGTACGCATCAAACAAACTATGTCATATATGTCATAGACCGTGTTTAAAGGAGAAAATGTTTACATCTGTTCTAAATGGCCACAGGAAAAGTCTTCAACTGCCTCTCTGATCTCTCTACAGAAACTCTGTGGGTCAGATTTACATGTATTTGCATCTGCGTGTGTTTAGCTCCTGATTTACTGGGACAGCAGCTCATTATGCAGTCAGCTCCCGGACATCCTGCGAGGGAAGGAGAGCTCAGTAAACACAGTTCAGATGTGTGATTTCTAACTTCATCAGCTCCATATAAGAGACTATTACTTACTCAAAAATGTATTTCGTATTCATAAAGGTTAGAATATTATCATCTATATGTCAAATTATTAATGTAGTAGGCGGTACTAAACACGTTAATGGGAGATAAAAATGGAGATGGAGTGACATCGAGACAAATCAAAGATGCACAAAACTGTTTTTACAACGCAGAACATCACTAAAGAAGTCCAACAAGGCAAGAAACAGACGGGTTGTAAACTAGAGCTGCAACTAACGATTTTTTTCATTAAAGATGAATCTGTTGGTTATTTTCTCTATTAATCGATTAGTTGAATGGTCTATAAAAATGTCCGAAAATGTGTGATAAATGTTGATCGCTGTTTCTCAAAGCCCAAGATGCAACCTAAAATGTCTTGTTTTGTCCCAACCAACAGTCCACAACCCAAAGATATTCAGTTTACTGTCATAAAAGACTAAAGAAACTAAAAAATATTCACATTTAAAAGCTGGAACCAGAGAGTTTTTGCATTTTTTCTTTAAAAAAATTGGTCAAATTGATAAATCAGTTAACAAAATAGTTGGCGATTAATTTTCTGTCAATCAACTAATTACTATAATCTCTAATCTCCAAACCTCTATATTAACGTTAAAGGAGTTGACCAAACAAAAATTGACTATTTTGATAACTGAGTCATTGTTCTACTATTTTTTCAAGCAAAAATGCCAAAAATGTGTCGGTTCCAGCTTCTAAAATATGAGAATTTGCTGCTTTTCTTTTTGGGCTGTTGGTCAGACAAAACAAGACATCTGAATGAGTTACCCTGGAGATAAGATGGGAGGGTTTTTTCCTGCTTTTTGACATTTCATAGACTAAATGAAAATAATCAGCAGATTAATCAGTGATAAAAAATGATCATTAGCTGCAGCCCTACGGCAAGTATAATATATAGATCAAAACTGAACCAGGAAGTTTCTCTTTCAAATAAATTTGACTAACATGTCGGCTTGTTTAAAACGCGTATGTTCAGCTGGCTGTTTGTGTTTGTTGTCCTGTTGGACTATTTTTAGCCATGTTCCCTGATCTCTGAAACTCTACTTTGGCGAGAACATCATCATACTGATAAAACCAAAAGGACCGGTTATCACTCCTGCTGCTTCTACCAAACTTCCAGGGAACTCAGATTATTTTTGTAACCTGCTGCGCCACATGTCCAACAAGACCAAGAATGCAGTATTCTACAGGAAGGTCTGTGTCTTGAGGCTACGCAGATAAGAGAACATGTCCCCTGCTGGGAATTGTCACATCCAGACAGTAAAATATCACAAATGTTAGGAGAAACCTAGCAGGCAGTTCAAATTGAATTCTTCTCACTGAGAAACCTTTGAACAACATCCAAGAAGTGACCTAACCAAGCTGCTGGATTTGGCACACATGTTGCCGAGCAACTGAACCCTTTCTGCAGTACAGACTTCAGTGCCAACCTTAAAAAATCCACAGTGAAGTGTGTTGTTTAGATAATAAAACACAGACATGTACAGATGCAATTATGCACAGAGTGTCTTTCTTTGTCATTACAGGAGGGATGAAGCACCTCACAGACTTGTATTGAAAACCAGTTTGAAAAGACCAGATCAAAGTCAGCTAATTTGCAAGTAAAATAACTAAAGTTTATCTGAACAGAAACATTCACAGTTCAAACTGACACAGATGCAAGGAGACATCAGGAGCTCGGATACAAAAAAATGTAATATGTGCAGTGAATATATTTTTCTACAGTTAAAGGTTGGATCAGGGTCATCAATAAAGATGAACCTTTACCAAGTGGCATAGGATGTGATCAGTCACATCCCTCATGTGGTTCCTCTGCATAGTTAATGCAGAAAGCATGAATTCTTAAGATAAGACTGTACACGTATCATATGGTGATATAGTTGAAAATGTTATAAGTGAGGCTGGACACTAATTAAATAATATTGTTACAATGTTACGATCCAAAATAATAAAAATGAATGCTTCCAAGCAAGCTGTAAATACAAACTAGCATAATAAGTTTATGTTTGACACAAATGAAGCGTCTCATGCTTTGATTCACTTTGATTATTTTATGTGATTTTTTAATATATTTGCCGTACTGTACTGTATATTATATCAATATCAGAAAATATCACAATGAATTTTCCTGTTTGTGATTTCAACCTTATGAACCAGCTCTAGAAAAAAGGTCTACATAATGTGATAATGTCAAATATCAGTTGCAGAATTGAACAGTTTAAGTTTAAATAATTAGAATAATTTCTTAAATCTGCATTTACAGATTTGGGGGAAGTGCAATAAGTAGTAAAGACAAGACATGTTGAGTTTCCTATTTACACATCCAGCAGACACAAATCAATATTCACATTCTTTTGAAGATTTCTGTCCGCCTGACAAATGTAATTCTAATATTCACTCTATTTTTTGCTCTGTTTTGGTCTCCACGAACTATCTGACTGTCGTACATGGCAGGTAATGTATAGTGAGATCTTTCACTGAAAACAGCTGCCTGCTGCGTCTGAAAACGAGGTTGATGAGAGCAGTGAGAGTGAGCCAACAAATAAAGATGCAGACTGAAAAAACAAAACAATGAGCTGAAAGATGCTAAAAAGCTTCGAAGAGCTGAAGGGAACTCAACTGTAGAGTCGGTGATGATTCACTGTGGGTTTGTGGAATCCTTTTCACATTACACATAGCCGTTTGATCCATTGTTAAAATAAAAATACTGAGTAGTGAATCTTTTAGTCCCTTTACGCCTTGCATTAAAATGCATCTCATATCCATATTAATATGTTTGAGATCAGATCACTCTGTCCAGCTCAAATAACCAAACATCACATCCTCCTCTCGTTTGCACGACTCCAAAAAAACAACAACAAAAAAAGATGGTAGCCGTCCGTGAAGCTGCATTATTGTATGTACTTTTGCTTGCTTTTCGAATTGTGGAAAAGAGCTGTCTTGACTCAGTCCACCAGTGTCTTGAATATCGATAGCTTTCTTGCTAGTAGCTTAGCTCGCTAACTGGCTAATGGCTGCTACCTCATTGGTTTGGAACAGTCATGCGTGATTACGTATTTCTGCCTAGTTGTTATATGTGGATCGATTATGCAATTGCATTTACACTTGTGTTCAATGTGGTCACAATGCGTCCCTGAACCACCACCAGAGATGGTTTGGCTGATCAGATCACAATCCATCCTCAATGCATCTTGGGTGCATTTAAACCTGTACTTTCATGCACTATCTGACTGCAATCCGGTCACCTTAAATGACAGGCAAAGACCTGGACTTGACGATGTTTTGCACTGATTAAAACTAATTACAGATCCAAAATTCCATTATAAATCAACAATACAATCTCCAAATTTGAGCTTTATTGCAGTATGTTCTATATTTTGGGATACCAAAACACTTTTCATACTGTGACACTGGAGTTATTAACATCCATTTTCTATAACCACTGAGGAACCCACTAAACACAACACATGCAGATGCTTCCGTACAGGGAACGAAGGATCACTGCATGGTTTGACGAGTATGAAGATTATGTAAATTTTAACAGTTCAATACTTGGAAACAATACTAGGAAATATTTCCCTCTAAGAGTGAGATGAGTAAGTTCCTCCTAAATCCTAAAACTGTTGTTTTTAAATTTCCGTTTGTGTACAGATGAGACAAATGTGATACTACAGTACACAGTATGTTAGATTTAGAAGTGCTGGTTGGCGTATTTTAAACTTTGCACAGCTGCGAGCTGTTTCCCTGTTTCCACTCTTTATGCTAAGCTAGACTAACCACGTCCTAACACAACCTCCTTAACACACAATCTACTCATCTCACTCTTGGAAAAAAAAAAAGCAAAGATGTTTATGTCCCAAAATCTTTATCTGTTCATTTAAACTGTTAAGCTTGTTCTTTCTGTTCCGTCTTAGCTGGCGTTCTGGTTGACGGGTTGTCCTGAGGTGACACGTTTTGGACCATTAATGATTCTGTGAGCTTACAGCGTTCTTCTTTGAGATATTTTATCCAAGAGTTTGATACACATGAGTTTGAAGATAACATGTTTATCTCAGTCTGTCTTCTCAAAGTCATGCTTTCCAGTTCCACAGTCTGCTGGGATTTTATCTGTAATTTGTGATGGAAACATTACAGAGAATCAAAACTACACAGAAGAGGCCCATTGTTGTAAAAGGCAGCAAAGCAGAAGAGAGGCTCAGGCCTTCCTGCAGGCTGAAGGTCAAGAAATCAAATGACTTGTTTTACTTTCCGAGGCAGTCATGTGTGCCTTTATTTTGGCATTTCCTCAGAGGAAACTCCTGATAACAGAGTATAAAAATATACAAGTGACTTATGTGGGATGGAATCTGAAAAGCTGAAAGTCAACCATTAACATTTCTACAACAATTCACCTCATACAGTTCTTACAGAGGTGGACGATTGCCCAAAATGTTTCAAGTTGGTACCAACAAACTCCAGACCTCAAAGACATTATCAGGAAGTTATTTCTCTGCCAAGAAGCAGACGGCTAAAGACACAAGATAAATGCTTACATCAACCTGTGTTTCCTGTGATACGTCCAGTTCAATGAGGGGGAAGTCATATGATCATACCTTTAGATTTATATTGACATGTAGGTTATTAACACTTAACACAACCTCAAACAGTTTGTGTATGATGCTGTCAGAAGTAATGTGATTGTAGAGTCACTGAAACATATGGAGGTCATTCAGTAGCCCTCTTCAAAATACTGCTTCACTGTATAAATACTAAGGAATATGTTTAGTCCACCTTCAGTCAAGCCAGACTACAAGGAAATTGTTCCAGGGGGTCTGAGCACCTCAGCATCCTGATCTGGATGAACACAAAAATGCACAGGAGCCTCTGGGCAAGCTTTTAAGGGCCGCAGGTAAAGAAACAATCATTCCAGGAAGATGAACCAGCTGGTTTTGACCAGGGAAGCTTGTTCCTCCGCTTTAGATTTTATACAGGGAACACTACATTTTAACTTGCCCCCCAAAAAAAAAAATCCCTGATAACATAGAAGGTATAAGATGAGTTAAGACCTCAAGGAAATAATCAAAGCCTGGCGTTCGCCTTGGCGTATATCAGGTGAATCAAACACATTTACATTTACTATGATTCAACTTACAAATTGAATCCCTCATTATTCCACGCAGCTACCGTCTCCCACCACAAAGGGTAGTGAAGAGGGCAAACTAGTTTAGAAAACTGATGCTTTACAGAAATGTAGAGTTCTTAAGGTGAATAACTTGATGGCTGAATTACCCAGGTTACTGAAATAAATGGTAAAATAACTTAAAACACTTTCTTCTTGTTGTGTTTGTTTTCCAACAAGCAGCAATATTTTTTAATGGAGTTTGCTGTGGTGCAATTAGTTGTATTACTACTCAGAAATATTCTTTTTAACTTGATGAATCATGAGGAAATGCGCTGTCAAGTAGCAATAAGCAATAGAGAAAGAAAACACTCCGTTACACCCTCTACCATCTCCCTCCTAAACTTTGGGTGGAAAAGATAGTTATTAGCATAATGTTTTAACTTATTGTTTTTTATCTTTTTAATTAACTCAGTATATTTACGGTGTACTTATGTTTTTTGGTGTGTTGTGTGTTGTATTTGTGTACCCTTTATGTGTGCTGAATGTATGCGTCCCACTTCTGCATAACCAACTGCCCCACTGGGTACAAATAAAGTGATTGATTGATTGATTGATTGAAAAGGTCATTTAGCCTACCTGTCAGTGAGTGTTGACTGTGTCCCACTCATTGGGCTTCCCTTGCGAGTTTCCAAGGTCTTCACCGAAATAACATTTTCATCACACCGTCCGGCTCTTACTATTTATTATCCTTTAGTTTGTCTCCTCTGTGTCCGTCCATATCGCAAAACGTCGACGAGTCGTTATATCCAGGGGGGAAAAAAGTTGAAAACTCCGTTATTCTGGGACTTTTTTATGACTAAACACTAAAGCCGGTCATATATTCGTTAACCAGCGACTTTAATAAATCCTAAAAATCTGCAAGGTTAGAACTTTTTTCTTGGGGTGTGAGTGTATTTCATTAGCCAGCCGCTGTCTGCATCAGCAAACACATCTGGAAAACCTGAACTACTGCTGACAACTTGCTGCTGTAAATGTTTTCACCCACGTTACCTCCAAGTCCAAGTTGAAGATATCTTTTACTTCTTAGGAAATACTTCCATGATGACACTACAGCCTTTTCCTGATGTCTCGACCCCGGGGAGAAGAATTACGTCAAACTTTGCCTGCGATTAAAAAAAAAAAACCCCAAATGAACTTATTCCTCTTATTTCCGCTCCGTCCCGTGTGTGTTGATGTGGTCGCGTTTCTGTAGCATCCTCCTCCAGGTCTCCTCACTTTAATCCGCTGACATTTGTAAAGCAGCTTCGGTTTTTGCTCCTCACTGCGATGCAAATGGAAAAATGAGACGCTATGCCCCCTCCTGCCCACCCCAGAAAGAGTAAAAAGAGGAGAAAAACCCACCTTCCACCCCGATGCGTTCAGAGCTCCTCGTACTTCCCTAAACTGCCACATTTATCGGACAGCGAGCTAACTTTTAGTAGCCTACATTTACTCAAGTAGTGTACGCCCACTTAAATACGATTTTAAGGTACTCTTACTTGAGTATTTCCATTTGATGCTACTTTATACCTCGTACTTTCTACTCCACTACATTTATTTGACAGCTTTAGTTACTTTTCAGATGAAGATTTGACACAATGGATAATATAAAAAGCTTTAAAAATACAACACATTGTTAAAGATGAAACCAGTGGTTTCCAACCTCTTTGTCTTTTGACGTCTTACAAAAAGCAGTGTGTAGTCGGGGTCACATTTCACATGTCTATGAGTTGTTAACAGCTCCACCAAATAGTGATTTTTCCCTCTAAACTTCTCACATGGTTTCATTTCAATAAATGTTCAAATGATCCAATATTTCACCAAAAATCAAAGATTAAGAGAAAAAAATCAAGAAACTGAAAACAGATTTGTGTATCAGAACTTTGTTTGTTCTTCTTTCCTCTCCCATTAATCATCTCACAACCCCTCAGATATATCTGGTGACCCTTTGGAGGGGCCTGACCCCTAGGTTGGAAACCACTGGACTAAATTAGCTAACTGTAGATAAAGTAGTTGAAACTAGCTCCACCTCCAGCAGCTACAACAGTAACATGCTGCTCTAACACTGATGCTTCACTATTAATAATCTAATGATGTCATATATGATAATATCAGTCAGAGGGACCAAACCACTACTTTTACTGCAATACTTTAACTACATCAAGCTCATAATACTTATGTACTTTTATTGTAGTAGGATTTTTCATGCAGGACTTTTACTTGTAATGGAGTATTTTTACATCGCTGTATTGGTAAGTAAAGGATCTGAATACTTCTTCCACCACTGTTTATATATACATATATGTATACATATGGACTATTCAATCCAACTAAAGACAGATGTAGGCCATTATGCAGGACCCCAGCTTTCATCTCACGGCACTTTTTCCTTGTCTACCTTGTCTTGTCTGTTTCACCTGTAACCTCAAGGACTTAGTTCATACAATACCAGTGATGGAAAGAAAATAAGTACATTTACGGTCCGTGAATGAAGTATAATTCATTTGCAGTTGTTCACGTTGTATACTGAAAACCCCATTTTGGGGATATTTCTAGATTTCATTGTATTAAGAAGTAAAGTACAATTCAGCGCGCCTGAGTGTCCAGCTTGTTCCATTATCCAACTTGTACACAGAAAATTGAAACAGGAAGTTGAGAGCCGGAAACAGAGACAGCTCGCCTTCAAAGTAAAAGTTACGCGTTTTGAAGCGTGTTAGCCGCAGATTAATTTAAGGAGAGCCATACTAAATAATTAAACAAATAGCCTAAATAATAAACACAATTCATAACTTCTTTTACACACTTTGGAGATAAAACTGTTTATGTTTTAAAAAAGAAAGAAACGGAGGTGGCGGAACCAACTCAGGGATTTTCAAAGTAAACGCAGCGTGTGTTATGGAGACTCACTGAGCCGCTGCAGACATCGACGTTACGTACAGGTGAGTCCAAATTTATGCTTGTGGTCTGGTTGTCTTGTTGTGTGCATGACTTTATCGAGGTAACCTCTCCAACCAAACACAAATTTAAATTATTTACCTGCCCACCACCGTAGTAACTGTTGTATGTTAACGTCACTCCTTTATTATTATCAGTTTTTTGCACATTATTTGGATTATTTGCTGTGAGAAATGTCGAAATATATGAATTAACTGGACCCTCTTAAATCATATATGTAGGGATTAGGGGTGTTTTGACATGCATTTTGGATTTATTAAGCTCACAAATGTTTACATTACCAGCAATGTGTTTGTGTATGCAGACTACAAAGTAAAGACATGTAAATAATATAATAAATGTCATGTGTCCTATTTGACAGGTGTGGGACCTCCGTTGATGCATAAACTCATCCAGTGACTGCACCAGGATTACCTGGAAACAGCCAGAGGAAACTAGCAGTTGGTAAGTAGAGAGCAGAGTTAAGTCCATCATTCAGACAGTGACACATTTAAGTTGTTTTGAATGTATGAAAGTGCTGTCTTGGTTTTAAGTAGTTTATTTTTTGTGTTTACATTCATATTGGGTGAACAGTGGAGCAACTGTAGCCCGCTTTTTTAGGTAGTCTGCCCACTGTAGGACAATGCAGGAGGAGGATGATCCTAAACATACAGCAAATGCAGCCAGGGAGTTTTTTGTGACCCAGCAGTGGGATGTTCTCCACTGGCATTGTCATCACCTGACCTCAGTCCAGCTGAGCAGGTGTGTCACTCACCGAAAATCAGACCAAAGGCAAAAGTTCAGTTTATAGTTCAGGTCTGACATAGAATCACCAGGGGAGATGTAAGTGTCCTCTGGGATCACAGACTTCAGACAGTCAATGACTGAAAACATTTTGACACTAAATGTTAGATATCATGATAAAGTTTGTTTTATAATTGGCCAAATTATTTTTGGTCCGCTAGAATTGGAGGACTTTAGTTACAAGTAAAAACTAAGGCTACAATTCCTACACTGTTCATCTGTGGATGTAAACACCATCAAGGTAAAGAGGAAAGATGAACCTCATAGTCATGGTTTCATTTCAAAGCCAATGTGCTGAAGTACAGATAAATTACAACAGAACTAACAAATATGTGTAATGGTGAAAATAGTCTTTCTTGAACAGTTTTAGCAGTCGTATTAGGAGCCTGCGAGGCTCTCAGGGACACTGGTGGGGAGTCGACGGGGAGCGTCGGGAGCTTGCAAGGCTCTCAGGGACACTGGCGGCTCTCCGTCAGGGGAGTCGACGGGGAGCGTCGGGAGCCTGCAAGGCTCTTGGGTCTGTTGTTGTTGTTGTTGTTTCTTTGGCCATTTCTGCGAATAGACTGTCCATTACTGTTAATTTGCACTTTTCACAAGTGGCATACTTACAGATTTTTACCATAAAGAGCAAAATGTACAATATACTACTCAACACACAATTGTGTAACTGACTACTAACAGTGAGGACTACAGTGAGTTTCAATTGACAACAACTACTGAATACTCTTTAAAGTCAAATCACTTGCATGCAAGTCTACAGTCTATTGGCAGAAACGGCAGAAGAAGAAACAACAACAACAAAATACTCTTTAAAGTCAAATTACCTGCATGTAAGTGTACAGTCTATTGGCAGAAACAAATGTTTGTGTAATGTTTGTGTGGTGCCTGTGTTAGTGAGGAGCTTTGTGGCCTCCGAGACCTTCTCTGAGTAGACTCCAGGTTCGTCATTATCCATTTCAGTAGTGACCACGTGGACAACTCTGGCAGCACGGCCTCGAATAGCCCCAGCACAGCGATCCAAACGGTCAACATCTTTCTCCTGCAGAGCGATGACACACTTATTCACATCCTCTAGCATGTGGTTCTCCGGGGACATAAAACAGTGATGCAGTAAGTTCTTTATATGTTTTGTTAGTCAAAACACAGTATAATAGTGTGTTGAGTAGTATGTTGTCCATTTTGCAGTTTACAGTGAAACAGTGCAAAGTGCAAATTAACAGTAATGTGCATTACTGTTAATTTGCACTTTTCACTAGTGCATACTTACAGATTTTTACCATAAACAGCAAAATGTATGACATACTACTCGACAAACTATTGTGTAACTGACTACTAATAGTGATGACAACAGTGAGTTTCAATTAACAACTACTGAATACTCTGTAAAGTCAAATTCACTTGCATGTAAGTGTAGACTTACATGCAATAGACTGTACACTTACATGCAGGTACTTTGACTGTGTTAAGTAGACAGCTACCATATTTTAATGTAGTTTGGCATATTGCAATAAGTAGTGTTTCCATTCATAAACAGAGAAGAACAATGTTTTTACTTGATAAATCGTGAGCAAACACGTTGTATTCAAACAGAAATAAGCAATAAGAGAAAAGTGGCATTTAGCCCACCTGTCAAGGAGTGTTTACTGTGTCATAAACTCTTATTGATTAAAACGGCTTTATTGTATTTGTACACATTTACAGTGTTTAAAAAACGATTAATGAAATTGCTGAGATCTGAAATTCTTCAACCAGCTCAGGCTGTTTTTTGTTTGTTTGGAATAGGGTTACAATGTAATGTTTGCGCTTCACTCTGCAGAATGATGTAAGTGTGTTTGACACTGGAAAGCTGTTTTCACATTCATCTGCCGAAAGTGGAAAGTTTCTCTGCGCTCATTGTAAATCTGATTTTAAGGGGACGGGCCTACGAGCATGAGTAATGACATCACAACCAGTTTGGAAGCCAGTCCTGGTCCGGTATTCACTTATCGTAAGTGGAAAGTGGAAACTTGGAGCCTCCAGTGAACAAACACTGAGGATGGACTTTACAGTGAAGTAGGAGACATCTTGTGTCCAGCAGTTAAACTTCTGATATTAAATATAATTGCATATTTATAGATTATGGAATTTTTTAAGGGAGAGGATGTCATTTTAAGGATTTTAACGTGATAATTATGCTTTTTTGATAAAAACCTATCAGACACACATTATTGTTCCAAGCAGAGTATTTTCATATGTTTTAATACATGTCTGCAGGGGATCTTTAAACTGATTTGGGAGCTGCTGTTGGCTTTGACGCAACTGCACTGTTGTAATTCACCTGTAGGTGTGTGATTTGTTGTTCATTATTAATTTTTTTATTTCTGTATTTTTAAACTTTGCTTTAAAACGATTTTATTGTGTTCATCAGTTGCTTTTATGCTGATGTTAAGCACCTTGAACTGTTATACAAATAAAATTGACTTGACTTGTAGGTGGCAGCATGGCGCCTGCTGTGCAGAAGGCACATCAAGTATCCCACACATCCCGCACATCTGCGGAATAATGACATTTTGGCAGGAAATGTGGAATAATGACACAAAGGGGTAGAGATTATTACAAAATGCAAAAGTCTGTCAGAGTGAGAAGTAATAGAGGTAAATGTAGGAGAGAAAATGTTATTTTTTTCTAGGTTAAGATTAAAACATACAAGACTCAATGCTACTTTATACTTTATCATGAAAAAGACAGTGTCAGATAAATGTGAGACTTGTAACTGCAGGGAAGCGTCTGAAAGGTTGTAGAAAGTTCAGTGTAGAAAGAGGGAGAAGGGCAGGGTGGTAAATATGGGAAGGGAGTGGAGCATCAAAGGTCTGTTAGAGACAGGGGACAAACAATTACAGCATCAAAGGGCTTTATATAAATATTTAAACAGGTTTAATATTCAGAGTATAAACTTCTTTGTGAAGTCATGATGCTACAATTCCGGTACAGTAGGTGGCGCCATGCATCTTTAACGTTGGTATGTAGTCCGCCAGTAAAAAACCAAAGAAGAAGAAGAACAACTACATCCAGGCTAACCTCAGCTAGTTAGCCGACAACGTAAACACTAGTACATCTGTGGGGAGTTTAGGTTATTTTAGCTGGTTAGCTTATGTTTTCTTCGCCACCTTTTTACTGGAGAGTAACTACACGATGCGGTTGCTTAATTAAATATCTTCAGGTCAGCCATGTTCGTTTGGATGTCGGATTTATTGACGTTACCGAGGCCTTGAAGTTGCCTTGCTAACGGATGGTAAGACACTGCAACGGTTTTCTACTCGAAAATATGATGTTACTAAGTCGGTGGTTCATCCTAGCCAAGATATTAGGTCTTCCTCTGAACGTTGTATAAATGTATTTTAACGTTGCTGCATTGTTTTGGTTTGCAGTAGATCAAAGGACGATTAGAAAGAATGCACACCGGCAGTACGAGCCGCCGTTTCCCGTTGTGTTGACACGATTTGACCCAGATTTCCGTTAAGAAAACACTGCACATAAATGACCCCTCTCTGGTCCTCAAATGTGTGAACCTAGTAACGTTAGAGCAACCTTTATGGGTTTGTAATCGTTAGGACCTTCTATTGAAAAGTCTTAAAAAGCATTGATTTAGGAGTTTCCTTCACAAAAAAGGCCTTAGAAGGTATTTAAAAGTCTTAAATTTCATTCTCAAAGGTCTTAAATAGTTTTTCTAGTCTGCCATAAGCAATAATATTATTTATAAAATGTTAGTTAATGTGATTTTAGCTAAACCTGGCTGGAAAATCCTCAATTCTATTGTTCCAGACCCCTGACCTTAAATGAATGAGTTATTTTTTAATTGATCAATCCATCCATCTATCTATCTATTGTTGTTCGGCTGCCCATCCACGTCTAGGTCGGTCATGATTAATGAGTCGTTAGTTATACAATTTAGATAGATAGATAGATTTGTCAACAATAGAAGTACATACAAGACTACAGTCACTCAGTACTGACATACAATTAATCAAGGATGAAAACACAATAAAGCTAAAAGCTTATTTCCATTGTGGTCCTCTAAGGTTAAAACACAACCAATAACAGTACACACTCAATCAAACCAGCAGACAAACAAGGACAAAAACAAACTAATCATACAACAAGCAAAACAAGATGGATGGATGGATAGATCATGTTTTATTAATCCTGCAGGGAAATTAAAGTGTTTAAGCAGCCACTTGACATAAATCTAAATACAAAAACGACGAGGTCGTTAAAAGAAAGAAAGGCAATTAAAGACTAAATTATATAAATTATATACAATAACTTGACTAACTCAAATATAAAAAATAAACAGAATAACTGAAAATAGAGTAGAGACTAGATATATAACCATAACTATAATATGTTATTTACTGAGTATACACAGTTCAATGATGTTAATATGCTATAGTTTAGTACACTGTACATTAATGTGAGTCAGGTTGATATTGCTGAGGTATTAAGGTGCATAATTGTCCATGGAGTGTACCAAATATTGATACTTTAATAATTTACACAATGTATATACATATGTAACAGTATATACACACAGTACTTTAAAGATTATTAACAGATGAATCTGAAATATAACAGATGTGATGGATAATGCCATAAAATAACAATGTAAACATGAATTAAAATGCTAGATTATGTTAAATGGAGTTCAGCATTATCTTTTTCTACACTAGAGAACAGATGCTTTGTTGTTGTCCCCCATCACTTCCTTTGTAAGTGCATTATGAAGGGATCTTCTAATGGCCAGCATGAATAGGAGGAATGACTACAGCAAAAAAAAACAAACATGTTTCAATGTTCATTCGGGCTCCTGACTGTTGTTTTGAGAGACTTGAATTGTAAACCTCTCCTTTTTAAGGTATCTTCATGAGCTTCTATTTCCAAGTTCTCTCTCTTTTTTATGTCTTACTCAAAAGAGATACAGAAAACATGCACTCAGTAACATTAATCGACTAAAATCCATTTATTATTCATATTTCCAGCGTCTCAAGAGATAAATAGGACTGTTTTGTTGCTTTAAGTGCTTTTGGAAACAAATGAAATAGATACAGAGGAGAAAGTAGTTTTTCTCGACTGTAATTTAATGTAAAATGCAGCGTAGAGCATAAATATACGTTTAGCAGTTTAGTTACCTAATCTCTGTTTGACAATTCAAAGATAAACAACACTACAATAATGTTCCATGATAAAATAACATCAGCAGTACAAAAACGTTAATTGTTGGCACCTCTCCTAAGCTCTTGTCTCTTGTCTTCCCACACATGGCATCTCAACAAAGCTACCTTTTGTCCTGTAGCCTGTTTTGCTTTAAAAGCTTCAGAGTTATTACTCACAACAGTTCCTGTGAGAGAAAATCTTCTTCATTGGGAATATTTCACGCAATTAAACTCAAATACACTAAATTAAAATACATCAAGGATTCAGAAAACAAAATTAGCTCACATGGGATTTATTCCAGTTAACATAATTGTATATAACAGACAGTTATCGTGTCAGTCAGACTGCTGTGGTAACGTTAATAGCTCAAAAGTGATTATTTAGAGTAGATTTGTTTAGTATATTTATACAAAAATAAGTGTGGCAAAAAATAAACAAATCTAATAAACGTCCACTTTTCTAACATCGTAGTTTGCACCTCATGTGACGTCATCCATTTGACTTTCTGCTGTTGTCAAGTTATCACTGGCTTTCATCCTTGTTAAGACTTCTTAAAATAAACAGTGCAGTGCTGTGCAGTGCCTGGGAGGGGCAGGCAGCAGCATGGGTTATGGGAAATGTGATGTCTTATTAAGATGTATTATTGTTTACTCTCCAACTAGCCCATGATTCAGCTGGAGAAACCGGTGCTGACTGGTACCATGCCGGTGGTATGGCCCACCATCCTTGACCTGGGCAGGGATGAGTGCAAAAGAATTCTCCGTAAACTGGGTAAGGTTATACAGGGCAAAGTAAATAATGGAAGATTTAAGAATAAAACATACTATATACTGCTTTTTTTACACACTCTTTACAGCTAATTTGGGATAAGAATCTTAAAAACTCATATTTGAGTTAATCTGATTGAACTTGCATCCTTTTGTGTATCAAATTGATGTTTATATATTGGGGTATAAACTGGCTTAATCGGTGTCACTGCTCTACTTGATGAATGAGCTGCTGTTTGGTGTTTGATACGTGTTTCTGTGTCTCCCAGAGCTGGAGGCTTACGCCGGGGTTATCAGCGCCCTGCGAGCACAAGGGGACCTGACAAAGGACAAGAAGGATCTCCTGGGAGAGCTCACTAAAATCCTCGGGTAATTGTTTTGTGCATATGACGTCAGAGAAGCGGTTTCTACTGTTTTTTGGAGACAAACTTTATTTATATACAAACTACTTTATTTAAAATGTGCCGTAACCTTCTCTCCATCCACCTCCATCTCAGCATATCAACGGAGCGCCATCGTGCAGAAGTTCGCAGGGCCGTCAATGATGAACGCCTCACCACCATCGCGTATCAGTAAGTGTATAACCGTTCATGTTTGAGGGTTTATGTGCAGCACCTTTTACAGTGTGCGGAGTAACAGAAAATGGAACGAGCGGATTCATTTGTTAACTTTTGTATCCTCTTTCTAGCGTTTCTGTCGATTTCAGCAACAATGAGCAAATACAATACTCCCAAGAATGCCATCCTCATCAGTTCAGAAGTCAGTTTTGTTTTTTTATCAGTTATGTTATTTAAAAACCCTCAATAATGCCATGAAGGTGACAGGAATGGTCAGCGTTTCAGTGCATTGTCGGGGAACAGCAGGGATTATGTTTTTATAAAATGCCACAAACGAATCATAAGTATAAACCTCAGTTACAGTGTCGTGTGGTGATGCAGCTGGAGGTGCATATTCATGTTATAAAGTCTGCAACAATAACTGAACAACAATAACTGTGTATATGGAAGGTAGAAAAAGATTCAGACTCAATTAAAATCTTTTTTAAAAGCATGTTATGGCATGCTGTGAAAAATATTCAATGTTTAAGTCACCAACCATGTTACTACTGTTTATTTTATTTGCATAGAATCAGGTAAAATATGACACAACTTTGGAATAGTCCTTTTAAAAAGATATATCTGTTTTGTATAGTTTGTTTGTGTGGATCTGACTGTAAAAGTGCGTCAATAAGTCGCCTAGATCTACTGCACCGAATGTGAGGTTGATGCCCATACGCTCACCGCTGCACTGGGAATCGTAGTTTTACAAACAGCGATCAGTGACTGAAGTACTTAACGGTGCTTTACATCTTTTCCCAGCATGTCAGGTCCTAACAGCTCGTCAGAATGGTCGATTGAAGGACGCCGGCTTGTTCCCTTGATGCCGAGGCTGGTCCCTCAGACGGCTTTTACTGTGACGGCTAACGCTGTAGCCAGCGCCACAGCCAATCAGAACGCCTCCCTTCTGCTGCCGGCTGAAACGGGAAACAAAGAAGGTGGGCCGCTGTCACTTTGTATCAGACTAAAGCTGTTTTTTATAACAGATCGGACATTGAATGACATGATTCATCTCCTCCCTGCAGTGGTTGTATGTTATTCCTACACAAGCACCACCTGCACCTCCACCAGCGCTACGGCGACCAGCGGCACCATAGGAGCAACGGTGAAATCACCGCGACCGCCAAGCCCTTCGTCCAACGTGGTGGTGCTGCCCAGCGGGAGCACTGTCTACGTGAAAAGTGAGTGTCATCATCATATCAATCTAAACTTTTGCTCTTTTATCCCTTTAGCTTGCAATGATAGAAGGAATCACCAAGTATATGGTCAGGGGAAAAAAAATAGTATTTAGTTGAAAAAGTTCTACACTGTAAATAAATGCATTATCATTACTATCACCAGAAAAAATGGATGCCTGGTATTCTGCTTTTTGGTAAGAAATTTCACTGGAAATATAATAAAGCATTTTAATTCTAGTTTAATTAAAAGTAAAGGTGGAGAGGCCAATAGGTTTAAGTAGTATAGTATAGTTTAAGTAGAATATAATCACCAGCCAAACGCTGCAATGCAAAAATGTCCATTAACAAGTCACCATTGTTTAGTTAGCACAGATATGTAAATAGTAACTGTTCTGTCACTTGATGCTTTGTTGTTTGATGCACCTTTTTCCAGAGAAAATCATTAAGAATGGGGAGAACGCTCATTATTTGAACCAATTGTATGAATATATGAACGGGTGTTTTCAAGCTAAAACCGACTGTTATGTTGTATGTCGGTGGAAAATTTTCATTTTTCCCGCGAGAAGCCTGCTGGTGGTTTGAGGTTGTTTCACTTGATTCCAATGAAGTTTCTTTTCTCCTTTCCAACCATTTCCCTTAAAATAAATAGTAATATCTTCAAATACGATGAGTCACACCACAGTTATTGATATAATTACTAGATTTTACATTTAATTCAGTTTCATTCTCGAGAAGCATTCTTTTACTTTTGAAAGAAAAGCAAAGTTATCTTTCTCAGCTGTTTATAAGCTTCATGTTGTAATCAGGGACGGGACAGTAGATTGTGGTTCCTAGTTTTCATCGATTGGATTTTAGGCAAACCAGTAAGAACGGGAGTAATGCATTCTCAGTGGTCATTGCTCTGCTCAGGCATTTAAAAAATGCACTGAGGAGGCACTACAGGGTTTGTTTACTTACTACAGATTGACCGAAACATCATTCTTGTGTCAAGAACAGCAAGTTTTCAAGGCTCAAAACTAATGCCTTGATAGAAACTCATCCTTTTTACAATGTGTGACGGCTTAGGCTTTCCATGAGACACACGATCCAGAAATTCTCCCCACGATGCAGACTTCACACTGGCTCGGATTTGACTTTTTTCAAACACGGCGTCTCTTAGGATCTGTTGGATTAGATTTGAAAATTCCACAAGCATCTGCTGTCAATGTGTGCATGCATTTTAAACAGCTGGTACAAGCAATGTGATTTAGAAAAGGAATTAGAAGAGGAAAGATAACAGTGAGATTCAATAACACTTATACTTTTAAAACCACTTACAGTTTAATTTGTGGTATTTATAGAATGGTAGGAACTTGCAAATCAGGGTTTTAATGTAGAGATGTTCAAACATTAAACTATAAACTTTGTCGGTTTACTTTTCTTTGTATATATGCTTCAAATTTTGAGACACAAACTCACAAACAGAGCTTCATTCGTGCCAGTGATACCCTGAATTTCTGTCCTCAATCTAACCTCGCAGGCGTGAGCTGTTCCGACGAAGACGAGAAGCCTCGCAAGCGAAGGCGGACCAACTCGTCCAGCTCGTCGCCGGTGATGCTGAAGGAGGTTTCCAAGGTGTCCCCGCCGGTATCCAAGAACATCACTGTGCCGGTGAGCGGCAGCCCCAAGATGAGCAACATCATGCAGAGCATC
This sequence comes from Thunnus albacares, assembly GCF_914725855.1. Classification (NCBI taxonomy): domain Eukaryota; kingdom Metazoa; phylum Chordata; class Actinopteri; order Scombriformes; family Scombridae; genus Thunnus; species Thunnus albacares. The sequence goes on from NC_058118.1 coordinate 27,099,211, forward strand.
GCCAACTCCCTGCCGCCCCACCTGTCCCCCGTCAAGATCACTTTCACCAAGCCCACCATCCAGACCACCAATACAACCACACAAAAGGTGAGGAACACTTACTAGGGGTGGGAATCACAGCACAATAATATTCCCATGATAATGATATATCACAACAAAGCCGATACACGATATATCACAAAGAAATAATCTAAGATATATCTGTAACTGAAAAAGAAAGAAAAAAATATTTCAAAGAGCAGGAAATAGTCAGATAATGTACAGTGTTTATTAAGAATATATTAGTTTCACAGAAAAGAAATGCTGCCATGTATAAATATTGGAACGTTTCTAACTGTAGCCTCAATTTGTGCCGCTCACAGAGCTGCTGGCAACGTTAGTGAGCCTGATTAGAGACAACAGAGGGGCGACGTCATGCTGTTAACCCAAAGATTTATTCCTTTTCTGTGGCAGTAAACACAACACACAACCCGCCGATAACTAACTCTGCTATATTTACAGCTTAACAAGATATTCAGGGCTGACAACGGTAGGCTAAACATTAACATGATTAAAAGTAGTGGCCGCGTTCTCACGCTCCCCACTCTCGTAATAGAGCCGCTAGCTCATCTATAACAAAGTTACCACACAGAAACTTTTACAAACGGCCATGAATGTGCTTCTAGAGACTGTCAGAGCTCTAGTGGACCCTCTGTGTTTCCAGCACAGACACGGAGAGTGTCGTTACTGGTTAGTTTGCTTGCATTTCTTCTTCGTTGTCACTTACAATTGCCGTTCATCTGACTGTCAGCAGTCTGTTCAGTCTCTCCATAAGGAGGCGGAGGGTAGCTGTAAGCCAGAGTAGCTGAATGTATTGATACTTGGCGCCAGTTTATCGATAACATATTGCTAGTGGAAATATCGCAACATGTTACAATATCAATTTTCTTTGTCTTTGTCCCACCCCTAACAGTTGCTCTGATGCTTCCTTGACACATCACTCTACACACTAGAAGAAAACTTTTATTCATTTTTTTCTTACAGTATCTTTATTAAGTTTAGAAATAACAATATTTAAATAAAAATATTTTTTGCTTCTCTTCTCTTTGACCAGGTGATCATCGTGACAACTTCTCCAAGCTCCAACTTTGTACCCAACATCCTGTCCAAGTCTCACAACCACAACAACGCTGCTTTGTCCAAGCTCGCCTCCACCTCCGTGCTGACCACGCCCACCCAGAAACAGACGGTGGTCTTCCCAGCCAGCTCCAGCCCGTCTTCCAACCCCAACACCGTCGCAGTGACCACAGTCGTCTCCTCTACTCCTTCAGTGGTCATGTCGACTGTTGCAACATGTATGTCTTTCCTCGGCACTAGTGTGACTAAAGTGTACCACATCCCCAAGAATATCACATGGAGCGTTTCAGACATTGTTTAAAGTGGACATAACATGCTTTTTTAGATTTTCTGTTATTTTCATACTTTCACGATGTCAGTGGTCTATGTTAAGCATGTACGGATTTATTGGGGAAGTTTCCATTTTCAGTAAAGAACACTATTAACAAGACTATTAATTGTTTACGTAGTTTCTGGAAGCCGGCCAGTCAGAACAGAGTGGGCTCATCAGGAGGGGACCTTAAAAAGACAGGAGCTAAAACAGCCTGTTTCAGGCAGAGGAGCTGCAGAAAGAGCCAGTATAAGATAAATAAGGAGTTTTTTTTAACTGTAAATCATGCAAAGATATTCCAATAAACCCTCAGAATATAAATATAGACCTGGAAATATGCATCATATGTACCCTTTAACATTGAAAAATTACAGGAATAGCCTTGTGTGCAGTTTGTTATTGCTTTAAAGCTGCATTAATAGATTTGTTATTGGCCACTTGGGGGCAGCAGAGCAAGCTGTAAACACAACATTGACAAATTACAACCTTTTTAAAGTTGTTTTGGCCAACGTGTTAGCCATCATTTGCCTATTTACACATGCAGCAGACATAGAGCAAAATTAGCATTTATTTGGAGTTCTGTTTCTGGCAATGCAACAAATTTAAGTCCCAATATTTTCTCTTCTTTTAGCTGTGTAGTCTCCACTAACCTCTGAGGATAAAAATATCTAGCTCTTTAGCTGCTAAATGCTCAACTATGTTCACTAGCTAGTTGCTAACTCTGTCTGTCTGCTGTTTGTTGTTGGTCAGGTAGCGTTTAGTCTCACCGTCAGTTTTCACTGTTGTAGGTGCAGCTTCAGCTGGAGTGAAGGTAGCTTCAGCCAGGCTTCCTTCACCTAAGACGCTGGTGGGGTCACCCACTCAGATCCTGGCCCAGTTCCCCAAACAGCAGTCACCTAAACAGCTGCAGCAGAGCTTGCCTATGGGCTCAAGTGTCAGCCAGACCCAGACCACTACTGCCTCACCTGGCAGCAAGCCCACCATTCAGATCAAGCAAGAGTCTGGTAAGAAACAATGGGATAAATGATGATGTCTCATTAAGGCAAAAAATGCAACATATTATTTCTCCGAATTAAATTTGTGCAGAAATATAACTTTGTGTGACTATGTTGCACAATATAAAAGTGTTTTTTTTTCCTGTGTGCATGCAGGAGTGAAGATAATCACTCAGCAGGTTCAGCCCAGCAAAATCCTGCCCAAGCCTTCATCAGTGGCTTTGTCCAGCAGCAGCTCATCACCCATCATGGTTGTCAGTAGCAACGGAGCCATCATGACCACCAAACTGGTCACTCAGCCCACAGGTGAGTAATCCAAAACCAATTACAGTTTAAAACAAAATCTCCAATCCAGTAAATGAAGTCTTTCTAAATAACAGATGCGCCATCTACTGAAGATTCATACTCTTCAATCAGATCAAATAATCAAAAATCAAAAACTCAGGGCTATGGGCACATTTCAACTAGTACTCAAAAAGGACTGAGATTTGCTATTCAATAGCAACACTATTTTTCTGTGCAGCTTCCCAGGCCACTTATACGAGACCCACTGTGAGCCCCAGCATCGGAGCCAGAATATCAGCCTCCAGTGGTGGAGCCACATATGTCAAGACCACCAGCGGCAGCATCATCACAGTGGTGCCCAAGTCTTTAGCCACTCTGGGTGGGAAGATCATCAGCAGCAACATCGTGTCTGGTGAGTCAGTGATGTCGTGTATCAGCTCTGCACGGATGTCTGTAACTTACTTTGGCTAGATCAAACATGACAGATTGTTGTAGCTACACAGTTTGTGCAGGTCTTAGAAAGATTAGTTATGGTTTGATAAAATATTGTCTTCCCACCGCCACAGGCACCACAACTAAGATCACCACCATCCCCATGACCTCCAAACCAAATGTTATTGTGGTCCAGAAAACCACAGGCAAAGGAGCAACCATCCAAGGACTGCCTGGCAAGAATGTGGTCACCACACTTTTAAATGCTGGGGTCAGTCAAACACAACACTTTCTTTTTTTTTTTTTTTTTTTTGAAGGAATTGTTTGAAATTTCTGAAATACACTCATTCACTGGAGTCGGGAGGCCATGAGCTTCGGTTTGCATAAATCCTGGAAGCCTAGCTCTATCTTAAATTGAAAAATATGCCTACAAGCACTTCTAAAGCTCACTAATTAACACAATGGGTTGGGGAATTAGATAATCATTATTTATTTCCAAACTGTGGCCAGGTGCAGTGACTTCCTGGATTTTCCATTGGGCATTTACATTTCTTTATTTATCCAGGGGAGTTTCGCTGGGAACCAGTCCTTCTCTTTTTCAGTATTTTCATTAACACAATGACACACATTCATACCTTGTCTTTAACCATTTTGCAACCACTGCCATCATATTACAGCTGATGGTATGCTTATTTTTTTTTAACTTTGGACAGAGCCAAGTCAAGTCAGTTTTGTTTGCAATGCCCAATATTATAAATCACAGATTCGCCTCAGTGGGATTTACAATCTGTACAACAATACAACATCCTCTTTCCTTAGATCCTCAATTCAGATAAAGAAAAACTCCCTCTATAAAAACCTTCGATGGGGAAAAAACAGAAGAAACCTTAGAAAGAGCAACAGAGGAGGGATCCCTTTGCCAGGACAGACTGGCATGCAGTGTCAGGCTACCTGTTCATCCCCTGCTTCCAGTCTTTATGCTAAGCTAAGCTAATTTGCGCCTGGTTCTAACTCCTGGATCTCAGTAGGGTCAAGTTGAATCATTGAACAAGCTCCCTTCATAGGTGAGGGTAGAAACATGCATTGCCACCTGTCATAGTGTAGTTTTTTGATACTACCACTGGGTGGTGCAATTTTTCAAATTGTACACATTGTGGCTTTAAATTCTCAAATTCAAGGCCTGAAGATGTGTTGAATATGGTAATAATTAGTTTCTTAAATTAAGTTTCCTATATCTTGAGCTTATTATGCTGTTTTCAGTGCAGAACATAATTTTAAGAGAAATTTGTTTCTTTGTTGCAAAGATAAGAAAGTTTTCTTTTAATTAAATATACATTTGAAGTTTTTTTATTTTAATTTTATTTCTATATATTAGTAGTTCATTTGTTACCCAAGTGTAAACCAGTTATAAATAAATATTAGCTGACAGTGTCTGCTGTACGTTACTGAGGTTTTATCTGGTGCTGCTGTTTGTAGTCAGATATGTGGGATACTGTCTAACCTGTGCTGCTGTGCGGCAGGGTGAAAAGAGCCTGCAGGCTGTTCAGGGCACCAAACCAGCAATCATCACCGCTTCCAGACCCATTACCAAAATGATCGTCACCCAGCCCAAAGGCATGGGCTCTGGATCCCAGTCCACCGCCACCAAGATCATCCCAACCAAGATCGTCTACGGCCAGCAAGGCAAGACACAGGTGAGACATGTTCTCCACCAGCTGATCAAATGTTTCTTTGTTTGGTTTACTTTCCTTCTTTTACTTTCTGTCTTTTTTTTTGAAAATTTTCCAGCATGGGGCACTAAAGTCAGACATTTCCAAATTCCACACATAGTGGCTTTAAAGCTTCACCTGTTTAAATATCCTCATAACATTCTGGTTAACCACAGGACAATGAGGTTATCATATGACTCTTCACAAACATCAAGTGGATATTCATATGACATACTGACATCAGGTAACCACAAGGGTATCTTTCAAAATTCCTTTTAGAAGTCAGTACAGAAGATCAGTTTCAACAGTCAGAAGAAAACAGGGCAAGACAAAAGTTTCTTTCTCTGGAAATGAGAACAAATTGCTCTTTTTAGTCTTCTCAAGAAGATGACTTGTTCTGTCTTCTGAGTTATGCCTTCAGTCATTAATATCATGACACCTGCGCTGGATATTTTCTGGAGAAGTGAGATCAAGTAACAGACAAAAAAAAACCCAAACATGCATCAGTTTAAACAGAAGAGAAACATCCCCAATTCTATAGGTTAACAAATGTATACTGGAGGTTTAACACTGACCTTTCCTCTTCCTCCCTTTACTTCCCCCATTCTGGGAGAGACCGAGTGGGAGTGACAACAATCATGTGCAATGCTGACTACTTCCTGTATGTCAAACGGCTGTAGATTACAGTGTCTGTCTCCTGCAACATGATCAAGTTTCTTACCCACAAGGTGTAAACACAATATTGATATATTATCATCTTATAAATGATCACATAGGAGAGATAGAAATGAGAAAATCTGGTCTACTTGATTTTACTTTATGTTTTTGTATTTCGTTTGTAGTTTACGATCTCTAATTATTGCCCAGGCCTGTCCCCTGTCAGAGGGGATAATTATACATAACTCAAATACTGAACCATTCTTGAGAAAATGGGGCAAACGAAACTGTAGGTGTTTTTCGGTTCTTGGGGATTTTTTAAAAATGTTTTTAAAGACTAAACCAAGAGGGACAAATACTAAGAATGCTTGATGTGAGATTTGAAAGTATGCCCAGTGATTTAAGAAGAAACACCCATCCGCCTCTAATTTCCTCTCTATGTCAAAAATAATGGAACATGACGCCTCGCAACTCAAGACCTACTTCATCTCCAGTTCTCTGTTTGAACCATTTCAATCTGGACATGGCATAGAAACAGCCAGAAAAACAACAGAAACAACAATATCCTCTCCTCATCCTCCTCGACCTTACTCATTTTTGCACCACACCGTTCTTCTCTCCCGTCTTAAATCCTCCCTCAACATCACTGGTAATACCTTTTCATGGCTGAGGTCACATTTCTCTGACACACAACAGTTCATGAGCATCAACAACTGCATCTCCTGCACCATACCCCGGCTCCAAGGCGTCCCACAGGGTTCAATGCTTGGTCCTCCTGTACATTCTCTAAATGCTGCCCCGTTGTAACATCACCATGGTCTCCACTTGGGCTGATGTCCAGCTCCTCATTGCCACTGAATCAAAACAAAGGTTATGTTTACATTCACTGTTACTCATTGTGTGTATCCTTGTGATCTACAAATGTGTCGAATCCATTTCCTTCTTCATATAACTTACAAAAACTTGCATTTTAAGTCCTGTATTGTTTACATCCATTTTTACTAGCTTACGGTCTTCTTGTTCTCTGCCTTTGTTTGTACAGCCACCTGTAGATCAGTGGAATAGTGGGAAACGAAACATCATCCACAACAAAACGGGGACCCACTCTTAAAAAAAAAAAACTGCTCCGTAGCACTAATAGAAAATAGAAAAAAACTCCACAGGGAACCTTTAACTTGTCATATAAAGCATAGTGTGTAGCTTGAAAAAGCCCCCTCTAAATACAATGTGTTATTAGCAGTGTTTCATCTATAATAGTAACGAGATCCCCTGTCAGGCTAAAAAATATTTTTTAATGCCAAATATAAAGCCGAATATCCATTCATTCGGAAATCAATAGTGCAGCGCTTTTCCGAAGTGTAAAATGTGGCGTAGCAGGTGAGTGAGTGGTTGAGTGAACGAGAGAGCGAGCAGCAGAAAAGTGACGGTGAATGTGAGCGAAGCAGAGGAAAAGGTTAGCAGTAAGTTGTCAGTCTGGCAGTAAATGTACAGTACAGACTACAACGTGTCAGTTAATAAACGCTGCAGCTTGTCAAGACCAAGAAAAGTCACGTCTGTTGTTTCCCCAACTGCTGGAAATGTGGAGGGGGTTAGCTCCAAAGTTAGCAACAATGGGTTAGCCTAAACTGAAGACGCTAAACAGAAAGGTTGACGTCTTTGGCTCCCCGCCAGGCCAAAAACGTCAAACCAGGGGAAACACTGATTAGTATCAGTGATAATCAGGCCAGCCACTAAAATCTTGTAATATTTCTTTCTAAATCTTTTGGGGGATTTTTTCATATAAGACACAAGTGTCACAATATATTCTGAGAGGGTAAATTCCATCATGCAAGTTTCATTGTGTTTTTTTGTTTCTATCGGGATGAAATTAAATAGTAATTATAAAAGTATCTGTTCGCATTGAAAAGATCAGATTGAGTGTCGTGTCATTAAAAAAAATGTTTTATTGCTTTCTTTTTCGTATCCATTCACATTATTAACATTATGTCATAGTTTCAATATCAAACTCATCCCTCTAGTCTAGTCTAAATATAGCCTGAATTCAGTTTCTGTTTTCAGTCATCAAGGGGAAACTGAGGTCAGTGAGTCAGCCAGCTACGCTCAGTATACATATACAGAACACACTGTATTAAACACCCACGGTGATGATCCGCTGTGTGGTTTCATCGAAACCACAAATCAGATAAGCTAAAAACTAAGAAAACGCAATCTAAAATCACCTCACATTATTTAATAGCAGCATAGTGACACCAACATTATAAAACACTTTCCAATGACGAAAATGGCATCCGTTTAAAAAAAAAAAACCCCTCTATTTCCAGCAAACGTAATTTTTAACCTTTTTTTCACTGATAACTGTTGTTAATTCGGAAATACATCTTCTGACGTCAGAGGATTGAGGTTTTATGACTTGCTCACTTAACATGCAAGTCAGTAATGAATAAGAAACCTCTTGTAGATAATATCCTCTGCCGTTATCCTCATGCTAACTTTGCCAGTTATTTTAAAGTAGTGATCTCCAACCGGGAGTATTTGTTCCCCTGGTGTACTTCTGTAGTTTCCAGGAGGTATGTGGAAAAATTTGGGAGTAGTTCAGCTTATTTGACAAAACAGAAATTATGATTTGGTTAAAAAAAATATATATATATTTGTATTAATAAATGAAATACACACTCAAATAGGATTAAAAACTGGTATTAAACTGATCTTTAGTATATTTAATGTCACAATAAGCAATACCAACTAAAGTCAGACTCACCACCTGCAAACTTGAGTCAGCTGTAACACCTGAACACCTACCTGCTGTCATTGAGAACTTGTCAAAACAAGCAAGCAGAAGAGTGAAATAGATCACTAAAAGTATTGGATAAATGGTCGAAACATCCTGCTTCTGCCTGTGATAGTAGTGCAACAAACAGCGACTTTTATATAACTGCTAATGTTAAATAACATTTAACATTGATTCAAAAGAACAAATTTGGAACATGGTGTTGGTGTTGGTGAAGGGCTCGGTGGTTGTTTTACAGAATACATGTACCATTGGTTTCCTTCCAGGTTCTCATCAAACCTAAGCCAGTCTTCCAGGCAGCGGTGGTGAGCGAACAGACCAGGCAGCTGGTCACTGAGACGCTGCAGCAGGTGACCCGCTCAGCAGACATGGGCCAGGGTCAGACCTCAGGCCAGGACGGGTCCGCAAAGGACGAGTCCGGCAGTTTCACAGAGACTAGCAGCTTAGCCGGCGAGACCTCCCATGGCAGTGCCCAAGGTAAATATCTCTTTTCCTTTCCCGTGGCACAGAGTCAAGAGATAAGATCAGATAGATCAGTTGTTGCTGCTCTGAAATACTAGAGGAAGTTAATGTCTGTTTGTTGTAAAGCTGCAGTAGATAAGGGTTCCTTAAAAATTAAAACTTTCCCACATTCTTTCTGTCATTCCTCAGATCCGCAGCCTGTAGTGCATGTGGTGACCTCCAGAGAGCAGGATTGGACCGAGCAGGAAGTAGCTGTGGAATCCAGCCCCACTATCATCTACCAGGAGGTGTCTGGCGGGGAATCCCAGTCCGCCACCTCCACCATCAAAGCCCTGCTGGAGTTGCAACAGACAACAGGTGAGTCTTTTGTGTCACGGGAAGCATGTAAAGTGATGAGGGAGAGGGAAGTGGAAAGCTGGGAGGAGGGAGGGACCATTATCACCTGTAGACATGCTGACAACATCAGACTGTCAGCTCATGTGAAATACTACAAAGAACCGCAGGGAACTGCTCCAGATCTGTCAAAAAATACCAAAATAGATGATCTTTTGGCCTGACAGTTTTTGCAAAGCTGATTTAAATTTTTATTAGTCAGATAAATGTAAATGTCCTTTCAGCAGCTGTGTCAGCTATGTTTCATGCCGTAGGCGATGATTTATTAAGCTCATAGGGCTACAAACATGTGGAACTGGGTTGATGAGTAGACACAAAGTAATGGAGATTCCCACAAAGCATTTGATGTGGGAACAATTGGAGTTGTACATAAGATCTGCATTATAAAACATCAAATGATATTCCCCCACTTCAGAATGTAAATTCCCAACAGAGATAATTGTGATTTAGTGCATAAAGTTCAGTCCAGTTCATCAGATCCACATTTTAATGGATGTGTTGCTTAGTGTTATTGGCTCTCTATCTGAACAACACCTTGTTATCAACTTCTAATATATTTAATTCTTAAATAGCGGCCTGAGGATGTTAATTACTACAAGAGAACCAGAACTTTGTGTGAAACAGACCTTTATTCTTACTTTTCCCTGTTTTTATAAGTATATTTTGGCACATTTTAGTAAGAAGCCTCCCTGTTTTCTGATCTCTATCATTTTTATTTACTGTCGATGCTGTTTGCCAATAATGCAAACTTCCTCCATGTTTTTCTATTCGTGGTAAATTTACTACAAAGCACATTTCCATTTCCACAGCAGTAAATCAGTCAGTGCAACAACAGAGTCATGTCATCCTCACCACTCTGTTTCTGCTTTTAACAGCAGTATTGTTTTCGCTCGCTAATTTAGTCCAGTTCCAGTTCTACTTTGCCTTTTTTTTTTTATTGCTGTTAAGCTACCATCGGTGAAATTCAACACCTCCTGTGCAGATGTTTCACATTAAAGGCCTCCCAGCAACTCAAACCCTGTCTTTTCTGTGAGGTTATTAAAGTGAAACATGTGTAGGAAATGTTCATTAGTAGTTTTATTTAAACACTAGCTTAACACTGATTGAAATGATTCAAGTTCATTTGCGAACATGAGCTGTTAAAAGACAGGTTCACAGTTTTTCAAGCGTGTCTTAAAACAACAATCAGGTGCTCAAATGAACACTGAAAGAGGTTTTCCTCGCTGTAATCATTCCTCTTGTTCCTACTGGCTATTAAAAGATCCCCTTCAAATGTGCTTTCAGTATGAAGGGATCTTCTAATGGTCAGTGTTCATTTGAGCACCTGATTGTTGTTTTAAGACAGACTTGAAAAATTGCGAACCCCTAACCTTAACCAAGAATTCATAACAGGTCTGAATCAGTACATTATGCTTAATTTGAGTGTTGTTCCTCCTGACAGTGAAGGAGAAAGGAGAGTCCAAACCCAGGCAGCACACCATCGACCTGAGCCAGATGGCCGTGCCCATCCAGCTGGCCCAGGAGAAGAAGCCCAGCCCCGAGTCCCCCAGGCCCTCCACCTCAGAGGCTGAACCCAGCACCGAGTACATCGCAGCAGGTACACCTCTCCAGTCTGCGTCATGACCTACTGTATGAAATATTCACAGGACTGCAACACAATGTGCACTTCCTCTTTGTGGTCAGCAGCTTACGATGAGCTAAATTCAAACTAAAACCTCATATTTTATAGCGTAGAACATAGTTCTGTTTTTTTGGGGGGGGGGGGGGTTATTAATATTTGGAGGAAGAGAAGCTGTGTGACGAGTGTATGCGTGTGTTCAGCCAGCCCTACTTTTAATATGATCACCTGACAGCTCGACTATGTCCTCCCCCCTCCTGCCAGGTAAAGTCAGCAGAGTGGGAGTGCCGTCGGAGGATGACGTGGTCATGTCCTCCAGTCAGCTGCTGGGGAAGCCTTACAAAACCATTAGCCAGGTCACCGTGGTAACCAAACCAGCTGCTGTGTCCTCTGCAGCCACAGCCTCACACGTCAGCCACATGGTGAGGACCCCTCAGAGCAGGACTTAACCACTGTTCCCCTGTTAATGGTAGTGTAGTACATTCAAAAATAGAGCATACATAGAATTTAATGTAAAAATCAAGTAATTATTTGTCTTAACAGTGTTGCCAAATGCAAGATTCAAGCTAAAAGGGCCAGTGTGCCTCATTTAGTTGTTGTGTTGTTGTATTCCTGCACTGCCCCTGTTACCTCATCCCTCTGTATCTTCTTTGCGACTGTGTTTCAGCCCTCCGACAGCCACGGTAAGACCGAGACCGTGTTGGAGGTTGGCGAGCTGGAGGGCGACACCTTGGACCCGCAGACGGGCTTGTTTTACCGCTCCAGCCAACCAGCCACAGATCCAGTAAAGCAAACCCCCCACCCTGCACCCGGCGCTCAGCCGCCACCCTCGAGCCAGGCAGAGGCGGAGCAGAGCCGACACAGCTCCACCTCAACCCAGCCAACTCCACCGCCGCCGCCGCCGCCGCCGCAGCTGCAGAGCAAACCTCAGATCAGCCAGCCTTCCTCTTCCTCCGCTGTTTTCCCCTCCACCCCCCCTCTGACTAAGAAACTCCCTAAACTACGAGAGCAGAGTCAATCCAAACCCCAGACCTTAACCCAGAGCCCCAAGGACAGAACCCTGACTGTACCAGCCCAGACGGTGGTGAAGCTCTCCACCCCGGGCACACCGACCAAGCCCCTGGTGACACCGCAGCTCCCTAAGCTCCAGCAAGCACCCACATCCCACCACAGGCCCCTACACACTTCAATGTCCCACCCTCCTCCGCTGCAGGCGCACCACCCCGTCAGCACCGAAAAGACCCCCTCCAGCCAGGTGAGCGGTTTTATACCCTGCCGGGAGTAATAAATAAATCACTTCCTGTCCCAACACTTATCACTCATCTTTTGTTTTGTCTCTTGAGGCATCTGATGTAACCAGTATGTGTGATGGTGCTGGGGTTTTCACTACCTTCCTCCCAAATGCAATAAAACATTTATCATGTTTACCTTGAACAGGCTGAAGCCTGATAAGCAAGAAGAGATTAATCTATAGCTGCGTAACGCTGCCGCTCTTCCGCTTTGTTGAGTTGAATTCAGACAAAAATAACAAATCAAAAACGTCACGCAATATGTAAATCTCTGCCGCTAGGGGTCTCTCAACCAAAACAATAACAAAAGACGGAGTGTGATGAATCATCCGCCGAGGTCTGCTCCTCTCCAAAACAAACAGATCCGCTGATGAAAATCGATATAAAAACACTGAATAAAGCAGTTTCACATTAAAACTCGATGTTTCTCCGTCGCTGTTTGCTGGACACAGGACGTCCGGTAGGGGCTGCGAGCCATGCTGCTGTTAACATTTGCTCAGCTTGTTTCTCTGAAACCTTGAGATACATTCAGCGGGTTTTTTTTTCCATGAGCTGAATTATCCCCAGAGGTCTCCTCCTCTCCAAAACAAACGTACACAGGAATAAAACTGGTAAAAACAGTGATAAAGCAGTTTCATGTTAAAAAAAATCAGTGTTTCTCCGACGCTGTTTGGTGGACACACTTCAGACGTTTAAATGCAGGATAGATACATATTACGGCTTTAAAGCAGAATATCCTTTCTGTCTATCAGCATGCAGTGAAAACCTGATTGTTCTTCTCGTTTTAACACCTTTTGTGAATCAGGTTTCTCCTTTATGGCAAACACAAAAACAGAATGCAGGAAACAAACTCCCACAGTGATTTTCCCAGGCAATGACAAATTGGTCGTGTAACTGGCCAAAAATTGGTGAGTTATGTTTTTTTTTTTTTCTTTGTAAGACTCTTTGTAAGAGGCAGGCAGCTTAATTAAGTCTCTCTTGCTCCCTCATGAAGCTGTCTGTTGTTTTTTGACAGATGTATCTCCTTCACAACACGGATCTAAACACAGAATAAGCTTACTTTAACTTCAATTAATTCAACTATATACAGTACTGGGCACAAGTTTTAGGCACTTAATTAAAGTGAGGATGCTTTCAGAAATAATAGTATACATTGTTTTTATTTATCAATTAACTTAATACAAAAAGAAGAAACTTAAATGCAGCAGTTCTCCTCAGTGTTTCAGGTACTCAGCAGGTCGGTTGTTCCTGCATCTCGGAGACGTTGCCACAGTTCTTCTGTGGATTTCGGCGTCTCTGCTGCTTTTGTCTTTTCATGTGATCCCAGACTGACTGCATGATGTTGAAATCAGGGCTCTGTGGGGGTCAGACCATCTGTTGCAGGACCCCTTGTTCTTCTTCTTGCTGGAGATAGTTCTTTATGACTCTAGCTGGATGTTCGGGGTCGTCGTCGTCGTGCTGCAGAATAAAAACCGATCAGATGCTTCCCTGATTATGTTGCATTATGGATAAGTATCTAAACGTTTGCACAGTGCTGTATATCAGTTATTTATGTGGCGGTGCTTTTTTAACACCCCCACAGAGCATGAAAAGAAACACCCTGAAAGCCACGGTGTAATTCAAACACTCAACCGAAATATTTGTCAAACTGAAACTTTGACCTGCTGGTGGTGTTCGAGTAAAAGTCAGGGGATCACCAAAGTCATGAGGATTCATGTTCTGCACCCTATAGATTATCTGTACCAAAGTTCATGGCAATCCATGCAAGACGTTGAGATATTTCAGTCTAGACCAAAGTGGCAGAACGACCTGTCATCGCTAAATCCATCCCACCAGCGCTGCTAAACAGGATTGATTTATAGCAGTAATAAAAATTAACATCTGTTTCCTTGGGGCTCTTCACTTATCTGACAGTAAATGTAAATCACAGAGACAGTAATAAACGTGCATGACTTAAACTGTGTCTTCTTTCCTACATTTGTTTTTTTTCTCTTCATATATCTTCACCAAAGCAGCCAATCATCACACAGAGTGCCACCGTCACCAAGATCAGCTTCGGCAGCTCCCACCACTCATCCCCGGTCTTCAGCAGCGGCGAGGCCACCGCCAAACTGATCCCAGAGTCCAGCTCCGGGCCCTCGGGGGACAAGCCCTCTGTGTCCGACATCCTGAAGATCTCCATGATGGAGGCGGAGATCGACCCGAGCACGGAGCCCATGGTGGTGGATTCTTCCAGCGACTGCGGCCCTCTGGGGAAAGCCATGGAGGTCCAGGCCGTCTCAGGCACCCTGGACTCGGGCCAGTTCATCAGCAGCTCTGCGGCCTCCATGCATCATTCCCACACGAAGCCCCAGCAGTTCAGCTGTATGCAGGGCCTCACAGCACAGAGGAACAAAGAAGACCTGGAGGTCATTGAGGTAAGATGTTCTCCACAAAAATATGTACATAATAATAAATAATTAACAATGATGTTCTATAAAACGTACTTTTAAATGTTTCTAGGTTAGCTACAGTTAATATATATCGACACAAATAAAAAGAAGAGCATTAGTCTTCACTATTACAGATATTGTCCAACTTAATTAGCCTACAAATATATTTAAAAACACATTTTAACAAATGCAGAATCTCTAGTCTGTACTGTTATAAAACTAAAAACTATACACCTCATATAAATTAGAAGATTGATAACACTCCCATGCATCACCTGAAGCACCAGCAATTAGACCCATCCCCTGGAACAAGTAGGTTTAAAAATGATTTTAACTTCTAGGGTATTTTATGAGAAACATCTTTCAGCTCAATAGAAATACAGACTTAAATTATATTGTGAAATATATCAATTAGGGCTGCAACTAACGATTATATTCATTATCGTCTAATCTGTTGATTATTTTCTCGATTAATTTGTTGTTTGGTTTAAAAAATGTCAGAAAATGGTGAAAAATGTTGATCCCAAAGCCCAATGTAGCGTCCTTAAATGTATAGTTTTGTCCACAACCCAAAGATATTCAGTTTACTGTCATAGAGGACTAAAGAAAAAAGAAAATATTCACATTTGAGAAGCTGGAAACAGAGAATTTGAACATTTTTCTCTTAAAAAATTGACTCGTTTTATTCTATTTATCATTGCAGCTCTAATATCAATATGAACTGATATGAAAAAATATCTTAATTTAAATTATTTCACCTACACATGTACATGAAACACCAGTATCAGTACACTAATACATGTCATAACGTAGTGGAAACTGAACTGACTGAAACCCTAATGTGACTAACACATGCAGGTGATTCCTCAGTACTCTATCCTGCCGGACTCCAGCCAGTCCAACGTGGTGGTGGAGCCCAGCGGCTTCCTGGAGATCACCAACTACACCAGCCAGCAGCTGGAGGAGGACAGCCCCATGGAGCAGGAGGTGGACAGCAGCAACGACGAGGCCACGGCAGCCAGCCCACCCGACCAACCGTAGCCTCTCCACTCTTAGAGGTCGTCTCACCGACGGGAGCGGAGCAGCTGATGAGCAGCTTTGTGGCTTCAGATCCAGTGAACAAAGACGTGCTGGCTGTTTTTTATAGTGTTTTTGTGTAAAATATTAGTTTGTTTCCCCCCCTCCACAAGGAAATCACACATTTTTATTGCCAATGAGGGAGCGCTGGATGTGAAACGCGGCAGCGATGTGGAAGAATTAGTTTTAGTCCAGACCCAGACATTTGGAAAGCAGCCTCTCCAAACACACTTAATTGTTACAGAATGTCAACATGGATACTTGCAGGACTTTGCAAGATAGTTACACGCTCATGAAATTGATTATTTGGATTTTTTGAACCCTGCCACTGACCGTCATTTCAAGATGTACCGCGCGGGTCAGACCACTGCACCCGCTGTTTTTAGAGGACTGCATTTATGTTTACGTTGTTGAGTGTTTCAAATACCCCACTAGTGACTGTGGTCACGCAGACTTTTGTACAAAGTGACATCTTCTTTTGATGACTTGAAGGTTTTATCAGCAGAGGAATTGTATTTTCTTTTGACTGAAACTTTGTAACAGTAAAATCTCTTTTGGGATCGAAGTTTAGTTTTCAGAGGAGAAAACAAAGCTGGAGCAAATTTGAAGTGCTGTGTGGAATATAAAGCAGAACCAGAAAAGAGTCCTGGAGGATGGATTGAGTCAGACATATGTGTTACTGGTCATTCTAGCTGATGTAATGTAAAAAACAACAATTGCGCAATGTACTGTTTTTGTAAGATATATATTCTGGAGTTCAAAAAGTTCCTGTGAGAAAAAAGAAGTATGCATTTGCTTTTGCATAGTGTTTGGACTATGCATTTCTTTTATACCTTTTCAGACTAGAAGACTACTTGAGAGAAATCATGTAATCTGCACAATAAATCAGCTGAGTAGAACATTTCAGTTTATGCCATTTTATTGGTTGCAAAAAAAAAAAAAAAAAGAGGTCAAAATGTGGTGTTGCATTCATCAGAGAGGGGTAAGTGTTTGTGTTGGACTCAAGAAACAGTTTTTTTATAGTTTCTTTTTTTTTTTTTTTTAAATGGTCTAAATCAAACCAGACGAGGATGAGATGACTCGTTTGGTCCAGTCAGACCAGAGTTCATTTTAATGGAATCGTTGCGTCAGAATCAAAGTGGATCTTGATGCTTTGACAAAGTAAATGTGCACAAATCTTTCGTGTCAAGTCCAACTTTGTTGAGCTTTCACGTGCACGTTCACTCTGTTAAACAATAGAAAACCAACTTCTAACTCTGCTGAACTCTTGAGGAAACGGCTCCGGAGAGTCATGTAGTCGACCAACCGTTGCACGCCCGGTTTGAGGGTGCTGAGTTGTAACTTTAGTCACATTTAACTGAACACAGGATGAGAACTTATCTCTTGATATACAAAAATTTGGACACACTTTCCCATTCACTTGAATGAGAAAGTGCATCCAAACTTATGACTGCTGTTTACCAACCATTTCTAAGTGCTTCTGTATATCAAAATGCATCTTTTCCTGTAAAAAGTCCAATTAAATTGTCTTTGTCTACTACAGCATACATCTCTGCTTTGTAAATCACTTGTCCTGTGTTCTCCTTTGAGAAAAAATCAGAAAGCAACAGGTAGATATTTTCATCTTTTAAATTCTGTGATTTCCCGCTAGTTTTACATTATTTAGATTAAATACTGCTCCACCATCCACTTACGTAGCTGGAGTCCTTATTGTGCTACTACAAATCAAAGCAGTAACATGGCGTTTGATACATCGTTTGATATTTAGATACAGCGAAACAAATCTTTACATAAAGTGATAACATGGTGTTTCTGTCATAGTCAGAGCAGACGGTCACACTGAGCCTGATTGCATCCTGCTACTCAACACAAGAGCCACAGACTCTGAACAACAACCCACATTAGCTTTCCTGCTAAAGTCTCCTTCTTATCTAACGTACAAACATGAACAGACGTCTTGTCCTGCAGCTTTGCTTTTTGAACGAGCCACCGAACAAACATTCACCCGGGAAAAGTCTTATAGTTTGATGGTTATCGTGATGATACTGCTAACTGATGTTTTTGGCCACAATAATCGTGTGAGAATGTGATACCGGTACATCCCTTCTTCAGTTTGTCAGTAGGTGGTCCCACATTCCCCAGTTTCTTTTGTTTTGTGGACAAAAACCCTCTGACCAATTTCTTGCTCATTGATACATACTGGGAGCATTAAAAAAGACATGTTAATAAAATAATCAGGATTCAATTTCAGTTTCTAGGTTTCAGTTGGCACTACCAGAATCCTAGAAGAAGCTAGTAAAACAAGACACAAAGACAAAAAAAAACCCAACTACCTAATTTCTAGTGAATTTCCTGTGAAGAGGGACCTCTTAAAATAACAAAGACACTGAATTCTAAGCTTCCTTTTATGGAGAGACTTGCGTAAGAGTGCTGTGGTGTTGACAAGTGACCCCACAGCTTTGTTCCACAGTACAGATGTGTAGTGTTTGAGGTCACATCAGTAGATCGAGAAGTGTGCAGACGATGGTATGAATCCTTTATTCAGCAGAATACCTCAAATACTCAGAATGTTTTTAGGCAGCAGTAATAAAAGATTCATGTGAATGCACCAGATGGCCAGGAGCTGAACTTTAGTACGATCGACCAGATATGTCAGAACTTAACTGCAATGTCACATCTGGACAAATCAAAGGTCTTGTGTCTGATAGATTGGCTTTTTATCATTAAATACTTGCAGAGTGTGCAGAAGCTTCTTTTTTTTATACAGTATTTGATTTTTTTTCCCCCCTTTAGCATTGTTTCATGAGTGCTACCCAACTGATCCTTTCATGTATTTAAACTTAGAAGTTTAAGACAGGCGACGATCTAGTATATTTTTCTGACTGTCTATAAATCCCATGACAACACCAAAACCAACAATGTGTTTGTCTGTCTCTTAATACTTTGACTTTCCCACCCTGTCTGTGGCTTTCGGCTTCAAACCCAAACACTCCCACTGGAGACTTAAATCTTTAAAAACAGTGCCTAAATATGTATTGTAATTTTTAAAAAAAGGCGAAATGATTTCCTTAAGCAGGTGGGCGCAGCGGGTTTTAATAAATGTTACTGAAGTGGGAGTAATTGGTTGAGGACTATTTTCAGCCGTGAATTAACAGGCGTTTGTGAGTTTTTACAGCAGCTGACTGTGTATGTGGTTTGACTCTAAATAAAGTACAGAGCCCGTCTTCATCACAACGAAGAAACAACTGGCGCCGTGTTGTTTTTAGTAGTATTTGAACAACGATGGAGCGATATCAGGCTTTGACTATACAGACAAACAGACAGTTAGAATGAGCTATTGAGTGTTAGTTTTGGTTGGTTTTTAAGTTACAAAAATGATGAATGATGAATCACCAGATTTTTTTTAATTTTTTTTTTTAAACAGCATCTGGAATCATCATCAGTAAAATCAAACCAGGTCAATCACCAGTAGTGTACTGTAGTTTTCCGTTGGTTACTCTCTGCTGTAACTGCTAATACGACTGTTTACACGTCATACACGTCAGGTGTTATTTAGGGAATCATCTAGATGAGACTAGAAATGTACAAATTACTAGTTAATCCCTCCTAATCAGTTATAATACACATGACATGGTTTTAATGTTTGACTATGTAGTTGATGCAAAGCGGAGTTACACTGAACCTGAACATTTTCAGACTTTTAAAACACGCACATCAGGTTTTATTGTGTTATATATCTACTTACACTTGGCCTGAAATCTGTTCAAGCAGCCAAAAAAACATTTATGGAATTTATGGTGGTTGCTGTTGGCAAATATAAAAACATATTTATTGCATTATAATGACCAACTGAGCCAGACTTCATGTTTATTGGACACTGTGCCGTGGTGTTAAGAGGTTTTTTCTTTTGGCTCTGTACACGTGTAAAAAAAAAAAAGGCTTAATGCATACTCCCTGGCAGATTCTTGCTCCACGCTGGTGCTTTTCCTCCTCATGTTGAAAGTGATCCAGTGGGCTCCTGGGGGGGGGGGGGGGCTCAGATCCAGCCTGCAGAGTCTGATTGGCTGGCCTCAACCTGAAGACATGTGGATCTGTTTAGGCGCATGCTGACTTACCGTCCCTCCACCCTGCACCCCTGCTTGGATTATGATGCCAAATTCCCTCCGGATAACACAGTTTACCCTGTCCTGCTGACTCACCTGACTGAGAAAAACTGCAAGGAACAAATATATCATTGCTGTTTTTTAGGAAGGAGCTCAGAAAAACTGGATTTTTGATACCGATATTCATTGTCCCCAGATGAGGAATGACTCTTCTCTGAATGTTTCATCTAGTCCCATCAAACACATGTCAAAATGACCACTTATCCAGGATTTGCGCAACATTCATGTCATACTGGAGTAGGGCTGTAACTAACAATTATTTTCATAATTCTCATTCACAATCTGTTGATTATTTTCTTGATCAATCAATTAGCTGTTTGGACCATAAAATGTCAGAAAATGGTGAAAAATGTCGATCACTGTTTCCCAAAGCTCAAGGTGACGTCCACAACCCAAAGATATTCAGTTTACTGACTCAAAACAGAATTAAAAATGACTAAAACGATTAATTTATTATCAAAAATACTTGACAATTAATTTAAATAGTTGGCAACTAATCAATTAATCGATTAATAGTTGCAGCTAAAACCAGGTTTGGTCTTGTAAATACTGTCCATATAACATCTAAGGTCAAAAATATATTGTTCCATGTTTTTTTAAAAAGTCTAATAATAAGCTGCTTGGAACTTTTTAGTAAACGTTACTCAAACAGAAGTAAACTGTGCATTTGTTGGGGACTATTTTCAGCCGCGGATTAATACACATGTGGTGCTCTGGTGAGTATTTCTGGCAGCAGGATGATGTGTGTGGGATTAACTCGAATAGCATATTGTCGCATTGGCTATTGTTGACTGCTGTATCTTATTTTTCATTCATGTCTTAACACAAGTAATGAAAGATGTGAAAATACAATGTGACGTGTTATTCACACTGTTTTTGAAAATTGAACTATTAGGCATTCGGTGTGCCAAAGATCCTCACACACGCAGGATATATTTACGCCAGAAATTATTCATTTATACTCTCAACAGATCAGTGGAGCTGATGAAATCTTTTGGAAAAATGGTGAAACATCCTCAAAAACCAAACAAATCCAGCTGTCGTTCACTCGCACATATTTAATGTGTTACTGAAACTCTTCATAGAAAGAGGAGACTGTGTGTGTTTGGTGGTCTGTCTCCATCGTTGTCAACAGTTACAGTCCGTTGGACCTTGTAGGAAAGTATTGTGTGTGAAGGGTTGGGTTAGAGTTTCCTCCAACATGTCTGTCATTTATCATGGGGGCCAGAGCTGCATTCCTTGAGCTTGAGTTTACTTGATTTCATTTCTTTTTGCCCTTTAGTCAGGGTGAGTCGTACAGTCCTACTTGGAAAGCTCACATGTTCTTCAGACACTGGCTCCTCATGAGGCAGTATAGGTTAAAGAGTAGTCACTACTCAACAAAACAGACTTTTCGAATAAAACCTTCAGAAAAATATACTTATTACTATCACGTACTCATGCAGGATGCATCACAGGGTTTTTAAGAGCCTCAATGGGTCCTTTATTGTGATCTGTATGAAATTCAAGTTCTCTGAGTCATTTTGGTTTCGTATAAAACCACAACCTCAAACTCTGAAGAATTTTTATGATAGTGTCAGCTGAGAAAAGCGTCTTCCTTAGACCTGAGCAGTTTCAGTTCAGGTGCTTTCATTCAGTCACTGATAATTTAAACCGGCATTAACAGATCTCTATGGCCACTTGGGAGCTACTTATTCAGCGCTGTTGTCATCACAGTCATGATATACAGGACGTTAACTCCTCATTAAAATCACATTAAAAAAACCACAAGAGCCACACAAACTATTATGTGATAACTCTCAGTCATTGAGCCTTATAAGCAGTGTTTGTACAGGCCTGGTTTTGTACTGAATGGAACAAAACAGCTTGAAGCGACTGAGCTGAACAAACATACTGAAGTGAATCTGACCGGTGATGTGATCACTCAGCTTGAAAATAAGACTGATATCTCAATAACTGAATGATCAGTTCATCAGTTTGTTCAACCTGATGATCAAACCTTCAGATTAACCAAAATTATTATGCAAATAGTCTGTTGTAAACATCCAGTGCCGTTTTCCTCCTGCTTCAGCCTTGACTTGTGTGGCAACCCCTGCTGTTGCCTGGTCAGGAAGTGCTCCTCTAATTAACTCTGCTTGTTTTTGGTCCACAGCTGGGTAATCTTACTGGGTTTACTGGCAACACTTTGACTTGGTGTCAATAGTAAATTACTTTCTTTAACTTTTGAAAACATTGTGTCTCCCTCTTTGTCATGGTTTTCCTGTGCAATGAGGGATTATTAGCAACAGTACAGGTGAGCTCACTTTCAGTTTTTCCTCAAGTAGCTAATCTGACTAAACTGTCGGCTTGTTTTATCGCCTGACTGCTTGTGTTTCTTGGCCTCATTGGACCTATTATTTGCAGAGTTCCAAGATCCAATATGAACAGTACCGTAACTGATGGAACCAAAGGCCTAAGCTACAAAGAGAAATCCCCAACCCTAAGTTGTGATAAACTGTAGTTTTCCTTTAAAAAAAACAAAAACAAAAGCTACTGCTACCTAAAGATGACAAGTGAGATGACCTATGCTGCATTTGTAAGTCATACCAGACAATGCTAATATCATTTTATGAGTGATTATGAGTCAGCTTTATCTCCATCTGTTTTAGGTCAAGGAAAGTCTTTGGGAGTATTGCAGTGGAGATGGATGTGTGTGTTTGTGTGTGATTGGCTGTGCCTCGCTCTCTCGCAGCGAGGCTAGCGAAAGCTGAGAACAGACAGCATCCTATTATTCATCTGCAGTAATCCCAGTGCTCCCACACGAGAGCGTGCGATCCCGATTTATCACCAAGGACCATGGGAAAGGTCAGATGTGACGTACTTGTGTTAATTTTCTTTCCAGTCATATGAATTCACTGATACCATTGAGATATCAGAGATGAGATGATATTTAGCAAGTATAACAATATCAGAGTAAGTTACTCCAAGAAAAACAGTTTCTTCATTCTTTTGATTTTACTTTAAAACCACCATCACATGTAGAGGGGTGTTTATTTAAACCAGATTACCAGTTAAACCAGACTTATTTCAGCAAGTCAGGCTTATTTTCAGAATATTCTGTTTCATAATGGTGGTTTAAATCACTTAAGTTAATATGCAAACATATCCATTTAGTGTGGTTACAGTCAGGTTTATTTTAAGGCTTAGCTTCACCTCAGTGTTACAGTCTGTCTGTCATACTGAAACATAGTTTTCTCCTAAGTTCCTCCCTGAAGGTTTCTTTTTACTGCTGCACTGTGAACATAAAAACATGTAAAGTGTATCACATTTTGATATGGGATGCACTTATTACATACTTAAAGGGGACATATTATACACATTTCCAGGTCTGTATTTATAGTCTGGGGCTCTACTGGGATATCTCTGCATGATTTACAGTTCGACAAACTAAAACTTACCTTATACTGGCCCTTTATGCAGCCCCTCAGTTCCCTGCGCTGAAGTCTACAACATGCTGAAAAGTTAATTAACTTAGTTAATTACTGTGATTCTCTTCATTTTTGATGTAATATTTTATTCAGTGTCTTCACAGCTCTGTTTTCATTATAAATTGATCAGCGCTTGTTTTCTGTTTCCAAGTCAGTTCTTGAACCAGGCCTGAATTAGTCTGATCTCATCAGTTATAAAACAGATTCATCCTGGTTCAGTTTGTTAGGCTCATTCAAGATATGAGCTGCTTGTGGCAAATAAACACAAACCAGCGTTCCTAATTGTCTAGACCATCCTTTAGAGCCATTTTGTACCACTTCTTCAAACTGTGCGTGTATTCTACATCAAACTTTCTGTCATTGTATCTCAAGTTGTTACCGCTAAACAGCTGTTGTGCCTTAAGTCTGTGTTGAAACATTGAAGAGGGCAGCAGACAATATGCAAACAGGACACACACTCAGGACAATGGAGTCATACATCCTGCTCTTTCTGCAAAAAATAAAAAAATAAAGGGCATATTTAGTCTACTTGCTTTGAGGTCTTTCCAAGAACATTGTGTTGAAAGTCCAGGTTGATTCAGTTTGGAGTCGGGTTGTTTGTTTTATGAGCAGGACTGGATTTTGAGCGCATGGCTGTGGAGATAAACATCATATCATGCCAACATTCCCATTTTATTGTCCATGCACATGCTGAAAACTTTATTTGATAGATTTGAGGCTACGATTATGCTCAAGGCGAGAGGATGACGTAAGTTTGTTCAGCAGTTCAATGGGATTGTTAAAGTTTCTCACAGTTTCTCTTACTGATAACCGAATGACCAAAAACACATTTTCTCACTTACCTTTGGTGGTATCTAGACATGCAGATGGTTTTGTGGTATCTATCACTGAGATTTCTGCTTCCTCCACAGAACAATAGAGGTGAGTTGAATTTAATTCCTTTGAAAGCAACAACATTTCTTTCCAGACAGCGTCCCTGTTAAGGCTGATGTATTTATAGAACTGCGTGTCGGATCATCAGATAGCTTCCCTCCACACCTATCTGACGCCTAACTTAACCAAAACCTCTCTTCACGCCATGATTGGGTGCTGGCCAATAATTTATGTTTTTGTTCTTTACACAACTTTCACTTTTTATGCTAACAACACCATGAATGTCTTTCAGGAGAAACTGTCTGACAGTGTACGCCATTGCCCCCATATTTAAACAATATCACATCCCTACCTTTTTCCCCAATGAGGTCAGACAACGCATCATACAAACAACTCCTTTTTGAGCATAACACGGCATTTTTCTCTGGATAATCCACCCACACACTGTAAACAGGGCCATAGCCAGGATTCTTCATATACTGAAGTCATAAATCCAACTTCTTCCAGCACAAACCCTTAAAGCGTAAGACATTTTTGACAACAAACAACATATATTTCCCTTTTTAAGCCATGCCAGTGATGTGATACAAGTGATATGTATGTAGAACACTGTCATCGGAGTGTGTTTAGCCTAGCTTAGCACAAAGACTGGAAGCAGGTGGGCACTGTTAGCCTAGCTCCCTCAGAGAAAAATACATCTTCCTCCTTCCTCATGTAAGGCACGTTACTTGAAAATGAAAAATTGAAAATTAATTACTCATTATCTCATTCATTCATTACCTTTTCGCAGCTCCGTCAGAGGTGCCTCCACATCCATACATCACATTTTGTAAAGTGTATAAATAGAAATCAAGACATTGTGGTTCAACAAGCAGCAAACCTACGGCTCAAGTCAAGTCAATTTTATTTATATAGTGCTAAATCACAACAGAAGTTACGTCAGGGCACTTTTTACATAGAGCAGGTCTAGACCGTACTCTTGAATTTACAGAGACCCAACATTCCCCCATGAGAAAGCACTTGGCAACAGTGGCAAGAAAAAAACTCCCCTTTAACAGGAAGAAACCTTGAGCAGAACCGGGCTCTTGGTGGGTGGCCGACTGTCTTGACCGGTTGGGTTGAAAGAGAAAGAATGAGGGAATGAGTGGAGAGAGAGACACAGAGACGCACAACCACAACAACAGAGGGTAATGATAGCTTAGCCACGGTGGCAGCAGCTCTCCATAAGACATAACATGTAAATATGACACCTTGTGAAGTGCATTTCTTTAAAGTTGAAAACACAATGTAGGAGGTATCAGCAGGAGGTTTCAGAAACCAGAAATCTAAACCCAGGACTTCGTATCATACAGCTGCTGAATACTTTAGTGTTACACCTCTTTCTAACATACAGCGAGCAAGCGAACTGTAGCGCATGAGGCGCGAAAAATGTGGTCCAGATATACCACAAGCGATGTCGCAGCGCTGAGTGTGAGTGTGTGTGGAGGGCCGGTTGGAGCGGAGGGACAGAGCCGCTGCTTACTGACAGAGTGCCAGGGAGCTCTGGAGGAGAGAGCCGGGGGGGCCGGAGCCTCTGGAGGAATAACACCCAGAGTCACACTGGATCCTGCTCTGTTCTGGAGCCATTTAGCAGCGGGAGGAGAGCTCAAAGTTTGTTTTTTAAACTTTTGGGATTAAAAAGTGGATTTATCTAACCCTTACTTTCTCTTTGTCCATGTTGACTGCTGACTGGAGGGGAAACAGAAACGTCAAAGACATCAGCGTTGATTTTGACCAATGAAAATACGGTTAGATGCACGAAACTTCGCAAAAATAGAGCCAGGGTGAGGGGTTTTTCAAACAAGCGACACGTCGCTCAGCCTGTTCGCTGACGCATAGAGCAGGTTAAAACATCTTAATTGAGAAACACTGAAATAATCTGATGTTCGCTCGCTTGTTCGCATCGCGTCCAGTTAGGAATCGGTGTTACGCCTGTGCACTCCTCACCTCACATCTGACAGTATGTTAGCATATCAACATTTATGCGCTACTTAAATGTTGATCTCCATCTGTGCTTGTTTTCACCTGACGACAATGATAAATGTGAATTTACAGATACTTGGGATTCATGACGGACCTTCGCCTTGAGGGAGCTTTGTTGCTAAGTTTTTCTCTGTTTACAGATGTTCAGACAGTATGGGATGAGCTATGTTTTCAATTTCCCCTAACTTTCCCTGAAATAAACTATTGCTAAATGAGTTAATTCTTCTCCTGTGACTAAGTGAACTGCACTGCTCCTCTTATAAAGGAGTTTATTGATATCAGCAAGACTAAACCAACGACAGGTTAATGTTCAATTATGACTCAATGCCCAGTCACAGAGAGGAGGAAAAGTGACTGGGGTCTGCTTCCACTTAAGGAACCGCAAATATTTCCTGTAGGCCCCCTCTGATTCTACAGTATCTCTGCTCATCTCATAAACAAGAAAAAAAGTGGTGGAATTTTACAAAAGGAGAGCAGGAAAAGTCTTTGAAAGGAAATGATGCCTCTCGGCAGGGTGGTACAGCTGCGAGGACTGGTAGGCGGCTGCCAGAGCTTTGTTTTGTCTTTAGGTCTTAATGGAGCAAAGCTATAATTGGCTGAATACATGTAGACTACATAGATTTGGGAGGAACACAGTATCCTTTCAGAGGCTGAACGATCATGACCCCACCTCTCCCCAAGGAAGAGAAGCTTCCACTACTGTCTATTTTTTACTTTGCCCCAGAGAGGTGATACCAGGCTGGAAAAATAAATGAAGTTGCTGTGTTGTAGTCTCATTTAATCTCCCAGTACATCACTTTCCTGGAGCTAAATAAATAAAGGAAGAAGTTTCTGAGTGTTCATGTTGACGTTATTTTTAACTACTGTTGTCTAGTAGTATTAGTATTGCTAGCTGGTTGCCAGGGAACACATGGTAAAAAATATCCCAACAACTACTGCCACCATTTACAGAGGACATTCATGGTCCTCAGAGGATGAATAATGTTTTTGGTTCTCATCACATGGTTAAATATGGTTAATATGGTTAAATTTTATTATAATTTTTATTATATATTTAGGGCAATAAAACTGCTAAATTACTACATCCGTAAAGTTAGGCGGCCTTAATCATCATGGCTACAATAATACGGCTAAAAATAACCGTAGGGTACAGCCTCTGTCAGAAACAGGCCGTTTTAGTCTCTTTAAGCCCTTCCTCCCGTTCCTCCTCTGTTCTGATTGGTCAGTTCTCGGAAGCTGCTCCTCGGCAGACATTGGGAGGGTACGTCAGCAAACCGTGCAACAAACTATAGTAGTAGGATTTCACTACTTTTTCTCATTATTTACATGCTATTAAGTGCCAGTGTAGATATTATAAAGCACTTTGTAACCTGTGTTTAAAAAGGTGCTATATAAATAAAGTTTTTACTTACTCAAAATGTCAATTTTTCAAATACATCTGCGCATGTTTGAGCCTGAATCTGATCTGAAATATGAGAGTGGACAACCTTAGCAACAAAGGCTACGGAACAAATGCTGTTTATGGGCATGCACAATGAGCCGGCGTCAGCTTGTCGGCAAGTTAGAAAAAAACATTGCAAACGAAGTGTTCAGAGAAGGTTGAAGCCCTGGCTTTTGACTTGCAGGGAGCATTTTTACATACAGTCACCTCAAGTTTTGGAAATTTGATCATGTTTAAAATCGACATCCAACATCATAACAGTATCTAAATAACAGAAAACCAGAGAAAGCACGTTATGTCCCCTTTAAGGTTAGGGGATGATGGTAGAAATGACCAAACCAGCATCTAACCAGAATGAAATGACATTTTCAGTTAAGTTTACATGTTGTTTACTGCGCTGCAACTGAGCAGCTAATTAGCTATCTTGTGCTGCTACTGTGTACTTTAAAGTGTACTTTTCCCCAGTGAATGTTTGTTTGGTGGCTCGTTCAACAAGCTGAGGTGCAGGCCAAGACATCTGTTCATGTTTGTAAGTTAGATAAGAAGGAGACTTTAGCAGGAAAGCTAATGTAGGTTGTTGTTCAAAGTCTGTGGCTCTTGTGTTGTGTAGCAGGATGCAATCAGGCTCAGTGTGACCGTCTGTTCTGACTATGACAGAACACCATGTTATCACTTTATGTAAAGATTTGATTCGCTGTCTCTAAATAAGGACTCCTGCTACGTAAGTGGATGGTGGAATGGTATATAAACAAATTAATGTAAAGGTTGGGTGCTCCACCAAAAAGGCAATTTCATTTCATTTGGACTTGAAGTTTAGCTCATCAATTATGTAACTGGGAAGCACACAGTAGAAAGGCTGCAATTGTCAATTAAGGCAGTGAGCAAACATAATTATCATAAACACAGTCTAGACATTTGATTGTATTTATCAGATGTAGGAATCCGCATCAGATACTAGAAACGGATGTAGATTACTTCTGGGGTTTCCTGTGACTCTACAGAGAAATATGTAAATAAGCAAATTCTTAATTGTAAATCCAACAGAAAGACTACAGTTTATGAGCTGGTTCCACATGGTTAATGTCTTTTTTTTAATAAAATAGCCTTCTTGTAAAGATGTTTCAAAGTCTTGTTCGGGGAAAAAATATTGTTTATGTATTTATTTATGGATTTCATCCCAGCCCAAACTGAATCCTAACAAAAATACGTGCTTCACAGCATGGAGGAGCTTCTTGAAGTTAAACAGCATCTTCTTCTTTAAACACTTCACAGTGTTTAAACAGGTTCACAGTGTGATTTAAACACAAACACTCACATGTTGTCATTACTCATGCTACAAAATAGTGTTTAAACTAAGGCAGTGCTTCCTTATCAAGACAAAATCCTGTTTCTGACAGAATATTTTGAGTATGTGATTCTCATTTCTGTCTTGACAGTGATAAAGAGGCTGTTTCCCTTTTGACGTAAAACAGGATGGTGCGTACAACTTCCTGTACCACCCTGAACATTAAATTTGCCTCAGTAACTGTGTGTTTCTCTCTCCTGAGAGGATGGAGGGTCTGACTCACTGAGGGTAAAAGGCTTTCATTAGACAGATGAGATAAAGCTTCTCATGCTGAACAGCGCTTTCTCAGTCTTAAAGCCTTAATCCAAACATAAACAGAGGAAAGAGAACTGTGGTACAAAAGACAACACTCTTAAATTAAAAGCATCAGCTCTGGGTAGAAGAGTCTGATCAAATGTCACAATGAAAATCAAAATTTAAAGAAGAGTTCACCCAAAATTCAAACAGTGTGCTCTCTGTGTATCCTGGTAGCTTCACAGGCCTTGTTGTGAACAGTTTTGTATGCAAGTATGAAACAAAAGCTTTAAAGCCCCTGAAAACTTTGTATTTATCTTTATATGTTTACGACTGAATAAGTAACAATCAAAATAAGTAAAGTTATTTGGAGTTTAACAGTCAAAATCTCATATTCTGCTTGATTTGGACTTTGTTGGTGAGGTTTGATCAGATTTGATTGACAGTACTGGCAACACAAGCAAACAATAATACAATGTAAGTGGAACAATCCAAAAAACTTTGGTCAGACAATATGTGACATCATATTTTTCCAACAGAGTCCTGCATATTTATTATTATTTCACTTTAGTAGCCAGATTGTTTTTTGTTTGAGGTTTTCAGGGCCTTGACCCTTTAAAGCTGCCAGGCTCAATAAAAATATCCCATCTTTTCAGCCTGCATTGTGCTGCATTATTATCCCATGACTATTTCAGCTGTTTGCATGTGGATGGTTATTGGTCAGTGATAATTATATTAAATGACGTGGAACTGTACTATATGATGGCTAAGCCGGTGTGAATGCAAATAACGGAGGTCAGCCTTATAACAGATAGGGCAAGTTATATAAATATAATACCATTCACCTGGTTCAAGTGAAACATCATAACTCATAAACATGAGTATCATCTACTGACTGTTGGAGAGCAACTTAATGGTGGTAAGCTTGATTTATATAATACCAGGAATAGTTCCAAATTAATCTACCACTCAGTTGATTGAAGATCATCTTTGATTGTCGTATCACCTAATTTAGGATTGCAACAAACAATTATTTTCATCATTGATCAATCTTATTTTCTCAATTAATCATTTAGTGAGTCGTCCAAGGCGAAATCTTCCAAAGACGACTAACCATCCAATACCTGTTTACAATCACTAAAAAAACTTAACAAATATTCACTTTTGAGAAACTGGAACCAGAGAACTTTTGGCATTTTTTTTATTAAAAGATGACCTCATTTATCAAAATAGGTGCAGACTAATTTTCTGTCGATTTACTTATTGATTAAATGACTAGTTGTTTTGCTCTAAACGAGTGTGTCGCACACAGTGTAAAAAAAAAAAAAGTATAGAAAACCTTTCTAAAAACTGTATTTGGATTGGAAATGACCACAACTTCATAACTATTTGCCATTACATTTCAGTGTGACAAACTCTTTTTTTAAGCTTAAAAAACATCAAATTCATCCCAATCTCGACAGACTTGACTATGAATCTAAAATATAAAATATTTTGAATTAAAGAACATTATTGAACTGAAATTCAGAACAAACCATCTGAATTGCAATTACAGAAAAATGTGACTTTGATTGTTTGAGTTTGTTTTAGAGCACATTTTCACCATCCAAAGGCACATTTGCACCCTGGATACCTGTTGTACTAATAATATGGAAAGGTGGACAATCCCTTAAGATATATCAGGTTTGCATTCCCTTAATTACAACACTGTGTGAATCAACATTTCCATTTCTTAAACTTTGTATGTGGACTTCAACCACTGACATGTTTGTTTGGGACAAGCATTGTAAAGGCAAAATCTGTAAATAATCCTATGCTGTGTATCAATCATCAATATGCAGCAATGAATATTCATCCTGTATCTGTCATGGCATTTCTTGCAAAACAGAATTAAATTATATATATATGATAAACATGAGACTGTTATTTATGAGACCAAGATACAAATTTTGTTCAATAATAGTCCAGAGACAAACAGAAAATTACATTCAGTTTAATATCATGTCATGAGTTTCTTCATAAAGCCCCTTAAATCCTTTGCAGACTGTGTTCATTATGCTCTGACAGTAATTATTAAAAATCGACATATTGGGAATTGCGCTTATTTGCTTTCTCTCTGAGAGTTAGATGTGAAGATCGATACCACGCTTCTCATCTAACTCTCAGTAAGGAAACACCACATAGGGTAATGTTACCAAAATGTGTGCCAAACCAAAGTCAAACCTGCCCAAACCGCCAAATATTCTGAGTAAGTACAGAGTGAAATGCATCTTTAAGGTATTAGCTGAGTAATGATGAGTGAGGTAACTGAAAATGTGCTGGTGTGGATACAGTGTTCAGAGGTTTACATGTTTCACAACAATAATTTTCTCACACAGTGTATAAATGTAGCAAATGGCCTTCATTTGGTTCAAAATATTGTTAACATTGTTTACAAAATTAAGTCACAGGATAAGAAAGGTCATCAGTTTGACATAATTTGGTTTTAGGATTAAGCACATTAACATCATCTGAAATTGTGGATCCCAGTGTAGTCAACTACAATACAGCGCTGGATTTCATATTTATTTATTTAAAATATATACAGCACATACTGTATATAGTACTACTATATTAGAGTATCACAGTTATTAATGTCAGTGCTTTGTCCGGCTTTCGACTTCATCCTGAAAAGGGTATTGAAACATTTTCTTGTCAAATTAATCGACATATTGTGTCAAGATGGAGAACCACAGGCCTGGGATCAATACAGAAAAACATATTGTTTAAAATGTCCAGCTTAGTTTTTATAGTAAAAAAATAATAAATTATATGCTTGTAATTGTAGCATTATTCATTTCTTAGTGTTAACATACACAGAACAAGAAACAATCACTTAAACAAGAGGAAATGTAAAGTGCAAACTACATAAAGAGTAAAGGGACGGCTTTGATTGCTTTAAAATAAAACTCTTTTGGATCGTGTGCAGTCATCCCAGATGACCTCCTTAATCTAATCAGACTTCATTATCCAAGAATAAAGAGCATTTTGTTTCTTGACATTTTTGTAGTGTGGTGTTCTTTATTCTTAGCTTTAAGAGAAATTCCACTCAGATAATCTTACACTGAACTTCACTGAGTAAAGACATCTGACCATTGTTGAAACTCTCCATCAGTCTGTTTTATCTTTCTCTGTTTCAGTCACTAATTTATCTACATTTTCAAGAACGCTTCATTCAACCTGTAAAGGAATATAGTTCAATATTTTGGGAAATAAGCTTATTTGCTTTCTTGCTGAGAGTAAGACAAGAAGATTGATACCACTCTTAAATGTGAGAGTGGTGTAAATTTTCTCATCTAACTCTCAGCAAGAAAGGGAATAAGTATATTTCCCAAAATGACAGACATATTTTTAGGCTGTTTTTCAGTCTGGTCTGTTGAGAACCCTGTGGGAGAAAATGGTCAATGGCGTTGATGCATTTTAGTGTGGTTCTTTCCTTTTACATTCATTATAATCACATGGGTTGATACCAAAACCGAGTAGGAAACCGCTGCTTTAGCCATAAGGATCTAAAGTTGCAATTCCTCAAATGACCAGTAGATGCTAACTGCAAGAAACTGACTTTAAAAAGTCCAAACTTTGAGTTTACTTATTCTCCAGAATCACTAATTCATTTAGGAGACATTATGTCACATGTTTGCTTGATAAACAGGCATCTCAGCCTATCAGTCAGCTGTTCTAGCTTCTTGACTGTCCCATCTCAGCTTCACCAATCTGGATTTATTTACTCTATGAACAAAGATGGCAGTGGTAAACCCAAATCATGGCTTCAGATTGTCCATTCAGAAATCGTTGGGCGCAATCACAGACACTACATTCATGTTTTTTTATTGTCTCTGATTAAAACCACCAACCTTCTTGTGAAAAGAAACTGGAAAAATTTCAAATATAAAGTCCTTCATGGAGCTGAATGTACACAGTTTATTCACATTATGCGCTGAAGCTTCGGTTGCACTTTCGTTTCCTTGCATGGCAACATTTAACGAGTAGTCCCACCACGATGCTTACAACCAACACTGTCACTACAGCGACAACAATATAATTTGGCTTTCCTTGTGTATGACACATTTCCTGATTCACCTCCTCTATGTTGACTGGCTCTGAATTCTTCTCGTGAACACAGGTCACAGTCTCAATGTCGGGAACAACAACAGTAGAGTGCTGAACTAAGTGGAGGAAGTCAAGGTTTTTGCAGCAGCTTAGAGGATTGGAGCCCATGTAGAGGGTTTTTAGTGAGCGCTCCAGAGCAAATATGGTGTTGTACTCCAGAGTGACCAGATGGTTGTTTTGCAGGTTTAGTGACTCAATGAAGGACACTTTGTTCCACACAGGCAGAGTTGTCAACTGGTTGGTGGACAGGTTTACATGTTTGAGATTCCTCAGCGAGGACAGGTCTATGTTCAGTTTGGAAATGTTGTTTTCACCCAGGAGCAGGTGAACCAGGGAATGCTCGAGACCAATGAGGGAGTCTTTATCCATGTCTAAGCCCGGGTTCAGGGACAAGTCCAGTAACTGCAGAGGTGTGTTTGCAAATGCATTCGCAGGCAGAGTCTCCAGATTGTTTTCAGAAAGGTACAAGAACTGCAAGCTTGGAATAGAAGAAAAGGAGACACAACCTGAAGGATCCTGGTGGTTGTGGTCTGTCAGTGATGGCTTCTTCTCTGAGGCGCAGATTTTTATATTGTTCTGCTGGAGCTGCAGGTGTTTGATACTTGGAAGTCTTAGAAATGTTTGATGGTCCAGGGTGGTGAGGTCGTTTCCTTGTAAGATGAGCTCTTCCAGTGATTGCAGAGTGTTTTCCCCAAATGTCAGGCTCTGCAGGGAATTATAGCTGAGATTGATAACCCTCACTGTCCGTAGAATGTCTATGTAAGGGATGGAAAATGAGCCAATACAGTTATTGCTCACATTCAGGACCTCGAGAGATCCCATAGAGCAAAAAAAGGTATATGGTATGCTTTTGAGTTGGTTGTAACTCATGTCCAGGTATTTCAGGTGATTCAAAATCATTACTGAATTAATTCCTGTAACATTGACGCTCTGAAGTTGGTTTCGTGAAACGTCTAGATATTCAAGAATGTTCTGACTTGGAAGAAGAGGAAAGGAAGGCATTTTGTTTTGACTCAGATCAAGATAGAGAAGTTTATACAAAACATCTGAACTTGTGCTTTGGAAAAACTCCATGCTGTTCTTGCTGAGGTTAAGCACTGTTAAATTATAGAGGTTGAAGTCTGTGATGCACGTGATTGAGTTTTTGGACAAATCGAGTTCAGTCAGATGATCCAAGGAGTCAAAAGCTCCATCTTCAATCTCCAAAATGACATTATTGTGGAGGCTGATTTTTCTCAAGGACAAGGATCCAAGGAAACTATTTTGTGCTATTTTGGTGATGCTATTGCTGTTCAGAGAAAGGTTTGTTAGTGATGGAGAATGAGCTAGGAAATAGTCCGACATCCCTGTGTACAGCCCATTACTTGAAAGATCCAGAGACTCTACAGCTGTAAGAGGCCCAATGTTGGTTTTGGAGAGAGCGAAAACATTTAAATGATTCCTGGACAGATCCAAGACTTTAAGATCAGTCATATCTCTGAAGAGCCCAGGCTGGATGAAGTGAATCTTGTTTGAGTGAAGGTTCAGATGGTGGAAGCCGGTATGGTATGCTAGAGTTTCCAGGGTGAGATTTTGCACCTGGTTACGTGAAAGGTCCAGCATT
The DNA here is from genome assembly GCF_914725855.1 of Thunnus albacares. Classification (NCBI taxonomy): domain Eukaryota; kingdom Metazoa; phylum Chordata; class Actinopteri; order Scombriformes; family Scombridae; genus Thunnus; species Thunnus albacares. The sequence goes on from NC_058118.1 coordinate 27,134,071, forward strand.
TGGACGTTATGAGGAAGGTCGACTGGTGCACTTCTAAGGCTCAGATCGCTGCAGAACACATCCATCTGGACCTGCGAACAAAGACAAACACAAGTCTGATTATGTCGGCATGCTGCCAGATTTCCTGACCGTGACACAATACAGACCAAATGTTGAAAGCATACGTGGAGGGTTGATTTATGAGTCTGTATATCTACAGCATGTTCTCGGCAGAGAGACAGTTCTCTGATGTTTATGGGAGCCTGTTGTTCTAATTTACAACAGCATTTTCTGTTTGAATTTAAACAAGTTAACTTAATAACTAATGATATAGCTCTCATTCTCAGCTACTTCAACCAAAACGTGACAACTTTTAAAAGTAAATAATTTCGGTTTGGAGAAAATCCACTTTTGTTACTAGCCCATAGTTTTCATCAACTTTCCTCCCTTTTTCCATTAATAGATTAAAATATTTCAGTTATTGAGTGTAGTTTATAATTGAAACCATATGGCCAAGACCCCCCAGTCCAAAAACAGCTCATAAAACTGTCTCCTTCTCTGTTTTCTCTCTTAGGCCGAGTAGATTCAGCTTCTTGGCATATTTGTGGTATGTTGAAAGTAGCATTCCTCGTTGCTTACAGGCCGGCAATAAACAAACACACTACTTAGGTAATTTAAGTTTCACTAGAAGGCAAATTATCTTGTATCTTTTATCAAGCCCGGAGAATATTTTTAACAAAGTGTAATCATAATAAGAATGATCTGATGCATGTGTGAGGTGGTTTACATCACATTTAGTCATTTTAATACTGTAACAAATGAAACTAGTTGATGGGAACCAAAAAAAACCCAAGCTATTTTGACAATTAAAAGCCTATTTTAATATAATACTCGTATGCACTTATATACATTTAAGGCGTTATCAGTCAGTGTACTGTTCTTCTGCATACTGGACGTAAAACGTTGCCCAAACTTTTAAAAAAACAACCCAAAAAACCCCATTTTTCATGGAACCCTTCTAAATCTTTCTTATCAGTTGCTCTAACAGACACACAGTGTTGTGTCACTATTAGCAACCACAAACTGTGGTCTTCAGTTTTTATATTTTTGAAAAATATAAATTAGAAACATCATAAATGCACATCTTTCTGTTCAGGTGCTCACAACACTGTAAAATACGCCATTTGAAAAACACTTTTCTTTATTATGTTTAGAAATAGTTCAAACAATCCGAGCCCTTCATCAAGCAAAGAGGTTAGACAATTACTGTAAATGTTGCCTCAGATTTTATGTGGTGAAAGATTATTCAAGGTTCAGTAGGAAAAATAGGGTGAAATAAATCTTGTGGCACTCTCTTTGGCCCAGCTGAGGTTTACAGCGTTGACCATGAACTGCAACATCCTTGGTTCAAGTCCGGTGTAGAACTTTTGTTGCACGTCATTCTCCTTCTCTCTCTCTCTTCCCCTCCATTTCCTGACATTTCTCTCCTTTCAGTTCTGTAATAAAGGCATAAAATACTTCCCATCTCTTACACTGAAGTCGAGCTGCAAACAGATCCGTATAGAGAAGAGGAATAATTAAAGCGACCAGTAGCTCTGCCAATGTACAGTTCATACGGGCATGTGAGTATTTTAAAAAGACGGAAAAAATATGAATCTATCCTTAAATTTGTGTAAAATCCTGCAAATAAATATGTGTACAATTCTTGAGATGTGATTTTTGCTTGTCTTTTGTGGTATATTGTGGCATATATTCACTTATAATACATGTATCAGCAGCATTTATACACAGAAATCCATTATGAACAGTGTACACAAGCACAGTTGATAACATTTCTTGATTACATACAAGCATGTGATGAGGTTTCTACACAGTACAGATTTTCCCAGTGAAACCCCTATTGATGTTTGGATATTTATAGAAACAATAACTACCACATACACTAAAAGTGAAGCACCTTTAGTTCAGTAGTTTCAGTATCTGGCTATTTAAAAAGAAAAAAGATGACTTGAATCCAAGTTTCTCATGCTGATGTTCTCATCTTCTATTCATCTTCCATGTGTCAGTCTATGCAAGAGTTCAGCTGTGAATGTTAGTTAAGTTAAGTAAACAAAACACAATATAAACTAAACTATAGTCAATTCTTGAAAGCTTTTCTGCATATTCACTGGTCTTTCCTTGGAAAGAAAATCCTCTGGCACACAAGACGTGAGGTATTTCCAGTTTGTTACACAGTTAGAGCTACTGTACGCAGTTTGCAGGAATAACGTAGCCAAAAGTAAAACATGATTCACCAAACACTCCAAGGAAAAGATGTCACAGTAGTATACAGGACAGGTTTAACTGGCATGTGACGTCTGCAGTGTTGTACAAAAACTCTTCTAGTAAAGCCAAATAATGTTCCTCTAAAGTCTGAGGGTCTGCTGGCAGCGCAGTTCAAGAGCTAAAACTAATAAACCAGACCTATGCAGATCAAAAGCTTTCAAATAAACCATCTGCCCATCGAAGATCTGAAAATACCTCAAGCACCTGATGGATTAGATACCTCATCTCAGTTGCCATGGGCGACCCATAAAAATAAACTAACAACAGATGAAAAAACTTGTGCGCATTCTCTATTTATTTAAACAGAAACGTGAGGAATGTGCTGAGAAGATGTCATAAAACGGGAATAAAATCTGAGTTTAGATGTCAAAGTGTGTGCCTGTGTTTATCAGGCTTTACTTACAACTTGGCATGAAGGGAGGTGGCGGGGAGGACGTGCGGATGCCGCCACACAGCTGACCAACAGCGGGAAAAGCAGCTGGAAGGCGGCCATGGTGCTGCAGCACAGGGAGAGTCCAGATCACACAAGTAAGAAACACATGAATGCAGGAAGCATGCTGGAGGTGATATGACTCGAAAAGGGAAGGAAGAGGGAAGTAGGCCTACCTACTATGTGACATGCGGACCTATGACAGTGCTATTTATGCCCTGAAATACAAAAGGGGCTTTTTGCTATATGCACATTTGACATTTCTCCTTTGTACAGAACTACTACACATCGTATTTAGCTGAAGAGCTGGTAGTCCTGAGAAAGAATGACTAAGCAAACGCAGCTGAAGGGTTTCCATCAGGTCTGACTAGACGTTATCGATTCTGTAACTGAAGGTTATTGTTTTGAAACAGAAAAAATAAAGATTGTCTGCCAGCCTTGGTGAGTCATCTTTTACGAGATGCTGTGAAGTGCTGTAGCTCATTAGTCTACGGAAACTTGCCAAAATATTTCCTGATACGTTCCCCAGAACAAAACAAAACAACATGTAACCTTGTAGGGTAGACAATGTGGGAGTAATTGGTATCACAGTAATGGTAAGTACCCATGGGGATGATAAATATGTGGAAATTTAGGTGAAACAAAAGCACTACCATAAGGGTTTGCAGATAGCCAAAAAAAAAAAAAACCCAGACAGGGTTTTAAATTAGAAATGCTATTTGTGAGAGATGTTACATAAGAAAACGTGTCTGCTTGTCATCTTAGTGTCACAAATAATATATTCATCAAAGTGGCTCTTGTGATGTTTGTGAGTAAATGCTGACTTTATGCAGCTGAAGAGCACTTGTAGCTGCATTATTCACAGAAACATTCATGTAGTGCCACTGAAAACTATTTGTTGGCAATCAACAAATAGACGTTTAAAACTCATCTTTGTTCAATAAGCATCTTGAAAATCAGCCACCCAGCTGCAATTAATGTGCAACTGAAGGCAGATCAAGAAGCTGTGACACGATTTATAAAGGCAAATACAAAAGGTTTATTGCACAAGTCACTCTACAGAACACATCAAAACATTTATAATCTGATAAAACACTTTGGCCTTTAATCAGCCACCATGAAGTAAGACATGGACTTCGATTAAGAGATATTTATTCAAGAGCTTTACTTAAGTATAATTTGGAGGTATTTGAACTTTGCATGCTACTTTGTACTTTCATGTCATTAATTTTCTGGGGAGAAATATTGTAGTTTTTATTCCACTACATTTATTTGAAGAGTTTCTGGTTTCTTTTAAAAACATACAATGAGCTTATAAAATACAATACATCATTAAAGGTTAAACCAGTGGTTTCCAGCATTTTTGGTTTGTGATCCCTTAGAATAAAAGTTTCTCTGTGGGTCTTTGTCACGTTTTACATGTCTAAAGTTCTCGCATGATTTCATCGAGGCAGAAAGAGGTAAAATTATCCAACAAAAAAGCAAAGATCAGAGAAAAGTAAAAAAATATATACACATATTTGTGTAGCAGAACTTCATCTTGGGACCCTTTGACCCCTTTAGCTTGGGAACCACTGGACTAAACTACCTAACTCTATATGAAAAAGTTAAAACTAGCTCCAACTCCAACAACTACAACAGTAAAATACTACTTACACATCGATGCATCAGTTATAACAACCTAATAATGCCATATGTAATAATTTATCAGTCAATCAGGACAATTTTCTGCAGAACTTTTGATACTTTTGGTACATTTTGATGATAATACTTGTGTACTTTTACTTAAGTATGAGTTTAAAAGCAATAGTTTTACTTGTAATGGAGTTTTTTTTACGTTTCTGTGTTGTATATTAGTAATGATTACTTCTTCCACCACTGTTTGTAATCATGTACACAGATTCTAACAAGCAGCATCTGCTCCCACAAGAGAGTCCAAGTCATCAAGCAACCACCAAGGCTTCCAAAAACCAAACCATGCAACAACAACATCATGCTTGAAGACTTTTTAAAGAGGGCTTAACATTTACCTCACTTTCAGCTGATGACTAATCCTTGCAGTGTGTCCTGACCATGTTGATTTCACATCCTCAGCACGCGCACCCACCCACTCACTGATCGATAGTAACCAAACCAGCACCGAAAATCTAAAGCTCCTCTCAGCTGACTCTTCCCTCCACATTGCACGACTCCGGCTGCCGTCCAGCCATCACATCCTGTGAGAATATCCTGCATCGCTCGGCCTCTTCCCCCCTCCCACTGTTCTCAGGGAAATGCCTTATAAGGGGGTTGGGAAGTCCAGTTTTATGCTTCACTTCAAGGAGACAACCCCCACAACTCCCCCTATTCCCCTCCAAAAATACCCCCTATTAATCCTAACATTGAATGATTTCTTTAGAAATAGTTTGGATGTTCTCACACACCAATCTCCGTTTGGAATTTGAGGCATTTCAATGTTTTACCACAAAGCTAAAAGTTCAAAGGTTACATCTGACTTTTTTAGAAGTTTTTCAAAGCAACCTTTTAGGGACAAATGTTTAAAAAGAGAGAGCATTTTTGATGCTCCATATCCCCACCCAGAGAGAAAAGTCAGCAGCAGTTATTGATGGAATTCAAAAAAAAAAAAAAAAAAAAGTCCATCCATCAGAGTTGTGTGGGTGTGTTGAAAAATCACACATCCTTTTTGAGACTGTGGGAGTAAGTCTGACTTGTCATGTGGCTTATTTCTGGTTCGCCATACTGTAAACAAATAACGCTCTACTTATAGTGAGTAAGACCAGTTTGCACATACAGACAAGTTCGCTTTAAATGACTGTACGAGTGTCTGAATGTCTCGACCAGCTGGGAAAGTGAGTGAGTAACACTCTCTTCTTCTGTGAAAACTGGTTAAGTGCTTTTGAGCAAGGCACTGAACCTCTGACTGCTTCAGTGGAGCTGTTCAGTGACTCACAGTGGTAGACTGTAGGTACATTTAAAGCAGGAGGAATCCTGTGAGTTGACAATAAGGATCAAATGTGTTTGCAACCATTGGTGGAAGACATATTTAGGTCCTCCCCCCTCCACTCAAAAATGTGTTTTTCATCTTGGATTTGCAGAATGATGTATGTGCAGAATTTGACACTGGAAGACTATTTTTACGTTCATCTGCTGAAAGTAGACATTTTCTCTGTGCTAACTGAAAATCAGATTTTAAGGAGCGGGCCTATGAGCATTATTTGTGACATCACAGATATTTTATAAGCCAATCCTGGTCCAATATTCAACTTACACAAGTGTGATGTGGAAACTTGAAGCCTCCAATGCACAAATACTAAGAGTTGACTTTTCATTGAAGTTGGAGACATCTTGTGTCCAGAAGGGAAAACTTCTGAAATTAAATACATTTGCATATTCATAGCATCCGGAATTTTTAATGAGGAGATGCCATTTCAAGGTTTTTTAATGAGGTAATTCTACTTTTTTTGTGGAAAAACTGTATCAGACACAAATTATTATTCAAAGTAGAGTAATGTAAAATACCAATAAATGTCCAGGAGCCGGTTACACCAGCTGTTCATAAACTCAAACTTCACCTAGTTACAACGAGTTTACTAAGTGGAGATTTACACATCGCTAACTTAAAACCAGTTGCACCACACAACCTAGTTCTTACGATATTAGCTGTTTCTAAATATTTACAGCTGCTAACCCCAGGTGGAACTGTTGTGTTAACTAGCTGAATGAACCAACTGACAAAGCTAATGTTAGTTTGCTAATATCTGACATGTTTATTGAAGAGTAAAAGAGGTAATATAGAATATGGTCAACATATCCGACCTGAAGTTTTAACATTTCACAGAAGAAACACACTAAACCTCAAATTACAAAACTTTATTCCAATAACGTCAGACTAAATGACCAGATAATGACTGTTAGCTTAGCATAATCAGATATTTCCCTCTCTCTGTAACCTGCTTGAACACTACTTACTCTAAAACACACAAATTAATCTCCAGGTGTGCAGATAGAAATAAAACAAAATCATACATTCACAAAGGATTGGCAGATAAGTTATTTTATCTTAAACCATTATGCTCCTAATGCTACAGTGACTTTCTGTTAACATAGTTTGTTGCTTTATTGGACAACAGATGGCTAGTGGTATATATGGTTTCCTAAAAACTGAATTACACAAGTGTCTTGTTAAGTACTGATGGTGCAACCTGATTTAGTAAATCAGTAGCTTGAAACTAACCAGTAGTTTCTAAGAACTTTGGAGAGACTATGCACAAATTTTACAATTTACAAACAGCTGGTGCTACCCAATCCTTCATTGAAAATGTTAAAAATAGTACAGAAGAATGTACCTAAAATATCAAAAGTAAAAGTACTTGTTATGCGGGATGGCCCATGTATTATTATATACTGTATGTAGCATATACTATTATTATTATTATTATTGATGCAATAATGTGTCAGTAGTATTTTAATTTTGTTGCTGGTTGAGTTGGAGCTCATTTTAACTACTTCATATATTGTTTGGGTAGTTAAATCTCTAAAATGCATCATATTTTATAAGTAGATACTATGTATTTTATGCAAAATCTTCTCTGCACAGTCAGTTATATTTGCCTGAGAATCTGAAAGTAGCATGAGGTAGTAAGTGCCTCAAAATTGTATTTGTAAATGTATTTTGTTACTCTCGACAACTGCTCGCAACTGACATACACTGGCGGAGGAAGTTTTCAGTACTTCAGTGCATACTTACGTAAAAGTGGCAGTACTACAGTAAAAATACTTTTTTCATTCTGTTCAATTTTTTTTTTTCGTATTCCTTCTCTGGCTGGTTGACAATAATGTACAGATATGTTTACAACCAGTGCTGGGAGATGTATTTTGATATTTTAATTAAGTAGTAACAATTAGTAAAAGTATTACAGACAGAATTTAAAGTATCAAAACTAAAAATTATTATGTTTAAGTCACAGTTGAGGTGATGAAGCTAATTTTAGCTGCTTTATATACTTTGACAAAACAGACTTACGAAGAAGATGCAGAGGATGGTCTCCATCTGCTGATGAAGACCATTTAATATGGTTGAAAGCTGCAGTTAAAAGCTATTTCCAATGTTGGTAATTAATTTTTATGCTTAACCTTAAAAACAATACAGATGAAAAGTCCTGTAAGTACAATGGATGCAATGATAGCAGCTATTACACAGATCCATCGCCATGACAACTGAGCAAACACCATCTGCTGATGAAGACAGTGTGGACCTTGAGTTGTTTTTTATCAAATTACCATTTCCAGGCTCAAGAATGAGTTTTGATCCTTTACTTTATACAGTTTACAGTTAGGTTGTTTAATCTATAATGTTTGAAATTGTTTTGAATATTAAATCTTAAAAAGTAACACTATAATGTACAGTATCTCTTTCTGAAATTAAGTGGAGTGGAAGTATTAAAAATTATGTAAAATGGTAATACTTAAAGAACAAGTACCTGAAATGTGTACCTCAGTACAGTACTTGAGTAAATGTACTTAATTACTTTCCACCACTGCTGAAATGTATGTGCAAATTGATGTAAATATTAAGATAAACATATAAGATTTAGTCTTACCTGGTTGCTCGTTGGACATTCGTAGCAGGTTTGGTTTCACATTCACCATCCTTTCATCCTTCATTATGCTTTACCAGGGGTGTCATGTGTTCAGCTCTCTCTCTCACACACACACACACACACACACACACACACACACACACACACACACACACACACACACACACCTACAGCTTCAAATTACTAATAAACCACACCGCATGATGCACACTCTCCCTGGGGGATTCTCCCCTTTTATTTACCGGGATTCCCAGAGTTTTTGTTTCCCTTTCCATGCAGTTTAGCGTAACCATCACTGATGGCCGGGAGGAGTTTATTTTCCATATTTTTGTTTCCTGGAGGGACTGAGTGAGATCAGTGGGATGTTATTCCAACACATTAATCAGTAATTCAGTGAAGGAGGTGAAAAGGGATGTTACCAGTGACTGATTGTTCTGTCCTTACTCTGTTAAATGTTCAGTTAGAGCAACGCTGCCTCCTCCTGCTCAGAGTCAGATAATGCAGCATTTTTTTTAATTATGCAGCTGACTTTGTTATCAGTAAGTTGCCTCATCACCTATACTAACTAAAACTTTGTATACAGTTGTATAACTGTGCAAATGTAGAAATGAAATCAACATCAGATTCATAAATTTGCTGGTATTAATAGTCTGGATGACATTATAGCAGAGATAAAGAAATGAAATTATAACAGCATATGTCTGCAATAATCATTATTTTCAATATTGACTGCAGCTAATGATTATTTTCATTACTTATTAATATGTCAGTTACTTTTTCAATTATTTATTTAGTCTATAAAATGTCAAAAATAAAGAAAAGTGATGACTTCTATTCTATTTATTATTCTATTTTCTAGTCTCTATTATGTGACCTTTACGTGTGATATTACGTGGGTTCGCTGGCTATCTTTGGGTTTAAATCAAGTTTTTTTCTGTACAATGAAGCTGACTCACTTTTATCAAGAGTAGATCACCATGGTAACCAATGCTCTCTCTGTGGCTGGACAAACCTATATAATTATGTTTAAATCTCAATAGATTCATCACAAAAAATACGGAATAAAAAATACTCAAACCTCTTACCACAACAGGTCACAATCTCTTAAATTGTTCTAGACTTTACATCGTAAACTTCTCAAAAAACTTAAGTACAAGGTCAAGAGGTTGTGATATACAGCTCAACAAGCTAGTGAAGCTCTGTAAACAGAACTGCGTTCCCTCACATACTCAGTGTGGTCTGCCTTACACAGAACTACTCTCTAAAGACTGAAAACGTAATCGCTGTTTTTAATCTTTGGAGCCGTTTCTAAACAAACTAATGTGGCGGTAATCTTCGTGGTGAAGGAACATGTCACCTTGTAAAACAGTGTGGTTCACTGACATATTTAAATAGTTTTTTAAGGTCAAACGGATGTCTACGGCACAAAGGAACAAGATATATCAGACTTTGGATACACACAGGATACTTCATTCATTTTGTTCATTGTTGGCTGCGGTACAAGGACAGAGGTAAGCACACATCTTCTAAGAAATGTTTTGGAAAGACTGTACCATGTAGTAGCCTGTTGGTGTATTAATATTCATAAGTAGGTATTCACACAAACAAAACATCACTTAAAGTGCACTTACTTGCTATTTCTGGACTACTGGCATCCACTGAGGGGCCACAAGGACACCCACAAATACTTAGGCGACACACATATACACACTCCAGTGCTGTAAAACAGTCTGGGTGGCCATGAGACTTGATGGTCTACAGCTCGTACCATGTACTGTAATAGCAACTTCACCAGTTTGATACAGTCATATACAGTACATACACACATAGACACATGCATATACACAGTCTGGTTTATCTGTCCTGTTGTTTTGGCTGTTTTAATTTATATATTTACCACGGATGGGGACTGCAAATTATCTTCAGGTGGACGCCCTGTATACATGTACTCTGTATACATTACATCTGTTGCATTGCTTATCTGTATATAACTTAAATAAACAAAGAAACACACTTGTTAACTGTTCAGTAAAGGCAAAAATGTCCAAAATTATCAGCTTTAACTGATTTTTTTTTTGGCCACTTGGGGGCAGCAGAAACAAGTATGATATGGTGAACTTGTTAGCAAACAGATTCCCATTTACACATCAAACAGACACAAAGCAACGTTAGCAGTCATTGGAGTAGTGCTTCTGGCCACCTGAATTTAAGTCATATTTTACATTTTTCTCCTCTAACCCCTGGGGGAAATGTTTGGCTGTTTAACTGCTAAATGTTCCACTTTGTTCATCAGCTAGTTGCTAGCTTTTGTCAGTCTGTTGTTTCATGCTGGGTGAGTAGCTAGCCCCATTGTGAGCGTCTCATGTGTTTTCTCTCAAAGACAATTGATAAATGATGTTTGGAAAATCTGGTTGCACATTTAAAAACACTTTTTTTTTCAATCACCAGTTAATTATCCTCCAGAGAAACCAGTTACTACTTATGCTAATTTTAGAGGCACACACTGCAGCTAGGCAGGTAGCAACAGTTTTTATAGATGGGTTTCTGAGCATCAAAGCAAACTTGAATGACTGAAAGTTTATCAGAAGAAAATACCCAAGAAAGCTCTTTAGGACTGAAGGGAACAGTCAGGTCATAGTTTTATGTTGGTTAAATCTACTACCAGAAACCCATTCGAAATATATACTTATTCATGTGATCCACTGTTAAAATACTATTAAAGGTGCAGTGTGTTGGATTTAGCTGCATCTGCTGTGAGGTTACAGATTACAACAAACCCCTCGCCCTCCTCTTCCAAGTATGTAAGGGAACCTACGGAGGCTGCGAAACTAAAGAAAAACACGAAGGGCCCTCTCTAGAGCAAGTGTTTGGTTTGTCCATTTTGGGCTACTGTAGAAACATGGTGGTGCAACATGGTGGGCTCTGTGGAAGAGGACCCACGCCCTATGTAGATATCATAAAGGGCTCATTCTAAGGTAACGAAAACACAACAATTTTTTATTTTCAGGTGATTATACACTAATTAAAACATACTTATGAATATTATATTCTATTTCTACCAAGTCCGTTCTGCCAGATGCTGTTAAATTCTACACAATGCACCTTTAAAAGTATTGAGTTATTAGTATGGTTGCTCAGAGGGAGCGAATTATGTAATGTGATGCCTCCAGTTTAATGCCATGTGAATATAAATGAGTAATATATTAAAATTCCTTAAACCTTGAAAAAAGCAGTTCATCCAGTAATAAGGATTTGGTGAGAATATAATAATAAAAAACAACAAACAAATAGATAATTGGCCAGGAATAGGTTTTATATAAAATTTGAACAAGTGGATACAGAGGCGATATTATGTGTATAAAAAAATACATACAATAAAAGGAAAATAAATGAATCTTATCTTTTCTATTTTTGAGCAGATGTTCAAGTTAGCTGATGAAATGTAAAAGGCACTAAATGTACAACATTCCAGTTTTTAAGACGTTAAACAGAGGCCAAGGTCATTAAGAGATGAATGAAAATAAAAACAAACAAACAAAAAAAAAAATCACAGGGCATTTGTTGTCTTTGATATGCAAGACATAGTGCAGATTTTACAACATAACATACCAAACAATTCTCAAATAACACACAACTATTTACCATCGAAGAACACTAAGCACGCACTTTAAGACTTGTCAGGAGCGGAGTGAATGCTGCAACCTGCATTCACTCAAAACTTTTAAAGACACCAACACACCAAATGTTGCGCGTGAGCTTGGTCCAACTGTAAATCTTTCATAATTTATAGTTTATATCACAATTTCTACAACAGCACTAAAACACCTGCAACAAGTCACGATTAGAAGCAAAGCGACCAGCAGTAAAGGCCTGTCAGTATCATACAGGTTGTCTTCTTTTTGATTTTGTTGAATACACTGAATTACATGCTAGCTAGTGAAAAACAAACATAAACCAACAGAAAAAGTCTTTACGATAAAATGCACTCGGAGGACTACAGTGCCTGCATTGTGTGATGTTTCAGCCTCAAAGTCAAAATGCACTGAATTAAGATTAATATTCTTAAATCAGAAGGTAGTGAATGAAAAATATTTAGTGTGCTGATGCTGCCATGCAGAGATAAAGTCAGCCAGTAAAACAAGAGCTAGCGAAGCAACTAACTGAATATTTGGTCAGAAGTGTAGATTGATAGAAATAGATAATTAAGTCCAGGTTGATCCAAGACAACCTGGAACAAACATTCATGGTCTTCAGTGGATGAATCCTGATGACTCCTAGCACCTAAAACAGCTCAACACTTCAATTAGGACACTTCTAAAATAACTGACCACATTCCTGTCAGGCTCAGGTATATTTTGAGATGATTGCAAACATGCTAAATTCTAGCATGTTATACTAAGACACACAATGCTACCATGTCGACTGTTGCATAAGAGCAACTTCACAGCTGCTGAAAATCTTGTCCCTGCTGACCTCCAGTGGTTCAACTTCTCACTTTGCTGTAGTGATGAAGACTTGCTTAGACTCCAGGATGTGTCAGTACACCATGACATTACTGTTGGGTGTGGTTGCAGGTGCAAAACAGCCCTCTTCTAACCACCACATCCAACCAGGGGAAACAACACGCTAATAGGGCTGTAGCCTCCTGGTTGATTAGTTGGTCGATATGCTCTCGTCCGACCAAATTCTCATCGGTCGAATAATTACCGTGTTACTTTCATAAGGAGAAAAGTGCTACATCAGTAGCGTTCCAGGATTAATCCATTATTTCCTGCGGCAGGAGGTACAGACTAACAAATTACCTGTGAAAACAACGGGGGTTCAGAACTTTGAACTTGCCCAACCTAATGGAGACTACTAGGTCCAACTGTACTCAACATTGACTAAACGTTTACTGAATCAGTGTTTCTCCATAATGACAAAAATGAGAAACCCCACCAGCCAAAAATAACGCCAAATATCCATTCATTCAGAAATCAATAGCGTTTGGGAGTCTCTGTGCAGCGCTATTCTGGTACGTGAGGCAACCTCTGTGTCATTGCCTGGGAAACTATTGGTAGCGTAACTCCTTTTAGGAATAACTTAGCAACAATGAATTAGCCTAACCTGAAGACGCAAAACAGAGAAATAGAGAACAGAGAAATGTGTGGCTGCTGATTTCACTGTGCACTCTGTCCCGTCACAAGGCGCGGGATGCAGCCTTCAGATCTGGACACACATTGGCACTGAGGGCAGCGAGGAGGAATCTGGAGGCTGGGATTAAAAGAGCAAAGGTGGAGTATGCTCTTAAAATTCAGGGTCATTTTTCCACCAATGACCCCCGGAACATGTAGGAGGGCATATAAACCATCATTGACTACAGCAAGAGAGATACTGAATGCCCCTGGGACCTGTCTCTCCCAGATGCCCCTTAACATATTCTATGCCCGCTTTGAAGCCTCCAACTCCTCCTCCAGCTCCAGGCTCACTGTTCCACCAGGTGAGCTTCCCCCTTAGTGTGTCTGCTGTGGACGTGAGGAGAACTCTGCAGCGCATCAACCCCCCGGAAAGCAGCAGGCCCAGACGATATCCCGGGAAGGGTGATGGGCTGTGGTGCCAGTGTGTCTTAAGACTTCCACCATCATCCCGGTGCCCAAAAGTACAGCAGCAAAAAGCATGAATGACTATCGCCCGGTGGCTCTGACCCTGATAATCATGAAATGCTTGGAGCGGCTCTTCATGGTCCACATAAGGAACAACATTGACATCAATATAGAGCCACTCCAGTACGCCTACAGGAAGAACCACTCTACATCGGACGCAGATCATCCCGTAGACTCTTGCCAATAAACTACTGCTGCGCAGATTAACACCTTCCCTTTGCAGATGGGACCTGGACTTTTTGACACACTGGCCACAGACTGTGAAAATCCACAGCATTTCGTCCTCCCCCATTACCCAAGGATGTGTCCTGAGCCCCCTGCTGTACACGCTATTCACATATGACTGCTCAGCCAAACACCCAGGCAGCCGTATTGTGAAATTTGCAGACGACACAGCAGTAGTGGGACTGATATCCCACAATGACGAGTCGTTGTACCGGCAGGAGGTGAAAGATCTGGTGGACCGGTGCGGGGAGAATAACCTCTGCATCAATGTGGGGAAGACGAAAGAGCTGGTCGTGGATTTTAGGAGTAAAAGCCACATTCCCTCCCCCCCGTTCATCAGTGGAGCAGCTGTGGAAATGGTCCACATTTCAAGGGACTTGAAGTGGACCATAAACACCTCCAACATCTTAGAGAAGGCCCACCAACGCCTTTATTTTCTTAGGAGGCTGAGGCAGGCCGGCCTCAATACCTCAGTGCTCTACAGCGTTCTACAGGTGTGTGGTGGAGAGTACACTCACCTTCTCCATCATCACCTGGTATGGGAACTGCTCTGCTGCTGACAGGAAGGCGCTGCAGAGGGTGGAGATCACCCGCAAGCAGCCTTCCTTCCATTGTGGACATCTATATCAGCAGGTGCAGAAGCAGTGCGACCCGCATCATGGGGGACCCTACCCACCCGGCCAATGGAGTGTTTTACCCCCCCCTCCCCTCGGGCAAGAGGCTGCGGAGCATTAAGACCAGAACAACTAGGCTCAAATGCAGCTTTTACCCAGAGGCTGTTAGACTGGTGAACTCCATGCCTCATTAAACACACTTTCACCGTTCTGCCTCTGTGCTGCTATCTGTCATGCTGCCATGTTATCATTACTTAACATGCTGCTCTGTTTTTAACGCTGCTCAGCTCTTTTTTTTTTTAATCCACTGCACTGCGGTATTGATTAAATATGCTTATAATTGTTACTTATTCTTAGTATAGGACTAATTATTAGACTTATTGCATTGTACGCTGCTGGACCTCTGCACAAATTTCGTTTCATGCGTAAGCATGCAAATGACAAAAATTAACCTTGAAATTTGATGTCCTGGTGGGATAATCTATTCTATCCAGCTATTTTGTTTCATGTGCGTAACGAGCTTTGCAGCCCTGCCAAGTTGCTACAGAGTCTTGTAAGGAACATTGTGAGCACAGCAGTGCAAGACAGACAAAGGCAATAATCAATACAGTAGAAAATGGTACAATCAGCTCTAATAAGGATCTAATCAGCAATACTTGCTGCTGGTGGGTGTCCAAAAAACATCTTAATTTTGTGGTTTTTGTACACACTGTTGACTAAAGAAAGCTTAATTCAAGCCATTTTGAATTTGACAGGCTCAACACCTCCTGCAGGCACTGTATTGAAGTTGGAGTGTCCGGTGACGAATGATTAAGACTAAAAAGAGAAAAAAGATTTAGCATGCCACCAACTGTCTAGACCTCTACAGCAAACTACTTTCCCTCTCTGGAAAGACATCCACAGCCATACCACACTGGAATGAGTTACAGTAAACAGCACTATATCTTACATGAGCAGGAAATATATACAAATATTGGTCGACACAATTATTTACTGCATTTTGGAATGACAAGCTGAAGCTGAAGGCGTTTAGACTGGTTGCAACACAAACATCATTCTCATAGATAAGCAAACCATTGACAAACAAAAATACAAGATAAATTTGGCTGTTAAATGCTTCAAGACAAAGGAAAACCATAAGATTTTTGGAATGTATTGTAAAGCTTAAAAGCATCTGTAAAGAACTTACCTAATATTACTGTTGACATTAGACATTTGGCCCATAATTTTGGAAAAAAAAAAAGCTTTACGTGATACATAGTTTCTAAAGAAAAAGGATGGATATTTTCATAATTATGATTGTTATGTTAGTAAATTGCATGCAAACAGTGTTTTAGCATTTATTTTGTCCCAACAAATGAGAGCTCCCAGATTTAAGAAAAAGAGATATTTCACCTCAGTGGAAAATTGTTTTGACGTGCGTATTTTTAAAAGTTACTTACTTAAAACTAAGTTGAAAAGAAAAGAAAAGGCCCAGGTTTATTATCATTAGCAGCAAACCTTTTATTTCTAAGTGCACCTAAAAAAAGCAAAAACATCTTGTAGTCTGATGCAAAAAAAAACCAGAAATCTTCCTGGGTTGCATCGTCTGTGTTATTATGCACTTTTAAAAAAAAATAAAGACGAGAGCAACCAAAATTTGGTTCATTATTTATAATTATATAAAATTCTGATAATAACCAGAAGGCAGAATAAAAAGGTTAAAGAACATGTTCCACTGAGGTAAAAATCAAAAGGGAGGCAACGTCTTTAAAAAAAAAAAAAAAAAAGGTACCACAACAACATGCCAGAACTTTACAGAAAAGTGAAGCATTCACAGTAATACAACGTCAGACGGCTTCTTCTGTTTTGCGACTCGTTGAGGAGTACCAACTTTAGCTTGTAGATGTCATTATAACTGCATGCAAAGTTACTGTAGGCAATGTAAAATCCAACTCTACATTATTCATCCCCCCTACTAAACAAGATCACCGCGTGGAACTGCCCGACGGGTGGAGACGAACTGAGCTTCAGCAGCTTGTTGCACCAGCTGTGTGTAAATTCAAACATAGTTTAGCTGAAATGTACTTTGGAAGTCCGGCAATAGTGTTATAGAAAAAAACAGGCTTCACCATAAAAGCGAGTTACAAAATTGAGTTGATACATAACTTGGAATTGGCATCTGTCTCGGTGTGTAATGCTGGGTAGACGTTGTACGGATTAAGCCTGAATTGATCCCCCACACAGCCAAATTTGGTCGTGTCTGCTGTCGTTTGACGTTCAGTTTGAGATCGTTTCAGATCCGGCTGTCGGATGTATTTCTGACAAGTTAGAAACTTTTGGACGACTGTCTTTCAGCTTGAGCATCACCACGATCCGATTTCTCACACCACTGCTTGTGCAACAAACTGCAGAGCTTAGATTTGTGTGTGTGTGTGTGTGTGTAGTCACAAAGCCACAAATATTAAAATAAAATTAAAATAAAAATATTTTTACATGTGGAATGATTTTGATGAAGGCGTTCTTATTTTTACTTTGAACCCTGTGTTAGAGAACAACTTCTTATCAACTTGGCTGATGTTACGGAGCAATGTATCGCCCGCTGGAGTGTTTCTTTTAGTGTTTATAATAATGCATATGGAAACATTGTTTTATTATCATTATGTTTTCAGAGGAGAGAAAAAAGAAACTGCATCAGTTTTGTCCCTGTTAAAATATCCCCACCCTTCCCAAGAGCAGCTGATAGAGAGGTCTGATACTTTACTGTGTTGTTTTGTGGGGGGTTTTTTTTTTTCTTTTCTTTTTTTGGTCCCCGGTTCCTCTTCAGTTTTTACGAATGTCTGCGTAGACCACTGGCTCCATCTTATGAAATGAGTTTTTGCTGCCTGAGTGATCCAACTGGGCGTATATCACCGGGCCCTGAAGCATACCAAGAGAAAGCAGAGTGGAAAAGAGAAGCAGTCAGTAACACACACAAATACATCCAGAACAATCACAACAAGACGCCAAGAACAGAGAAGAACCTTGATATAAGCAAAAGGCCTATGTCGTTCCACTATTACATCATTCTTGAACTCATGCTGATGGTTAAATGTTAATAAATGAACTCTCTAGTGTAAAAAAATTGCATTTTATAATTTTTATAGTTTCTGCATGGCAGATTAGTACTATTTTATGTTGCGAAAAAGATTATTATAGTTTTGCGCCTCACTGACTTAATGATTAGATGCCACAATTGATTCTCATGCATACAGCGGATTAAAGCTAAAACGATTAGTCGAATGAAAGAAAATTAATGTGCATTTTGATAATTGATTAATTCAGTCATTTTCAAGGAAAAATGCAAAATTATTGCTCCTAAAATGTGAGGTCTCAATGCTTTTCTTTGTCATATATGATATTAACTTGAATATTTTTGGATTTTGAGTTGCTGGTTAGATAAAATAATGAGTCTGAAAACATCATCTTGGGCTGTGGGAAATTATAATTAGTGTTTTTCAGTTTTCAGACCTCTTATAGATAAAAAATATGAAGTTTTCAGTTGGTCACAAACCTCAACTTCTACAGAAAACATGGTGAATGCTGCTGTTCAGTTGCATATTTGCATTTTTCCATGTGAAGTGAACAAAGACATGTGCAAATGTCCACTTGAATTGAGAGTCTTTCCAAGAAAATTAATGGTTATTTCGAGTTATATGCCTCCATGAATGAGAAAGCAGCAGCGGCATAAAGTAGAGGGTTTGAAGGACCTTTGGAATTAAGTCTTTCTGAGTTGTCTCTCTCTCACACACACACATACACACACACACAATCACTGCTTGTGACTGTCTCCCTGCTTGTTCCAGAGATGGAAAAAGGACAGACTGACCCAAAACTTTGAGATCTCATTAACTGGGCACTAGAAACTTCCAGGAAAACAGCGCATTTTCAAGAGTGACCTCGAGTCATCACAAATTTAAAAGGAAAAATATCACATTAAGGAAGTAATGATACAATTTAAAAAGGACATTTAAAACCACATACACTGTTTGGGAGCCAAATGAATGATAACTTGATATTTTGATCCATTTTTAAAGCCCTACAATGTGAATTTGTATACCAAAATATTACGCCACGATATTTCTTTATACTGCTATTATCTACTTATTTCATTTCATGTTGTATTGGGCAACATGTTATCGACTCTGGCGTTCAGACCGACATTAGCTCTGCATGACAAAACGTAGCCATGCAGAAAACAACGCGGGGTCGTCTGGCAAAAAAGTCGTTAACCTAATCACTAATCTGTAGCTCCAACTGGACTTCCTGGATTTTATTTCATTGCCTCACTGGTACCTTAAACAACACACTCCCAACAACGCAGCCCCTTGCGCTGTTTTAACACAGGGCTGTTTCCGGTCTTTAGTCTTGCATTTAGTGTTCAAATTTGATAGTTTGTTTTGCTTTGTGTCTGCTTGTATTCCCGCTGTTGTTTGTTTTATTGTTCATCTGATAGTTCTGGTACTTAAATATTCTTGTCACATGATCTTAAACTCTACTTTTGTATCATTTTGCAACTTTTTGTTTTGATAAGTGCTATATATATATATAAATTATTATAAATATTACCTTGTATTGAAGTTTTTTATTATTGTCTGAACCAAATACTGTACATACATTGTATGAGTGGGCAGTGATAAAGATATTGAGTATATTTCAGGTCTGTTTTGCTAAACAACATAGCCACATAAATGCAACACTCTCCCAGTGAAAGGGTGGCAGCCAGTGGATTTCTTGGTCCACCAGCTCCTACCTGTAGTGGACCCGAGGGACTGGTACACCTGGAGCCCTCCTGGCTGGACTCCACCTTCTTTCGTGGCTGCGGAGCCTGAGAGCTCACACTTTCCAAGGATGTACATCTAGTTTAGGGTTACGATTTGCCATGGTGTAGAGCAATCATTGGTGCACAGTCAAATGGAGACAAAGACAAATAATGGGACACGAGACAAAAATAAAACAATGAGAAATGAGCACATGGAACAAAGTTCATGGCAGCTCCCAGTGGTTTGGCAGAGATATTGAAAGCAGTGACACTGGGAGGAAACTAGAGGTGCAGTGATGGGATATACAGCGACATCAGACTGGTGCTGATGCAGCTTCCAAGTATTCGGCCTCAATTCCTAAAATAAAGCTACCACAATAGCTTTATTTTAGGAATTGAGGGCCAATACAATGTTAAAAGTTTGCAGAGGAAGGTCAACAGTTATCTATAGCTGATCTTCTGTCGGTGATATGGGCATTTCTTACTGTTGCTGTTTTTTGTTTGACAATTTAATCAAGAAAATAAACAGTAGATTAATCCATAATGAAAATAATCGTTAGCTGCAGCTCCGGTAATAACCAGAGTAATTGCTGAGATCTTAGAGTGTGGCAACATCGCTGAATATAGGCCCAACAGGTTAATAAACACGAGCAGTCATAGTTTACATTATTTTGGTAGATAGGGCTGATGGCCTGAACTATGAAAAAAATAAACCCTATGTCATAAAAAAGGGTTTTCTATAAGAAACGGTTAACTGTAACTTTCTCTGAATGAACTGTTTTGGAGTCTATGTTAAAATGAATGTTCAAAAGAAGAATATCTAACCTGTTGTGTTGTCTTCTCTCCATTTAATTAGTATGGTTTACAATTATTTTAATTGAAAATAGTTTTACAATGGTCAGGATATAACAACCAAAATAAATGACTTAATAAATTTGTACTTGGATCGATACTTTCATCAGTCAATCCGTTCAATTATTCAGTCCATGGACTGTTGTAAAGCATAACAATCAAACAGGTTATCAGTGCACCTCTAGCAAAGATACATAACATGTATAACAGCATGTACAGCAGGAGAGGCAGCGTCCTGGTGGAAGACTATTTCACTTACCTACATGAGCTTAATAATGAACTGTCAACTTTTTATGTTGCATCATTTCAAAGTGACTAAACACTCAAAACAATTTTGTTGACTAAACATGCTTCTTTAAAAAAAAAAAAAAAAAAGCTGGTTATGAAAAGCAAGTCTTGACAGAAACAACAATGGTTAGATGACATAGTGACAAGTTAATAGAAAGAAAGGCTGTGAAATTAGTCGTGTTAACACATTGAAATGGAAGAAAGTGACTGGCACCAGTGCAAAAAGCAACCCCAACGATCACCAGTACTTCAGCTCACAGGCTCAAACCATCCAACAGTCCGTTAAGAGCTGGCTTTAAAAGGCGTTTTCAAACCCGTAGTTCATTTGGTCCGAATCAGTAAACGAGTCAGTAATTTGGGGTGTTTTCCCCTTGGTTCAGTTTCTTTTCACACAGAATAAAATCCATGTGAACAGAAACACAGCACACAGCAAAGCACACCTGACCATGGGAGCCATTAAGCTTAAATTGAGGTCAGATCACGTTCCCGCCAACCTCAGTATGGTTGTTTTCGTCTGAACCTGAGTATGATTGCTGTGTTCAAATCTACCCAAATGAATCTCACCAAGGCGGAAAACAAACCAGACTCCGATTCAACCAGACAAAAAACACGCAGGACTGAAAACGCCATTAAATAAGTCTTAATGCTAAATTCAACGTCCGTAACATCTCTCAATATATGGTTATCTCTCTCAAACAGAGCATGCGAGGTAGAAATGGTCAAACTACCTCAAGCATACACAGGAAACTAAATCTAGTTTTTGACAATGTCTTAAACAAACATGTTAATAATTAGTAACACATCACAAACAGCCCGAAACACACAGCTTTTTCTTCACAGGTTAACGTAGAGAGAGAGAGAGAGAGAGAGTGAACCCTTCTCCCATGCAGAGAGAGTTAGAAAGTGTTATGGTCTGATTATTTAATCTCTGAGTTAAAATTAACTTGAAAAGAAAATAAAGATTCAGGGAACAATCACACGGGGCATAAAATCAATCTGTGAAACTTTAACAACATCAAATGTCATTTACATTTAAGCTTCACATGCTGAATGCTTAAATGTGAGCTGTGAAATACTGTATGTAGATAATGAGGACCCAACTGCATTGCTTACACTACTGCTACCTTATTTACAATATTAAACCTTATACTACGATTATAACCATTACAAATATAGCTGAATAATCCCAAAGCCAACGAGAATACTCGATTCTGATTGAGGTGTGTATTATTTTCAGATAACTAACTAACTCTGAGGATTATTGTCAGACATATTGCTGCATATTGCTGTTACTAAGAGCCATGTGGAAGAACAAAGGTCATCTTTCCTTAATACTACTGTTGAAGTAAACATCTCCTGTAGCTTATCTCCTGTCTCCCGTAGGATGGTAGCCGACGCCTTATGTAATATTGATGCGCGGAAAATCAACAGGTGATGACAAACTGGAAACATTTGCTTTTAAATCTTCAGCATAGTTAATTTCTGAATACATAACTCATATTTTCAGTCTCAGCATTACCTCTGGCATCATTCCTACAGTTTGGAGGACTTCCTCCTCTCCATAAAGGTGGTAGCAAATCTGAATTAAATAATTATTGTCCAATCTCTAAACTATCCTGTCTTGCAAAAATACTTGAGTCGCTTGTTAATGAATAGTTGAAATCGTTTTTATCCATTTCAGTCTGGCTTCAGGCCTTAGCATAGCACTATTTCTGCTACTTCTTTAGTTATTAACAATGTAGTCTTACCATTAGATAACAAAAAAACACTTTGGCTTTTTATTGATTTAACAAAAGCTTTTGACACAGTTGACCACTCTGCTTTTACAAAGACTTTCTTCTTTGGGTTTTGAAGCTACTGTTATGAAGCTATTGCTGCCTGTGTTTTCAGAAGAATCTCTCTGATAGGTCGCAGTGTATCAGAATAGGTAATATTCAGTCCTCTTTTCTCTCCATTACAAAGGGAGTTCTCCAAGGTTCTGTCCTTGGACCAGTTTTATTCAGTATTTATAAAAATAATACTACCTCTTCATTGTACAATTGTAACTTCCATCTATATGCAGATGATGCAGTCCTTTATTCCTGTGCAGATTCTATTCATGCTGCCATTCAAAATCTGCAGTTATCAATTATCCTCCTTCAAAAACACCTTCTTTAATTGAAACTGTATTTTTTTAAAAAAAAAAGTTCTATGGTGCAGCTGTGCAGCTGGAAACACATAATAGAGCACACTTACCCTTCATAATCATGGCGGTTGTGAATCATCCTCATGACAACGCAGGCAGCTACGGCAATGAGGACGAGGAGAAATAAAGCACCGCAAACTGCTCCAACTATGATGGGAGTTTTGCTCTGCGGGAGAGATTCTGGACACAATAAACACAAAAGGAACAACATTCATGCTTGGTTTAAAAACATCAAGTTGATTTTTCAAAAAACACAAACAATTACTGCCGAAAAGCCTCGTGACTGTTATGGTGGATTGCTCTCCAAGGCTTTTTGAATCTCTAACACTGAGTTTCTGTATTTAAAGTTACATTTTTTCATTGAGTAACTTGATATTATTCAACTTTGTTTGTTTAGGAAAAATACAACGGCGGCTCTTTGTGACAGCTGAAAAAAAGTCAGTCAAACATATTTTGATAAACAAACAAATGTGTTTTATTTTGCATGTAATATACTCCCACCTGGAAGGTGGGGCCAAAATATAACATGCCAACACATGCACATGTTAGCTTCATGCAAATGAAAACAAACAAGAACAATGCATCTGATTAACATATCTGAGTAGGAAAGGCTTTTATATTTTGATTACACCAGATCTCACAGTGCCAATACCGGTGAGGTGTGGAGGTGAGATATTAAACTGAAGCTGCAAGTGTCCAGAAACGGATGAGAGTCAATTCAAGCTAAGATTAGGCTTAAAAGGATCACAGGTGCCCATATGAACCCCCAAGGGATGGGAGCCAGAATCCACAGTGTGTCATTTTAAACAAAAATGCTTTTTAAAGTTTTTTTTAATCGACCTGTTGCTTAATGTTCTCTGGACAGCAAAATTCATCCCTCGTTGACATTTAAGAGCTCTACATCCAACTGAGACATGTACTTTTCTCCCTACATGCACTTTAACGCAGTGTTGCACAACTGCTAACTGCTTGCTCTTTTTTGTTTTTTTTTCTCTTGGAATTTATATGTTTTTATCTTTTTTTTTTTTAAAGGGAATTTTTACATGTACAGTATATCTTTATCCTTTCTGTTGTTGTTGCACTGCTGTGAGCTGGGAGGAGCAGCATTTTGTTTTTTTTGTGTATGCAAATAAACAAGAAAATGAGAAACTAAATCTTGAAATCTTGAAAAAAAATCTTATATGAGGCTTCAGCAATCTGAGTTAGTCTTATCAAGTTGATATCTGCCACTTTTACAGTATTTTTAGCATCAAAATCCCTGTTGTGGGGCCCGTCCTTTCATCCCAGTTTAGTTAAACTGGTTTTAAAATATTAAAACAAGGCTGGTAACAGTTACAAAACTGGGTCAAGAAAAATGCAACTAGTTTTTTAGGGCAGCCATATGGCCCTTTATAAAGCTTTATAAAGCTTTTTTTATGTTTTCCCATAGATGCAAAATACTTATTGTTCCTGGACTTCTTAGTCCAACACAAATTTCCAAATTTCTCTGTCTTGTACCACTTTGAAATTTCATGTTTTTAAATTAAACCATGTCAAGCGTCAATTTTATTAGTGTGTTTTAATAGTTTAAATGGAACATTTGGAGCAACGTGGCTGATGATCTGGGAGTAAACTGAGATTTAAAGAAGATTTAAAAGGTGATACACTTTGGTTTAAAGCTAGATTTAAAGCTTCGGTGCAGCAGCATTTTAAGATAATCTAGGTTTTTTCTTAAAATTCTAGGTGGTGTAAGCTACCTTATGTGTCCAAAATGTCAGTACATAGTCAGGAGAACCCAAATTACTGAAAACCCAATCAGCCAACTGCAGTCGATGACCAGATCAGAGTAAAGTTGCCTAGAAACGTAACAGGTTCAGCACAATGAGAGACACTGCAGGCTCAGATTGCTCTATACAGCAGTCATATTATCCAATCAGCATGTATGACAGTGAGTGGGTGTACACAATGGGCCAAGGCCACAGTCCTGCTCATAACATGGCAAAGAGAAGCAGGTACATTTAAAAAAAAAAAAAAAAAAAAGCATCATCCTTAGAGTATCCAGAATGTATCCAACAAACAAATTAATCAGTTGTCAACCTTGAGGCATTAATGAAAACATCTGAACATTCACCTTTCAGAACAACCCTGAGCTCTGTTCGAGCCTGTGTCCCCTGTACGTCTGGCGGGTTCTTCACGTCACAGAAGTAGGTGCCGTTGTCACTGAACTGAGCAGAACTCAGCTGTATAGAAGCGTCCCTCTTGTTTATGTCTCCAATAAACTGCACTCTGTCTTTGAACTCAGCTTGTCCTGGGAATCCTTTCCCATTGGAAAAGTAGAAAATCTGCAAAGGGAAGAGATTGGAAATAAAAAAAAAAAAAAGCAGCACTCTGCTTCATAGTATCAATAAGACATCGATACTGTAGTTATAAGACAACAATGAAGCGCATGATCAAGTCAAGAAAATTGAGCAAGAGTGGACAATCTTCTCTCTGTGAATCTCTTTCTGTGTCTGAGTCACAGCAGCACATATAAGTTGACTAACATGGCTGTTTTTCTGTTTTGATGGAAAATGTGAATGTTGGGATTTTTTTTCTTTCTTTTTTTTTTTTTTTTTACAACTAGTTCAGCACAGCGCTGCTCCCCACAGCATCCTCACACATCTAGCATTGCTGAGTAAGTGAGCTGACGGTGCTGTGAATAAAAATAAAAACATAAAATCTAAGTATCTTCGACACTGATCTGACTTTGGATGATTCATGGAGTCAGAAGCCAGCTTGTGTGTTTTTGTGGTCTCGTGACTTTCAGCGGTGTCAGCTGTGTAAACAGAGCTCTGACGAAAGGTTTCTATTTTAAAGATTTGTTTCCTGTAGTCTGATGATAACTGTTTTTATATCGCTTTCACACAACAGTGACAGGAAGAACACAGAGTGCCTGATATTGATATTGAGCTGTGAAATCTGCTAGCATTTGTCAACTGAAGCCCCTTTCAGTCACGCATCCCTCTACGTTAATTTAACAATTTAACGTGTTAGAAAAAGCACCGGAGTCATTTAAAAGTCATGAGAGGAATCTCACACTAGGTCAGAGCTGTAATGTTTCCGCATCGCTGTCAACACGGAACAAGTCTGAACTGAACGCCATCAGATTAATGAAAACGCTTCATCATCACGGTGTAAAACATGCAGATAGAAATGTGAGTCTTGTTTCTCCTGAGATCTAAAGAACAAACTAATAAAACACTATTAAAGAGATATCAGATCAGTCTATAAAAACTATTGTTCTCCTCATGATGCAATCGGGGCAAAAGAGGTTAAAAAACCCTTTTAACCACCATAATAATCTGAGCAGCACTATTATTAAAAAAAAACTGTTTGCATGTTAAATATTTCTTTAATTTTAGAATAAAATATGATTTGATTTGTACACAAGGATATTCACATATTGTAAAAACACTTTTACCTAAACATACTCAGTTATACAGAAAGTCAAAGTGAACAAAAGCTTCTGCGGGAGAGGCAGGTAGGTAGAAAATAATGAGGAAGGAAAAGTTACTACAAAAAAAAAAGAAAAAGAAACAACATGTGAGTAAATAGGAGTTCAATGAATATCGGTTTAACGCCCTGTCTTTAATGCTTGTGTACGTGTGTTGGATATTATAAAGAATCGGCTCTCTAATATCATTTAATAATGAAATTGATGCAGAAATGCGTCAGTGGATTCATTGAGAGAAGCGGAGGCTCCCGATGGTCATTAATTAAGGCTTCAACAACTGAATAAGTTTTAAAATCCATCAGTCATGCAGCCTGTGAAAGGACAAAAACAGTTTTCTTTGCTATCATGACATTTTAACTTCAAGCTCTCTCTCTTTCTCTTTGTCCCTAATCCCTCTCCGCACCAGGTGCCAAACATAACGTGAGCAGGCAGCTCTTTCTGTAAATGTCATGTCTCTGACTGACAAAAACACATCTCTTAAACGGACGGATGAAGCAAGCGATGCTTAATGTTCCATACATGAAAATGTCTGAATCGTTGACTGCATGTATCTGTGCTGGCATGACTGCCCTGCAAATTAAAAAGCCTGTGGCAATGTCAGGCAGTCCCCCCCCGCCCTGCCTGCCTGAGAAGGTATTGTGGATATGACCCGCAGTCTTCCCCGCCCTACAAACTTTCTTTGCTCCGCACGATCAACTGTTTACATTTCACTCCAAGTACAAACACAATGAAGAAAGTGAAGGTGATGTGAAGCTCAGTCCTCTAGAGTACCTACTGATGTTTTTTTTTATACTGTGTGTGTGTACAGCGTCTCAGATTAGGACTCTAACAGAATCACAATCATTTCTACTATCAGTTATGTTCGTTACAGCTGACTGAGACAGTTTTAGCACTTGACAGTGAATTTTGATTGTTTGAAAACAACATCTGCGGTAATCACCAGCATCGTGAATCATGTTGTCAGAAACAAATCCGTTTACTCGCTCTGAGTGGGAGGCCCCAAATATAAACACTGTATGAAAATCCTGCAGCTCTCATGTGAAAACCAGAGTTTACAAACAGCTTTGTGCTGTAAGAAATAGACAGGAACACTAAAACAAACATCAAATTATTATGCTCAAGCCAGACAGATAAGATAAATAGATGAAAACAAACTCAAAAAAGTATCTATATATAATATAAAAGCATATAATATAAGCATAAAAACCTCACTAAAATAAAAGAAACAAATGATTAAAAGTGCAGGATATTCAAAACAACAAGATCTTTTTTTTAAAAATACACAAAGTAAATAAATATCTAGCATTAGCATTGTGCTAAAAAAGAAACAACCAAACAATAACTGTAGCCTGCTGTATATGAAACCGTGTTATCAGCATGAGGAGCATCTGAAGCCTTTTTCCTTCATGTATCAGTGCAGCTACAACAATCGTAGGAAAACATCCTGGAGCTGTGGGAAATCTTCCCTCAGCGGATACGGCCGACGAGGACTTACCACGTACGGAGCTTTGAAGTACTGACTGTCGGGCTGATTGGACTGAAAAGTCCAGGTTACTGAGGTGGAGCTGGTGACGACTGCGTAGGTTTGGAAGGTGCATCGGAGGACCCCCGTGGTGCCGTTCTCCATCATCACTTCGGGTTCAGTGTGTACGTCGATTGCCGACGTAGGTTTTGTGACTGTTAATAAACGAGAGGGATAAAAATACATTAGATACGGTAAGATAACATGAAAAATATGAACACACCATTTATTACTGTTATGGAAAAGGACAAACTGGAAGGAAGAGCTGATAGTCGGACACAATGACACAACTAAGTAGAGCGTCACCACATCAGGGCTGCGACTACCCATTACTCTTTATTATTGATTGATCTGCTGATTATTTATTTGGTCAATAAATAGTAAGAAACACATTTTCCTATTCACTTGAATGGGAAAGTGTGTCCAAACTTTTGACTGGTATTGTATATCTCTATCTATTTCTATTCCTATCATATAAAACTATGAAAACCAGCAAATATCACATTTAGAGGCCAAATGAAAGCTTGAACCTGTGAATTTTGGGCATTTTTTTGCTTAAAAAAATACTTTCTTAAACAAGTGATGAATTATCAAAGTGGTTACCGACTAATTTTCTGTCAACTGACTTATTGATTATTATATTATTGATTATACATATCACCAAAGACTTGAAAGCAAAGAGGTGTACACAACTTAGGAATAAATCTGTGCACACAATATAATGATAGATATCATTTAATAATTTGTTCAGTTTACTTAATTTATTCCCACAAATGAATATCTTTAATTTTATTTAGGGCTGCAATTTAAGATTATTTTTGATTATTTGATTAATCTGTTGATTATTTTCTCGGTTAACTGTTTAGCCTATGAAATGTTTTTAAAAAGTAGTGAAAAAGAGCCCACTGTGATGATTTAAATTTGCTTGTTTTGTCTGAATAAACAGTCCAAAACCTTAAGATGTTCAGCTTACTGTCATATATGACAAAGAATAACAGCAAATGGTCACGTATGAGAACCAGAACATGTTTTGGGGTTTTTGCTGAAACGATTATTCGATTATCAAAATAGTTGCACAGTACAAATCTGCCAAATGATGACATGCACCCTTGTTTCTCGGTCCTGATGTGATCACAACATTCCTGACTGTAAACACTATTCTAATGTTACATTTTCTGGTGCAGGTGTGTCTAACACTACTGTAAGAAATGACGGTGACAGATACTGGGTATAGTATACAGGTAAAAACTTTCTCTCTTGCAGAACAGGATTTAAAAATGTAATTTAATGTGTGATAATGCTTAACGTCACACAGAGACTGAACACTGTGTCTTGGACAGATTACTGCCAAGGCCTGTCACAGATGACTGATTAATAATTTGCCCAGGACAGCTTTCAGTGGGGCATGTTTGATATTACAGTCACCTTAAGAGTTTTGTTTAATATTTCTGAAATATCAAATCGCAACCTTGGTAAACGCAGACACGTGACTTTCACTTCTGTTCTCTTAATAAAAGGATCTATTGGACTGTAAATTCAACAGCAGCAAACCCGCATGACTCCTCTGGACACAATAATAATTACACCCAACTCTCTCTGAAGGCATATTATTCTGTGGAGATTCAGACTCCAGAGATTAATGTGCACTAAAAATAAGACAAACAGACAGAAATTGGCATTAACCGGTCTGTATTCAGTTGAAGATAATTTCACAACACAAAGAGGAAGGATGCGTTGTCATCCATTTCCTCCTGTCTGGTCTTATTATTCTGAGATTCAACAAGGTAGTCCATTTCTCCAAATTTCAGGGTACTGCTATTCAGCATTTCAAAAGGTCTTTATAGTGATTCAGCAATTACTCTAAATACTCTAAGACAGTACTTTTTTTTTGACATTTCATGCACTTCCAGACAGATAATGCCACACAGTTTCTCTGTCTGGGGCTATTTACAACGGCTGAGAACATATTAAATTGTATTTTAAATGGATGTATAATGTGGATATTAATTGTATGAGTTAAAGTTCACAATTTCTCATGCGTGTCTTAAAAAACAACAGTCAGGTGCCCGTATGAACACTGAAAGAGTTTTTCCTCACTGTAATCATTCCTCCTGTTCATACAAGATCCCCTTCAAATGTGCTTTCGGTGTAAGTGATGGAGGCCAAAATCCACAGTGTGTCCACACAGTCACTTAAAAGTTTATCTGAAGTTTATATGAGGCATCAGCAGTCTGAGTTAGTCATATCAAGCGGATATCTGCCACATTTATGGTATTTTTAGCATCAAATCCCCTCTTTGTGTTTCCTCGGACGGTGTTTCCCTGTTGAGCTGCGGTGGAAGAATAGTAACAAAAAAAGGAACACTACCACTAAAAGCACTAAAAACACTAACGCTAAAGATATCCACTTGATTTGAAGCTTCATATTAGCTTCAGATAAACTTTTAACTAAATGTTTGTGGATTTCGTCCGCGTCATAAGTGCATTATGAAGGGATCTCCTAATGGTCAGTATAAACAAGAGGAGAAAAAAAACTGCTTCAATGTTTATTTGGCCACCAGAATGTTGTTTTAAGACAGACTTGAAAAATTGTGAACTCATCCTTTAATGTGACAGATTTGGACAGTTTGGATAGCTAACCATTAGCAATAACGTAAATGTTAGTAGCAGTGACACGTAGTTGTTGTGCTTACTGTCCTTGTATGAATGTGAATCTGGTTATCTAAACACAAACTCTAAACAAAATCATGTGCGCACAGTTACCTAAAGTTGAGCTCATAGTGATAAATGAAGGTAAGTTAACTCTCTGCGTCAGGAAACCAACAAGGAAATGAGATGTTATCTGAGGCAAGTAAAGGTGGGGAGTCGGGCTACCTGCAGAGCTGATGCGTTGGCACTGTGTGTTCACAAAACAAACTAACTGCTATTTAACACTAAGAATACAGACGAATAACGTTGTAAATGACTTGAAATAGTGTTAACTGTGTGTCCTGGTTAGCGTAGTCACTAAC
This sequence comes from Thunnus albacares, assembly GCF_914725855.1. Taxonomy (NCBI): domain Eukaryota; kingdom Metazoa; phylum Chordata; class Actinopteri; order Scombriformes; family Scombridae; genus Thunnus; species Thunnus albacares. The sequence continues at coordinate 27,164,995 of NC_058118.1, forward strand.
AAACCCCAGACGACACGCCTAACGACACCATTAATCAGATATCTTGCACTTTTATGTGGCTTTGTTGATCGGCTAAAGTACCTGCATGGTAGCACACACTTAAACATTTGTCCCTATTCCCTCTCAGAACACAGACATTTTCTGTACAAGATACTATTCAATTCGGTATAACTCTTGCATGCTCAGTAATTCTTATTTGAGTTAAATATTAAGGTGTTAGCCTCTTTTATTTACGGTAAGTCCTACTATCATTGTCCACACAGCGACACTGCCGTAGGGCGGTAGCCTCCAATCTGTGCAAAAGCTTATTCACATTTTAGTGCATTTAACTGTTGAAAAAAAATATATCTACACTGATTCGCCCCAATATGCAAAAGAAGGCTCTAAGTAGCTGTCCAGAAATGTGTTAGATTTCGTCTCTATCAGTGAGAACGAACATTAATTAGCAGGATTGTGAACAGAGGTTTGGCTAGCTAACCTGATGTCCCACCTAAAATAATGAGCTCCAAATCAAACATTTCAAAATCAAAATTCAACCCCGCCCGGGCTTTTGCACTCACCTAATAGAACACATAGAGTAAATCCAGTCAATAAGACACGCCTGCAGGTGACATTTGGCAGTTTTATCTCCATTATCTTCTTGTAAACAGGAGTAACGTTAGTTCAGCTCTTTTTTTCACTAACTGTCGTCCCGAAGCTTTTCTTCTTCGTGGAATGTTCCTGCGGCGAGATACGTGGTTCATAATGCGTCTGCTGCCCCCTACAGGAAGTACAGGTACTACAGGTACTAAAAGGAATTGCTGCTGCCTCACATTTTAGCAGTGGTGGAAGAAGTATTCATTTACTTAAATAAAAAGTACAGCAAAGTAAAAATACTCCATTACAAGTAAAAGTTCTGCATGAAAAATCCTACTTGAAGATCTCCCCCAGACATGTATTAAGATATTTAAAAATATTCTGCTTGAAACAACAGTACATAATAAATTTAATTTGTACCGCACTTTTCATTCATAGTGAAACTCAAAGTGCTACTGTATTAATAACTGAGAACACACAACATAAAGAAAATAGTGCTGAGAATTAAGATGAAAAAGCCTCCCTGAAAAGAAAGGTTTTCAGGCCTAGGGTCTCTGCTGCCCTCAGATGGTTAGCAAGGCTGTTTCACAAGCGTGGTGCAGCAGAGCAGAAGGCTGAATCCCCCATGGGCTTAGTACTGGGGGCCCGGAGGAGCCAGCTGCTGACAGATCTGAGAGTGTGGGTGGAGGTTTGTGGTGTGATCAGTTCCTGTTGTTTGGGAGGCACATGTCAGTTGATGGATTAATATGTGAGTAGCAGGAAGGAGACAGGGAGCCAGTGCAATGAAAACAGAATTGGTGTTATATGTTTCACTCTCATCAGGATCCTGGCAGCGCTGTTCTGAATATACTGGAGCTTCTGGATGCTCCTGCCAGGGATCCCTGTGAGGAGCACATTGCAGTCCAAGTTTCTCTGCATTTGACAGGGTGTTGCAGATGCAACACTGAAGGACTATGTTAGGGATATTGCTGTAAACTGCTGATGTGTTTCATATATGCCATTATAGCGCTAAACACTTGTCGATGTAAATGCAACAAAACAATGCTTAACACAAACAGCCCAGGACCGTATACAAAAGCAACGCTACAAATAGAGCTGTTATACTGGCTAAACAAATGACAAGCATGGTAAGAAATAAAGCAAAGTGTAACGGGAATAAATGATATGGTCTCACCAACTTTGTAATACTTTCCCACAGGAAATATGATTAGAAAGGAAAAATACAATACAAACCACTTCTGAATTCCATTTTAATTTTAACTCCACACTTTTCTTTTTCGCATATCCTCCGCCGAGCAGGGCCACTCTCCTGAGGCAGTGGATTAGCTACCAGGGAATGACAACATGCCAGACAGCCGCACAGTCAGGCTGTCACCATTTGATTTACACATAGGCTAATCAACTCCTAACTGGATCACATTGGACTGCAGGTACATGTAATTTAGGATAGAGTGTGAACTCACAGGGCTTTTGACAGGCAGCGATATCATGTCCCTCTGGTAATGAAGGAGAGAGGAGTATTAATCTCATTGGCCCCTGGTAGCTCTGTGATGCTAACTGTGCACAATGATGGAGGCTCGGGAGCCAAACTTTTGTGCTTTGCTAATTTGATCAACAGCTGACTGACTCTGGAGTTGCCAGTTAATCCAAAGTAACCCCAGTGCAAGTGTCATTTCATCAACCCAAATTAACAGTTCAGTCAGCCAACCCACGTGGAATAGATTATTATTTAAATGTAGAGTATGTACAGCATTAGTGGTTGGCATCTAGGCTCTGACCTCATTGCAACAGGAAGTGGGGAGCAACATTACTAACATCCTCCCTTATGGGAAGATAGACTTCAAAGTCTACAGGTGGATGCTTGGGTGGAGGTGAAACTTTTGAAACTTTATAGGAACGCAGCAGTAAACATGTGAGCGGTCTGGCAGCAGGCATGCAGCAAAGCACTGACAACTTAAATACGTTGCCATGATTATAAGGGAGATAGATAGATAGATAGATAGATAGATAGTCTTGTGTAATCTTATGTATAAGAATACACAGGCTGTAGAAATGGCCCAGTGACTTTCAACACCCCAGAGATAAGCAGACTGTTTCCGGTATAAACACCGACCTTGTCTGGACCAGTAGTCCTCATGGGGGCAAAATCCTGGTCCTAATGAGGCAAAATGTCATTTCTGAGGTCTTGGTTAAGGTTGGGGGATTGGTGTAAATTGAGGTTAGGCTAAGGTTAGGGATAGGGTTTGGGGTTAGGATGTTCATAACGAACGGAAGTCAATACGTCTTAACAAGTACAGCTGCACAAACTTGTATGTGTGTGTGTGATGAGTCCCTGTAGGAGACGACATAATGGCGTATGGCGGGGCTTAGTACTGGGGGCCCAGAGGAGCAAGCTGCTGACAGATCTGAGAGTGTGGGTGGAAGTTTGTGGTGTGATCAGTTCCTGTAGGTAGGGAGGCACATGTCAGTTGATGTATTTATATGTGAGTAGCAGGAAGTTGTAGTCAATCCTGAAGCCAGTGCAATGAAAACAGAATTGTTGTTATATGTTTCACTCTCATCAGGATCCTGGCAGCGCTGTTCTGAATGTACTGGAGTTTCTGGATGCTCCTGCCAGGGATCCCTGTGAAGAACACATTGCAGTCCAAGTTTTTCTGCATCTGACGGGGTGTTGCAGATGCAACACTGAAGGACTAAGTTGGCGATATTGCTGTAAACTGCTGATGTGTTTCATATAGGCCACTATAGTACCAAATACTTGTCGATGTAAATGCAACAAAACAATGCTTAACACAAACAGCCCAGGACCGTATACAAAAGCAACGCTACAAATAGAGCTGTTATACTGGCTAAACAAATGACAAGCATGGTAAGAAATAAAGCAAAGTGTAACGGGAACAAATGATATGGTCTCACCAACTTTGTAACACTTTCCCACAGGAAATATGATTAGAAAGGAAAAATACAATACAAACCACTTCTGAATTCCATTTAAACTCCACACTTTTCTTTTTCGCATATCCTCCGCCGAGCAGGGCCACTCTCCTGAGGCAGTGGATTGGCTACCAGGGAATGACAACATGCCAGACAACCGCACAGTCACCATTTGATTTACACATAGGCTAATCAACTCCTAACTGGATCACATTGGACTGCAGGTACATGTAATTTAGGATAGAGTGTGAACTCACAGGGCTTTTGACAGGCAGCGATATCGTGTCCCTCTGGTAATGAAGGAGAAGGAGAGAAGAGTATTAATCTCGTTGGCCCCTGGTAGCTCTGTGATGCTAACTGTGCACAATGATGGAGGCTCGGGAGCCAAACTTTTGTGCTTTGCCAATTTGATCAACAGCTGACTGACTCTGGAGTTGCCAGTTAATCCAAAGTAACCCCAGTGCAAGTGTCATTTCATCAACCCAAATTAACAGTTCAGTCAGCCAACCCACGTGGAATAGATTATTATTTAAATGTAGAGTATGTACAGCATTAGTGGTTGGCATCTAGGCTCTGACCTCATTGCAACAGGAAGTGGGGAGCAACATTACTAACATCCTCCCTTATGGGAAGATAGACTTCAAAGTCTACAGGTGGATGCTTGGGTGGAGGTGAAACTTTTGAAACTTTATAGGAACGCAGCAGTAAACATGTGAGCGGTCTGGCAGCAGGCATGCAGCAAAGCACTGACAACTTAAATACGCTGCCATGATTATAAGGGAGATAGATAGATAGATAGATAGATAGATAGATAGATAGATAGATAGATAGATAGATAATCTTATGTAATCTTATGTATAAGAATACACAGGCTGTAGAAATGGCCCAGTGACTTTCAACACCCCAGAGATAAGCAGACTGTTTCCGGTATAAACACCGACTTTGTCTGGACCAGTAGTCCTCATGGGGACAAAATCCTGGTCCTAATGAGGCAAAATGTCATTTCTGAGGTCTTGGTTAAGGTTGGGGGATTGGTGTAAATTGAGGTTAGGCTAAGGTTAGGGATAGGGTTTGGGGTTAGGATGTTCATAACGAACGGAAGTCAATACATCTTAACAAGGACAGCTGCACAAACTTGTATGTGTGTGTGTGATGAGTCCCTGTACGATACGACATAATGGCTGACATTGAAAATGTCTCCATGAGAGGAGCAAGCATGGATATTAGACTGAGAATCTAACCGTTGGCTTAATTAATCACAGACAGGTGTGTCAGTTTCTGCACAGAGAAGTCCTATTGAAATAATTTTTTGCCATTCACATTTCTCTGAGTGGCTTTACGAGGCTTTACTGAAGACGCTGCTGCATTTTATATGTATGTATTCCTTAAAATAAAGTTGCTCCAGCATACACCAATACTATTCACCTTATATATGCTAATATATAATTCGGAAAACACAATAAATTCTCATCGTTATGCGGACGATACCCAACTATATTTACCCAATTATATCTATCAAAGCCAGATGAATCCATTCAATTAACTTAACTCCCAGCATGCCTTAAGGACATAAAAATCTGGATGACCGGCAATTTTTTACTACTAAACTCAGACAAAACTGAAGCTATCGTGCTTGGCCATAAACACCTTAGAAACACATTAACTGATGATATAGCTACTCTGGATGGCATTACTCGGCCTCCAGCACCACGGTAAGGAATCTGGGAGTTATCTTTGATCATGTGTCCTTTAACTCCCATATAAAACAAATTTCAAGGTACATCCTGTCTCAAAGGCCAGGCTTGCTTTGCTTTAAGCTGCTATATGTCTAGACTGCCAGGGGACTTCCCATGATGCACTGAGCTCCTCTCTCCTCCTCCCCCTCCTCTCCATCTGTACGCATTCATGTACCATTAATGCATGTAACTAATAAGGCTTCTTCCCTGGAGTTTTTGTGCTTTCCCGTCTCACAGGAAAATCCAGAGTCCGAGTTGTGGGCCATGGCTGCGGGCATGGTGATGTGGTCCTGTTTTATTATCATTTTTATTGTTATTATTGTTATTATTATGCTTCTCCGTGTCATCTCTGATCATTTCATGAAAGAGGATAAGTTTGTCTACATTTTGACATTAAAACTGTTTATGAAAGTTGAAAGAAGAGGAAAAGAAAGATGAAAGAAAAAGCTGAAGGAAAATGACAGCTGAAGTTACAGTGAGTGACATCACTGACACAGTACACACTAATGCAAAACTTTGAAGAAGACCAAAAAAAAAAGCTGAAAACTTAATGCTGAATCAAAAGTTGAAAAGACAACAAAAAGCTGATTTAAAGTTGAAAAGCTGAAAGTCTCTACTGGCTTACAAAGATTAAACGATGACTGTAGCCCAAACTATAATGAAGTAAGAAGCTGACAAAAAGATGAATGTTTGAAGAAGTTTGAAAATTCTTCTCATAGGAATCTATTTAGGAAAAAAAAGCTGAGAAAAGTTGTTTCTATGCCAAACGATGCAGAAAGAGATAGATGCCATAAAAAGGGGGCAAAAATCCAAACAGACTGTAATTAAAACTATGTTAGAATTCACACAATATAATGTAATTTCTGGTAGGTTTATTTGACTTAATTTCAGTGCATGTACTGTTCTATTAGTACAGCACAACATCGATGGCCGAAGAGCAAAACCTCCTATCTGAAAAATGCACTTTTTTGAGAAAACTAAAATGTAGCGACTACTGGCAACAACGTAAAAGTCGCTGAGAGGCTGAGATAAGGCCTTGTTTGCCGTTTGTCCGACACGCTACCAAAAAGATTAGCTGAGATCAAAACTGTAGGTTTAATAACTTTTATTAATGAAAGTGATCAACTTATTATAACTTGCACAAAATATAGGCTACTCAAAATAATCACAGTGATCAGGTGTAAAACAGCGTTCAGGTGTAAAACAGCGGTCAACAAAAAATACGATGACCCACTCACCCTCTGTCTCTTACCAGCTGGCATGCAGGATACCACCGCCCATATCCATGTGACCTGATTATCAATCCCCGTGATCGTGCAATAATAAACAAACCAAAATAACCCAAAATATAAAACAAAAGAATTACTACTTTGCAATTCATTCAAACTTGAAATTAATCCATTCATGGCTCCTACATAAAAAAACTTGTTTTCTTGCAGAATGCTATTTGTTAAAGATACCCAACACATAATACACTGTTTTTGGACTATATTATTATATTATGTGTTAACAATATCGACTAGATATTAATGCCTTGCAAAGTGCAGATAGGAGCTTTTGCACTTGGTGCAAGTTGGAAGAGGTTCTACAAAACGATGCTCTAAATTAAGTTAATAATTAAAATTAAATTAAAAATAAAATTAAGTTTGTTTTCAGGTAAAAAGATGTAGTAAAATGTAATAATTACTACATTGTAGTATACTAGGGTCAGAATTCCTTAAATTCAGTGTATTTGCTTCCTCATCCACTGGAGATGAATGTTCAGTGATGTAGCCTCTCTACACACTCAGGGACTCTGCGTTGTGTTTTTGTTTTGTTGTGTGACTTTTCTGTCTCAACGAAGGGCGGGATTATCTTGCAGACAGACTGAATATGAGCAGCCTTCCTTGTTCTCATCATCCAAAGTGAAATCCGCCAATCAGAAAATTCTGCAGATAGGAGGTTTTGCGTTTTGGCCATCGACATGGTCAAAACGCCGCCTCATGTAGGGGCAGGATGAGATATAACAAGGTTATATTCATTGGGATTTACATGAACCTTGTGTTTATTATATCCTCTATCCACAACAGATTTCTGAAACATTATGTTAAAGTTTTGATGTAAACTATTAAAGTCAAAACTTCAGATTTCATGAGGTGGCAAAATTTTTTTATGGAGGGCCGGCACCATAACTGCTTTTCCACTACGGAAACATAACAACCTGTAACTCTCAAGTCTTGTGAAGGACAAAAAGAAAGGACAATAACAATAACAGAGAGAAAATAACATAAATGAATTAAATAATACATTAAAATAAAATTAAGTAAATGCAAATGAACTGCTAAATGTTTTCAAAATTGTAGTTATAATAACTAAGCGAGACATTTTAGCAAGTTTTGAAAAATATGTAAAACCATGAAGGAAAATAGAAGCAAACTGGTAATATTTTCAAAAAACACCATTTGTGAATTCATTTTCTTCCCCATTACACTTACATTTTCAATAAAATCAATCTTAGAGTCTTTAGAGTCTTTGCATTTAAAATATGTTATAACATCTTTAATATAAAGTTTTAAATTATGTATATGTTGGAAATAAATAACTAAAATCTGACCAAAATTTAGCTGTAAAGTTACACTTGAAAAAGTGGTGCGTGATTCATTTTCTTTTCTACAAAAATATTGACATCAGTAAACATGACTCAAAAACATTTTTGGGGTTTACTTTATGTTATTTAGGATTTTAAAATGTATTTCTAATGCTTTTTTGAGTATGCAGAATTTATATGGTAATGCTCATGTTTTATTGCAGTCAGTATTCTCAAATTATTCACTTCAATTATTATTCTCTCGTTGTTCTTTGTTTTTAAATGTTTAAAAGAGGTGAAATGGTTACTGCCATGTTGTTTTTGTTGCAGTTGAGCTGCGACGACACGCACTCGAATCACAATCACAGAAAACGTCCCTGTGAGCATCCTCCCTCCCCCCAGGAGTATTTAGTACCACCTCCGCAGGGGTGCCAACGTTTAGCTCCAGGAACTCGTCTCCAAACCAGGCAGAGGACAGTAGAAACACAAACGGAGATTCAGCGACGGGTCGGTAAATTCCTGCAGTGGAAAAAGCAGCTGTATTAAATTTTTACAAATCCTCCTTTGATGATGTGGTGTTACAACGTGAGGGGAAGACAACCACGTTTTCATGAAAACTCAAGACACAAATTCAGTGGGCAGAACTTTATAGTAAATATTGTTTGAATGTCATTGTATTCATCATTCAGTGTGCTGCTCATGCCTCTCTAAAATTACATTTCCAGTCAACATTTCACCTTTTTTTTTTTTTTTTTGGACAGTTTGAATTTGTAACAAGTGCTTTCACAGGAACACACATTAGGATTGGACCAATATGGGTTTTTGAAGGTACATACTGGTATTTCTCATGTGCTAACATTGAAGTTTGACCATTTTTGTGGCATAAAACCCCCAACATCATGAGTATTCAAGGCCTAAAAATGTTATTCTTGTCGGGGTAAAACAGCATTTACACCTCTGCTGAAACGCACAATTATTTTAGGTGGTACACTGAAGGTCTGACTTCTCCCTCAGCTGATTTATTCTTAAAAAGGTATAAACACCGTCAGACTGAAAGCAGCTTTGCTCAATGTCACTGTCAGCAAACGGGAATATGGGTTGAAATCTAGTACAGATCAAATATAAAACATGTATGCATCAATAACGTATAAAAGCTGCCTCTGAAAGCTCAAACTGTGCACTCGTGAGTCAGTGGTAACAGACATGTTAATTACCAGTAAGATGCAAAAACAAATCTCAAAAGAATCAATCCATATTATCAGTTGTTGTTGGTTCTTTTCACAATTTATTGTCAATGCTTTTTGATGCTAGGACTGACAGGTTACAGCTTAACATGTTGTATAATCTGAGGTTGTGAAAGTTCAGTTTACATTTGTGTAAAAACTGTAGTGATTCAGTAATTCTGGGTTATGAAAATTCAAAAAAGCACATTTCCAACAAGTCAAATACTTGAAAAAAACAAAATCAATACCGCTGATATTTCGATTGCACAAAAAAATCTGGGTTGTGAGTGTACTTCATTTGTGGAGAATTTGTTTTTATACTAAAGACCAAGTAGAGGTTAGTACACAGTGTGAGCTTTTAGATCTGTATGTCTCTTAGATCTCATTTTGGGGATTTAATGTTAATTTTGCAAATAATTCAGCAATGTTAGACTTTTGTAGATAAATTATACAATAAAAAAATCAACTCTCGGGGATGACAACAACAAATAAGTGAATGTCTGGGACGCCATGAGTAAAGGATTTGTTACTGTAATAGACTGGCATTAAAGGATAGGTTCACAATTATATCAAGTTTTTCTTATAATAGTCAGGTGCCCAATTGAAACAGGTTTTGCTCGCTATAATCATTCCTCCCGTCCAAACTGGCCACAACATAAGTGATGGGGGATAAAATAAAGTCCTCATTTTGAGCAAAAATGCATTTAAAGGTTTATCTGAAGATAACATGAGGGTTCAGCCGTCTGAGTCAGTCAAATAAAGTGGATCTCTTCCACAGTTACAGTCTTTTTTGGTGAAAAAAAAATCTCTGTCTCGATGGACAGTGTTTTCCTGCTCAGCTGCAGCAGAAGGATCATAACAAAAAGACTGAAATTGGCACTGAAAAGACTGCAATGTTGAAAGATATCTGCTTGATTTGACTCATATGGATGACTGGAGCTTCATATTAGTATCAAATAAACTTTTAAATACATTTTTGCACAGAATTTTGGCTGATTTACTCCTTCAGATGCACTTATAGGATGGTTGAATAACTTTGGACCCCCCCGCCCACCTTTCTGACAGCGGATTAGCGGCTGTGCTCGGCCCTTTCTGTAACTTTACAACACCGACGAGCCAACATGCACACCCACTTCCCGCAGTGATTGGGTTTGAACTTCTCCCACTAGCTCTCCTCTTTCTATTCAAGACACAACTATTTATGTCACTTTTCATGTGAGACTGCGACCGCTTTCCAGGAGAGACTGTCCCGAATTTAAACATGTTTCCCTTCTCTACTCCGCTTTTGAGTGAAGCCGTTCAGAAAAACTATATAAAACACATTTAATTTCCAATGTGGTAAGACAACACATCCTAATAACCAGTTGGTCAGTATGAACAGGAAGAATGATTACAATAAGAACATGTTTGGGCCCACATCTGGGCAAAATTTAGAACCTGTCCTTTAAATTACATGAGATATCACACATGAAATTAAAACACACCAAGCCAATGCAATAAGGCCTTTTAAAGAACATTATGTCCTGAATTCAACAGTAAAAGGACTCACACCGTAAAATTTCTACTTTAAGTTCACCAGTTGTCAGTCTGTAGCCCAACACATTAACACAACCGATCAGCCCACAATCACACAAGCCAAAGACATACAGTTTTCTGTCAGTGCAACTCAGGCTGGCTTGCCCACACATCCACACTATCTCATAACACATTGCATGAATCTATCATAAATATCAATTCAAGATATCTACAGTATAGACATATGCAACAGAGGGAAATGTAATACATGCAACTCAAAACAAAACAGTGATCAACATGTCTCTAAAACATACAATGCTGCTGTATGGATGCGTATGTATATATATATATATATATTGTGTACTTTTCAAATCACAATGCAAAGAGAAGCCCTCCATCTGTGGAATTTTTTTTTTTTTTTTTTTTTTTTTACAAGAGAAGAAGCTTCATTTGAGTTCATATGATCCATGAAACCACATTTGCAGCCTTGTGTAACCAAACATTTCAACTGCTGAGTGCAGAACAATGAGTCACACCTTTACTAGAAGACCTTGACTGTATTATTGAGAAATACATCTTGTTAAAGGGGACGTGTTGTGAACATTTCCAGGCCTATATTTATAATCTAGGGCTCTACTGGAATATCTTTGCATGAATTGCAGTTCAAAAAACTCCTTATTTATCTTATACTGGCCCTTTATGCAGCCCCTCAGTTCAGCCTCTGTCTGAAACAGGCCGTTTTAGCTCCTGTCTCTTTAAGGCCCCACCTCCCAATAAGCCCACTCTGTTCTGATTGGTCAAATCCTTCGACAGACTTTCTCCTCCTACAGTAGTCGTAGGATATCACTTCTTTTTCTCGTTCTTTACTCAAAATGTCAACTTCTTAAATACATCTATACATGTTCAAGTCAAAATCAGATCCGAAATACGTGGGCGGACAACGTGAACAACCCATTAAACAACCTTAGCAACAAAGATTACAGAACAAACAGCCATTTATGGGCATTCGCGAACAATCTGATGTCAATTTAGAGGTAAAATTACACATAAAGCTCGGGATTTTGACTTTCAGGGAGCATTTTTACATATGTTCACCTCAAGTTTTGGAGCTTTGACCATGTTTAACACAGACATCTGAAATTACAACAGTATATAAATGACAGGAAGTTACAAAAAAGCATAATAAGTCCCCTTTAAGTTTTAACATGTGATGGCAGAAAACATCCCAACTATTCAGTGGGGTTCTCGCCATCATGTATTTTCACTGCCTGCACACTAGATGAAAATATATATATTATTTTTTCAGTCTTACAGATGACAAGTTCCAATTTGTCTATTAAGACTCAAAATTAGAGATGCATTTTATCCATTGACATTGAAAGGTAATCGATTAATCATTTTCAAGCAGTTTGCAGCTTCTCAGGATTTTCTGATAATAAATTGGATATCTATTGTTTTGGTCTGTTGATTGAATGCAACATAAAATTTGAATATATCAGCTTGGCCTGTGGGAAATAATAATGGACATTTTTCACAATTATCTTTTTATAAACCTTTAATTGGTAGACTAACTGATAATGAAACTAATCCTTAGTTGCAGCCTTACTCAAACTTTTTCTGTGCTCACTTTGACTAAATCATAGAGCAGTAGGATGCAGTGGCAGCATTACACATTTATACATACAGTATATCAACCGAATATGTACTACCTTCTTGAGTTGTGTGATAACTTGTGGTTATTTAAATTGGTCAAATATGTAATAAAACCTGACACTGGTGAGTGGCTGGAGAGCCACATACTTAGACTGATTACAACCTCTCACAGCCAATTAAGATTCTTGCATTTATTTATTCCATTAAGAAAAAACAGTTTGGGGGGAATGGGCAGCTTTGTTGTGGTTCAGACTCTACTCTTAAAACTGCCTGGATTATTATGTTTTATTAAAAGGATGCAGCAAAATAATTGTTTTTTAGTATAGGAAAAGGCCTCAGTATGCTTCAAAAGAAGGTCTTGTCAGATTGGCTAACAGTATCTGAAACCACCTTTCTGACGGCGGAATCCGCAATTATTTGTAACTTTCACAAACAGATAATTCGACAATCACACCCAATTTACACACCGATTGGCAAGAAGTGTGAACAGTGTGAAAGAAGACGAGTGAACTTCTCTCTCAAGCTCTTTTTTTCCAGTCTTTGCACAACTACCTCCATCGCTTTTCACGTACAACCAAGTGCGACACCATGAAGCCTTTGAGGAGAGACCTCTGAGAGTTTGTGCCGTTATCTACGTTTGTACAAATCGTCGCATCAACATTACAAAGAGTGCAGCGACTGAAAAAGACCAAGTTCATCTGGGACATACCGAGTCCTTTAAACTATATGATAACTCTCCTGCTTGATTTGGGCAGCCACAGTCAGTTAGCATGTCAATTATCCAAAAATTGGATTTTATGGCTACCAGTAATTAGCCAACATTTAGTCAAGTTGCAAAGTCTTCCAGTTTAACCGTTTTGTTTTTCCTTTTTTTGCCCTTTTTTTCACAACATATCAGACACAAATCATTCATGCTAACCAAATTACATCCTTTAAAGGGGAACGCCAGCAATTTTACACATCAAAGTCAGTCGCTACTGGCATAACACACCTGAATCTCTGACTGAACTCTGTCGAGAAGCATTGTGGGTAATGTAGGCGCCAGATTTTAACAAGGAAGAAGAAAGTATGGAATAAAAAAAAGACGATATCTCTGGTTCTGCTGCATTGATTTTGATCCTTTTTTTTTTTATTACTGTTCATTGTAAGTCCAAAAATGTTATAGGAGTGCAATGCTAAATCGGTGGAGTACTCCAACTGCCACCACAGTGTTAAACAATGCGAGTCTGTACAGGGCTAATCTTAATTAAATTCATCAACAGTCTCACAGTTAAGAGAATTTCTTGTAGTGATGAATGAACCGTTTTATTACTAGAAGACACACTGTAGATATGAAGTCCTTTAGCTTGTAATAACCGCTGAATTTTGCAGTCAGACAGGGAAAAAATTTGTAAAGAAGTCACTCTGCTCCTCACAGGGTAGCCCGTCAGTTAGAGAGGCTCGTTTTTCCAACTGAGTGAGTCAGGTTCAAACCTCCCACCAGCCTAAAGTGTACTTAAGCAACCAGCTACCGCCTCTGCATGTGACTGTAACCTCTGATCTCCCTGTGAACGCTCAAAGAAAAACATCTGTGTCCAGTGTTACGAAAGTGTGCTCTTACGTTATAATTTAAAAACTGCCCACTGTAATTTAAGAGCTTTAGAATTATGTTAAGAAAGTCAATTCAAAAAAGCCATCAATAAAAGGAATAAAGTGTTGAATGACAAGACTTAAGTATTAAAATCCTTTATATTCCATTTACACTTTGTCCTTTCCTTTGCCTGACATGAACCGGGTCAACTAGTGTTTCGAAGGAATCCTTGACAGTCAGTCAAGTGTGAAATAGACAAATGAAACCCACAACTTTGAGCATGACTAATGTTTCTTCAATGTATTTCAGCAGCTTAAACAGAAAAGGCTTCTGTCAGACATTAAGAGCGAAGACAAAGCAAAAAACAGTGGAGGAGTTTTAAGAAATGGAGGGTATTGCTTGCATTGTGTTACTGTATGTTCCTTTTTTTTTTTTTTAAATCCCAGTAAGTTATGTGCAAGTATCTTCCATGAATTTCCTTCATCGTGTCTTTGTCATAGATGGAACAGGGTGAAATGACCAGGACAAAGTGGAAAATATCACAGAAAAATAGTCAGAGGGTGAGGGGAAAAAAAACAAAAAAACACATGGAAAGAGGAAGTGAGTGGAACGAGGAAGCGATTATCAACTACTTTGGGAACAGAAGGAGAAAAGTTATGCATCCAATTTTTCTCTATTTACCTGTTTCAGATGAAAAGTGCTTTAGAAGATGACTAACCTTTTTGGTTGAGCTAATACAGACAGTCATATCTACAGTAGAAACAAGACATAAACAGACCCACAGGAAGGTGGACTTGCGTTCCCTCCGTCCATAGACAGACATTTAGTTATTTACATTTTTTTTTTTTTTTTTTAGTAGTGTTCTTCTTCATTATTCTATCCATGGTGTGTTCCAAGACTCTTAATGTACACAAAAAAGGCCATGTCTGTCCTTGTCCCTCCAAACTCTTCCACAGTGGTTAAGGGGAGGAGGGGCTTGGGAGGGTCAGATCAATAACGTTATCGGGCCAGTGATAGAGAAAGAGGGGAATGAAACTGAAGGCAGTTTTCATTCAGTGGCATCATGTCTCTGGTAGCTGGTTGATGTCAGTCAAGTTGGTGTCATTGAGGATTACTTTGATTCGATCCAAGGAGTCCGCCTGTCGTATTCGCTCCAGCTGTACCTGGAGACACGGAAAAACATTGATTGATTAATTTCAATGATCTTGTTAGGAGAATTTCACTGTCAATACCAATATACAGACAGCTTGTCTACACAGGAGGCGTAATTTTTACCCCTCAAGTCTATTTTCTTGTGTTTTACATACATTACTATAGTGATTGTTTTTTTGGGCTCTCTATACTCAATAATATAAAGAAAGGTTCATTACACCTTTAAACCACCTTTAAACCACTCAAACTGTTTTATTATGCAATAAGGTTTTATTCAATATTAGCTTTAAAAAGTATATTTTTTACTAGTATTGATTAGGGCTGGGTATCATCTGAAAAATTACAATACCAGTACCCTTAAAGTCATGCTGATATTAATAGAGTACTTCATTCAATACCTTTTTTTTTCTACTTAATTCAACAACCATCATGTGAATGGAAGCATTCAGTTGTGTAAAACACCACCGCTCTTCTCCATCCAGATTTTTACATAAATACATTCTGAAAGTGTTCAAATTATTGAAATATTTATTAAATAACTGTGTACAATGAAGTATTATCACCACAGATTGTATGGGGCGTGGCTGCTGCCGTAGTGAGCCAATCACGCGTTGCATTACATTGAAAAAAACGTACAAATAGTCATTTTTTTTCTAGATCTGTGTACAAAAAGGAGGAAGTTTCGATACTACTACCTTAAATGTATTGAGTGCCGATATCCAGCCCAGGTACTGATTGAATTAAAGTCCCAAAGAAATTTACAGTAAGCTATAACCAGAATTACTCTCTACTGATGCACGTTCACCACTTTGTCTTCTTTAAATTTTATACATAATTCTGTCCATGAACCCTCAGTTCGTCCTTACCTGAAGAGTCTGAGAAAGTTTGACGAAGTCCTTCTGAACCTGCTCACTGACATCCAGCTCCGTTTGCAGCCGCTGGGCTTTGTCTTTCTCCTCAAAGGCCTGACTCTCTAGTGCACTCTGCAGCAGATACACACACATATACACACTCAATTAGACAAGCCTAACGGAGCCAGTACACCGCAATGAAACAAAAATCAACATTACAGCGTAAATACACATAAATATTTCACTGAAGCACAGTTGATGAATAATTTAAAATGATGTAGACTCTGAAGGGTTCAGTGTCTTCACAGTTCTCTCTTGCATAGAAAGAACCTCATTCTCAACTTCATCTAACCTGCTACTACTTTTGTTTTAAATGAGAAAATATCATATACTGTACTTCTTACCAATATTTTACAATATCAAATGAAACATTCATATAATTGTTGTTGCAATTATAAACAGAAGATTTTGTTGAAATACGTTGGTGGATTACATGTTTTATTCTGACAAGAAAAGAATGATGTCTTAAGAGTTAAAAATATGAAAGCTAGGATTTATATGAGATCCTCTTGGCTCTGTTATTATCGGTTAAACAAAGTAGTATCTTGAATAGAGTTTGGGGCGGCAGGTCTACCTTTGCCGTGGTGAGCTCTTTAAGCTGCTGCTCCAGTCTGATCCTCAGGGCTTGGATGCTCTCCAGTGTCTCAGTCTTCTCTGTTAGACTGCTCTGCAACTATATAATCAAGGTAATACATATAAATACACAAATGTACTGCAAATATTTAGTTCTACCAAGAGTTTACGACTAATGTTTACTATAGTGTTGTTACAATTCGGGATGTCACCAGTAAAAAAAAAAAAACACAAAAACTTTAATTATTTGACCAAGAAGAGGAAAGTTAAAGTCAGTTGTTTTCACATTCATCTGCTGAAGGAGGAAAGTTTCTCGGTGCTCACCGTACCTACGAGCATGATTTGTGACATCACAACTAGTCCGGAGCCAATCCTGGTCCAGTATATGACTTACACAAACGTTATGTGCATATACATATGTATACTATAATTTTAAACACATTTAGAAGGGCTGTAAATGAGTCCTTTTCACTCACTGAGGTGTAATACAACATGATATCACAGAGGAAGTACCTGCTCCTTCTCAGCTTTTACTCGCTCTAGCTCCGTCTTCAAACTGGAGAAAGATGCTGTGGGAAGAAGACATCATTAGAGGATCATCTGAATCTCAAAGTCCAAATATTCTCTCTGTAATTATTACGTTGGACCCTTAAAGGTAGGTTGGAAATTCATGAATAATGCAAAAAAGCTGCACCTTTAGTGAAGGAAAAGCTGCTGTGTGTGCGACAAACCCTATAAGCTACTGGACCCACTGAGCTTTCACACTAGAGTTGAACTAAAAGAAAAAATTACACTAGAAAACATAAAAAGATTTATTTTACTATATTGACTTTTTTCGGGAACTTGGCTCACTGGTCACTTTAAAAGAGAACTGGTGCCAATTATTATCTCTGTATACAGCAGATCTGTCAGGTGTGAATGCTTATTTTAAGCACCCAAATTATGAAGACAAACCTTTTAGTGATCCAAACAGTATGTTTTCCATTGTTGAATTTTTCCATTTTTCCATTGAAAAAGAAATCATAAAACAATAAACAGTTCCAAACAGATCAATTTCACTTCCAAAAAGTGACTATTTTGTGTATTTATTTTTTAAGGTATGAACTAGACCTGAAAAAATTAGTGAATTAATCGATTGTCAACTGACACCAGGGACAATGATGGAAATAAGTGCAGGACTTTATTGATCTATCCCTGACAAAGTCTAATACGCTGTATTTTATAATATGTTGTCAATAAACCTACAGACAGAAAACTAATTGGTATATTCATATATGTTACAGTTGTTTATTCAGGTAAAAATGGCGAATATTCTCTGCTCCCATCTTCTCAAATGTGAAGATGATCTGCTTTTCCACGTTTTATATAATCTAACGTTAAATATCTTTGGGTTTGTTGGTTGGACAAAACAAGACATTCACCTTGTACTCTCAGAACTTGTAATGGGCTTTTTCACAATCATTTTTGTCATTTAATATGCTTAACGTTTAATCGAATGAATAAAATTGAAAAAACAATGGACAAATTAATCAACAATTACAATAGTTGCAGCCATAGTTTAAACGTCATGTTAATGTTAAACCAGACAAAACAATTAACCAAAAACAGACTCAATTTTGACACCAAATCTTCACATGCTGGAAAGGTGACCAGTAAGCTTAAGCTCCCGATAAGTGAGTGCAGTCCTTTCAGCAAACATTAACGCATTCATAATGTTTAGGTTGTGAGTGCAAACATACCATTTTACTAAGTGACCCATCAGTGTTACAAACAAACATCTTTGATATGAATTTACACTACGATGTGCTCTAACCAATCTGTGGGGCAGCACAACATAAGAGTACAGTGAATTATCTATTAATGCACATTAGCTAGTACAGTTCAAAAAGTGTGAGGGAAAGCACTACGTCTCAAGCTCACTACAGTTATTAGTCTAACAACTTTGTCGTTAACACACACATACAGGCAGTTAAAGTGCGCTTGTTCAAAGTGTTCATCATACCTTCCAAGATGTCTGAATGATAGTGATCAATGAAGAAGAAACACAAGAAGAAACAGAGAAGAATGTAAAAAATGTCCAGAAAATTAAAAATTATGGGTAACACTTTATTTTACAGGTATTTTACATAATTTTATACTAATTTCCTGGAAATTTTCATAGTAATTTGCAGGTATTTCATGGTTTTTAGCACATTTTACAGAAAGGGTGTGCGATTTGGTACAAATCATAAGAAAAATGGGAGAATTCATGTGTAGCTGTTAATTTGCAAACAATTTTAATAGATTAAGACTCTTAATCATTCTTTAACAGTCAGATAATACTTTGTTTTTTCAAGAAATGTTCTCATTAAAGAGTTTTTGTGAAATAATCTAATACGCCAACACTAATACAAACTAAGTGTTTGCTTTTCTTTAAATAATTGTTCTAATTTATTGAGAATTTAACTATGACTCAAAATATTATGAGTTAGAACATGTTTTCTTATAATTTGTACCAAAAAAATTTCCAGGAAATTGGTATACAATTAAAGGACCTGTAAAATAAAGAATTACCAAATATGTATCCTGGAAACGTCCCCGTTGGCCTTTTACTAAAAATGATTGGTTTGATATCTTGGTTAGTAAGTCTCACCTATCTCCTCCTTACAGCCCTCGATCTCCAGCTGCAGGGTATCCTCCAGGTTCTCCTTCAGACACTGCTCCGCCTGGATATGCTCCTTCAGAAACAGAATCTCAGCCTTCAGCTTCTCCTCCACGTGATCAGCAGACGTCCGTACCGCCACCATGTCCTCACGAAGCTGCAGCACCAGGCGTTGTAGTTCCTGAAGAAGAATCAAACTACGTTACAGGCATCTAAGTGGGGAATCATCATCATCATCATCATCATCAACTACTTGGTCGAATACCACACAATGTAACAGAAAATATAATATAAAAGTTTGCAGATGAGACTTTCTTCCTTTAAAGGTCAAGTTAAAATGTAGCTGGAAAAATGTGACACTGTATGCTGATGACAACTGCCTCTATATTCATGTGGTGAAACAGTCTAAACTACAATAAAAATCTATTACACTATATGCAAAGTATACAAAGTTACACAGTAGAATAAGTCTGCATTCACTGTGATGAAAATTGAAGTGTTTTGACAAAAACAAAATAACAGAAATCTGAATGAAATGTTGACAAAGTATAGTAGAGTCTTTCTCACAATAAAAAACACACTTTTCAACATGTTGTTCATCAGGAACAAATTTGGCATCATTATAACGTGTTTATTAAGTAAAGCATCAAATTAAAATGAGTTGCACCACGCAAATTTTTACTTACATAGATTAGTTGTCACTAACTAGTTAATACGGTTGGAATATGGGTGACATATCTGACCTGACAAACGAACACAATGCTGTTTAGTTTGTTTAATGATGTAAAAAGGAAAGATTTCAAATTACATTTCACAATTTAAAAAAAAAACATCAAATTATACCAGTTACATTATGCCACTAATGTATGACTTAATGACTGAATAAGGTCGGTGAAACTGCATAATCAGATAACCACTCACTCTAAATGGCATGAATGTTGTTAATTCTGACACTATTTCTTCATGTATGCATATATAAATAAAACAAAGCAATCCCTACATATGCATAGGATTGGAAGTTAAGTTTAATATATCATTTGGTATCTTCTTAAACTATTTATATTTGTGACTGACATTACTGTAGAGCTGTAGCAATTAGACAATTAATTGATCAACATAACATTAATTAGCAGCTGTTTTGATCATCATAATTGTTGTACTTAACAATTTTAAGTAAAAAATCAAAACAATCTCTTGTTTAAGGTTCTCAAATGTTGACAAGTTGCCGCTTTTCTTTGTTGTCACATTGTAGAAAATTGGATTTTTTTTTTTTGTTTAAATTACTGGTTGGACAAAATGACATTTGTTGACATCACTTTGTGCTCTAGCGAATTGCAACAGGCATTTCTCTAAACTGTTTTCTCATGTTATATAGGTCAAACAACTAATCAATTAATGGAGAAAATAATCGGCAGATTAATTGATTATGAAAATTATCATTAGTTGCAGCCCTGCATTACAGCAAGTGATGCTGCAGTGATAACCCTAACCTTTTTGATTGGACGGATGTTTCCTTGTATTAATGTTACAACCAGATTTAGTAAATCACTAGATGGAAACTAACTAGGAAGGACTTTACACAAAAGCGTAGTAATGGATTTACAAATATCTGGTGTAACGTGACATAGACCTTACTCAAATTCTAGTAGGCAACCAAGTGCATGACATCGTGCTATAGCTGCAGTATCTTGTGATGATAAATGCTTAGAGGCACAACAAAGACTCAAATGTGAACAATGAGGAGTTACACTGCACCGGTTCTCCCTCATATTAATGTGTTTTGGTGACCTTATCCTACAGTACGTGATTGAGGCTGCACACACCGCAGTGGGAGGTGATCTGGCTAATACAGATCAGATTTAAATGTTATGTGTGCAGCTTGTTTAACCACCAACAAGTTTAAAATGTCACAGGATTGTCAGTGCTACTCTGCCTCCACTAAAACACAGGCCCACTCCTTTTTATACAGCAAAATTCAGAAAGAGGCAGTGAGAAACAGTGTGGGAGGAGATGTGTGTGTTTAAAGAGGGAACAGAGAGGAGAGTACAGAGTCATAAAAAAGATTCTCACCTTGTAAGATAGCTTCAAACGAGTAATGGTGCCATTAATCACTGAAAATGAGCTGGTGGAGCCACTAAGGCATTACCACAGAAGCAATTGAGTCTCTGACCGCTGCACAGCTGAGATTATTTTCCTATAATTTGGTGTCAGTTTCCTTTTCTATATGTGGCATGAATAACACCACTGCTCATACTGTGACAGTGTCTAAATGGAGTGTAGCACGTTGTTCAGTGGCGCATCCTCACATAAACCAATATTACTCTTCAATGATTGCAAAATTAGACCATTCATGTTTGTCGAAACATCTATCTAGATGTATATGATTTGCAGAAGATATGTGAGGTGAAACCCAGTGCAAATGCAGAGAAAATTCAGATTATGAGAACTCATATATATGGCACATGAATGCATGGCACACAGCGGTTCTGCAGAATCAGTGACTTAAATCACTTCTTAAAACCCATTTTATAGATACTTTTATGTGATGTCATCTCCTATTCATTTTACCTATCATTATTTTACTTATATTAATATGTTTTCTTAATGTTTTTTTTACTGTCTTTTTATCTTTCATTGTCTTTTTGTCTTCTCTCTACTCTGTTTTTGCATCTTTTGTCTTCTTGTCTTGTCGCTATCTTAATTTTGTCTTGCTTTTGTTTTGTTTTGGCAGCACATTTGTTAGACCACAAGGATTCACACAGTGCGTTTTGGTGAGTAACACTCAATGTAAACATAACTTTTGTTTACAAGAAAACTCCACAAGGCACCTTTAAGTTTTTGCAAAAACTCTTTCCCTTTCTGACTCGAGCTTCCTAGCTACTGTAGCTGGCAGTAGTGACGGTTTACTTAAGGTCTGATAGTGTCAACTGAAACTCCACAAATAGAATTCAATAACTTCCTGCAGCACAATCCACTGTTGCACCACTTTTCACTTGTAGCTTATAAATGTGTGAAGTCTCCCAACAGCCCACAACCACAACCAAAAAGAGTGCTACTGTCTACAGCAGGAAAGAATATTCAGACCTTTGTACATTAAATTTAAGACTTTTTAATACCTTCTATGGCTTTATTTTGAAGGAACGTAATTCAAAGCTTTTTAAGACTTTTCAAAAAGTGCAGATACCTTGTTTGAGGTTCGATACCCAGCTGTATCACTAACGTTAATGTTAAGTTTGAAAGATGCGAGTTAGATTTCACATACTTGCACAGTATTGGGCATCTGGAAATCTTCTTGTTGCTGCAGTTCTACGTGCAGTCTGTGTTTTCCCTGCAGGCTCTCGTTGTCTCTCTGTAGTCGGCTTAGTTCATCCGCCACCTGCTCCCTCGACTGCACCAGCACCACCTGAAACAAAAACAAACAAAATAAAGTCACTCCATCTCATCTTATCATGCGTCAGTTTGTTTCCCTTTTTTCTTCTTTTTACTCCTGTAATACGGAACGAGCACCACGTCTCCACACGGTGAAGACTGACTCACCGGCCAACGTCTGCTTTTGGAGCCACATTCCATCTAATTCTCCCTGCAGAACTATCACTTCGCTAGGTGTGTCATTACGACTGAATTTATTCGAGTATTAAGACTCATCCATCTTTAGATCAAAGCCACATGCAGCAAAAGGCATATCTCATTCCTCTGGCTGACAAGTTTGTCTGCAAGGACTTTAGAAGCACATTAATACATGTGCTATGGTCCAACTTGCAGCTGCACATCCATTATTGAAGAATGTTTCTGTCTCACATCTTTCTTCTTGTTTTTCCTTCACAGTTTGGACAATCATCTGTCAGAAAAAGTGAGTGCACGTACTTTACTTGCCAGTGCACACGGTGATTTCTACGGTGATTCATTTGACAGCTGTAGCGGCGGATGAGTAGCTTTTGGATGTATTTAACTTTATTTTTACAAGCGAAAAATCTTCATCTTGTCGACAAATTATTTGCGGTAGTGAGGAGCATTGACGTCACTGCCGTAGAGGCCAAAAAAGTAAATCTAAACAGGCATTATCCATAATTCAGTTTGGCTGCATAGTAGAGCAGATAACAGAGCTAGAGCCTGCTGTCAAACCAATGAATGAATATGCTTATTTAAAAGGCTCAAGTCTTGCCATCACTAGCAGGCACCATAACATCAAACACAACTGGCAATAAAACAGCACTTATGGAATATGTTGCTCACCATCTGCTCCTGTGTGTTCCTCTTGGCTTCACTGAAGGCCTGTTGTAGTGTGCTGAGCAGCGTTTCTGACTCCTGGACTCTCTGAATGAGGGCTGACACCTACAACACAGAGAAGAGCATCGCTAAGACGAGAGAAGAGAGTATACTGAACATAAATTATGAATATTGTATAATATAATACAGTTAAATGTAAGGCTTATGCTTGTGGTCATCTTAAAAATATACACCGCCATGTTCACATGGCTAAAAGATCATAAACTCACAATGACTCATACAGCTGCATGTATCTTTATTGCTGACTAAAGTGTGTGAAGAGGCATTACAGCAAAGTTACAACCTAACTGTGAAGCTGGAGCAGCAGTTTATTACCACAAAGAATAAAATAAAAGCCAGTAATCTAGTTTAAGAACTACAGCGCTCTATAGCACCGATCTGTAGTTGAAAGGATTGCTGACCCCACATTGTTTCAAACAGCTTCAAACAAGGCGCTCAGTAGGAAAGAGGCCAAACTGTTCCTGCACCACAGTGGTGACAACTGCCTAAATTGAACTAAACTGAGGTTTGTGAACTGACAGAAGTTCTCACACTACTGTGGTCTGTGGTCAATGTGACAAGACCTGTGATGCAGAAAATATTATTGTTTGTGCGGTGACACCACAGAACCAATGCGCCGCTCTCAGCTGCTTGAAAAGTCGGCCATATCGTTATCAGACGATAGAGAGTTTAAAGAAATTACACATTTCCTGTACTTCCTGCCAGTGGGACTGCTGCACATACACTGTCACAATATGTGGGCTTTAGACACAAATCTAGAAAAAAACCTTTCTAGAAAGGCACTGGGTTGTATTTTCATGATTCATGGTGCAGATTGAAAAACGCAGCAGGCTTTTAGATAGTTGCTTAGCATCCAGGGTACACATGACAATAGGGTGGGATAAGGAAGAATCCATTTTCACGCATTATCAGTTGGCGTGTAAGCAGTTTGTTAGGAATTATTATCACATTTTTAGGAAAGAAAGAAAATGAGGAAGAGGAGGAAGACTTCTCTTGTATGTTCAAGATCATTTTATATGTGTAGAAGTACATCTTAATTCCTTACGAGACTCGGAAAGCACTGCCGTCTCTATTGTATTGTCCCCTCATACGTCTTTCACTGTTGTTGGCATATACCGACCCTCTAATTCTAATAACATTTTTTATGACAAACTGAAATCCTTGCTAAAGATAATGACAAGACGGAGTAAATTAATTGTATTGGGTGTTTTAATATAAACTGGAAAAAGCTCAAAAGTATCTCAAATCATTAAAATCACACTCAAATAATTCAAGGCCCACCAAGAGTTACTCAATCATCATAAACGCAGATGGATCTTATTTTTAGTAACAAACCTGAAAGAATCGCAAAATCTTTTGATTTGGTTGATCATCCCATTTAAAAGCAGCGTTTTCCTCACTACAACATACTGACAGTTTGGTAATAAAGTGGAGTCGGGAAAAGCTTTTTCCTGAGAAGAAACGACAGTAATAAACTCTGAACAGGACAAGCAGAGTTGTAAATGTAAATGTACAACAGCACAAATCTGCTCATGCTTACAATACTTTGATTTTTGACTTCTTAAGTGTAACTGAAAGTCTAGCAGTCACTTTGTTTGCCATACATGATTTTCTTTTTTTTGAGTCACAATGATCTACACAATAACCACAGTTGCAGTTAGGAACGTCACTGTAGTTCAATAAATTATATAAAAGCAAAATTTAAAAGACTGGTCTTGTGTTTTGTCTTCATTCATTGATTGATTGATTGAGGTTGTATTCAATTTAATATATCTGTGTTACGTGCTGAAAGGATTGATTGAATAATTGATTATTTAATCGTCAGAAAGTAAATCTGCAACTGTTTTGATAATCACAAAGAAAAATGCCACACATACTCTGTTTTAAGGTTCTCAAACTTATGAATTTCCTGCTTTTCTTTGTTTTTTGTGATAATAAACTGAATATCTTTTGGTTTTGGACTGTTGGTCTGAAAAAACAAGTAATTTGATGATGACATCTTAACAAATGTTAATTTTTCAGTTCTCTGACATTTTACAGAGCAAACTATAAATTGTTCAATCAAGAAAATAAAAAGAGGATTGATCAATGCTACAAATAATGGATTTACAGCTCTAGTGTGTTTACAATAACATTATGTTACTAGGGCTGCAACTATTATTTTCATTATCAATTATTTGTTTGATCTATAAAACATCTTTAGATGTCTTGTTTTGTCCAATTAACAGTCCAAAACCTGCACATATTCAATTTACTATCATGTAAGACCATGAAAAGCATCAAATTCACACATTTAAGAACCTGGAGCCATCAAATCCTTTGCATATTTACTTAAAAAATTACTTGAATTCATTATCAAAATAGTTGCCATTTAATTTTCTTTCAATCAGCTTATCGTTATCACACCTGTAAATGTCACTACTGCCAAACTGGGAACAAATAGTCTCTGTGAGGCATCGCACTGCTGCACTAAGTAACAGTTTCACTTAATAATCGTCTGTTAATCATCGACAAATAACTCTATATTAAAGTGTTGTTTCTGGTTACAGTAGTGTGAAATTGAAGCAACATGATTATATGAACAGTCATGATTCCGCTCCACCACATCCTGCTCATCTTCGCACCCACAGGCCCGTTGAATAAAAGATGTGATGCCTCAGGCACTAGTTTTGTTAAACCCGCTCGAAGAGAAGATGACTCATGCGGCTGTTGCCCTGGTAACCTGCTGTTGTTGGATGAGGAGAAAGGACTGATGACTAGTGTATAGAGGAGACAGAGTAATGAATTGTGATTTTTTTATGTAAGTGTTCGGACTGTGTGTCCAATGAATCTTGAGGAGATCAGTGTCACTCCTGATGAATATTTCTGCACAAACCGGCATCTGGAGTACTAAGATATAACCCACTTTTTTTTTTTTTTTTTTTTTTTTACTACAGTCTGGTGCAATTTGCTCAAGATTTAATCCATGTAACCATGTAAACCATGTAATAACACTTTCACAATGCTACAAATCACTAAATTAAAGACACCTGCAGAGTGGACACACACATTGCTTTAAGATATATAAAGAGGTAATCAGCTGACGTTTTTCAAGCAAAAATGGAAAACATTCTCTGGTTTTAGCTTCTCAAATGTGAAAAATTGCTGCTTCTATTTGTCATAAATGATAGTAAACTGATTATGTTTCAGACTGTTGGTTGGACAAAAGACGTTATTTGCATATGGCACTTTGAGCTCTGGGAAATCACACTTTTTTTGACATTTTATACACAATTAATAAAGAAAATAACCAGCAGACTTATCGATAAAGAAAATAACTTTTGAAGAATGTGCAAGAAAGTGAACAGACAAGCAAAGTATGTGCATCCATTCCTCTCTAAGGAAGACACAGAAAAACTTATTCATGCTTTTATTTCTAGCAGGCTGGATTATTGTGATGTTCTGCTCTCAAGCTTCCCCAAGAAATCTTTAAATAAACACTCAAAATCCAGCAGCACGTCTCCTCATCAAAACTAAACCCAGGGAACATATCGCCCCCGTTTTAAAAGCCCTTCATTGACCCTTCGTTTTTGAATCTCTTAATGGATCGGCACCAGATTATATTTCTGACATGCTGCTTAGATACGCTCCTCTGAGACCCCTTGAGATCCTAAAACTCTGGTCTCCTGAACGTCCCCCAGACCAGAACTAAGATCTATGGTGATCTTGCATTTTGTTTGCTCCCAGAGGAGGTCAGGGCATCACACACAGCGGATAACTAAAAGTTTTTTTTTTTAGGCTTGCTTTTATGTAGTTCAGTGGTTTTCGTAACTACTTTTTATACTTCACGACTTTAGTTTGTTTTTTATTTGAACTTATGTCTTTTATGGGTTTCTTTTGTCTTGTGTTTCATCATTTGGATTTTACTGATGTAAAGCACTTTGAATTGCACTTCTTGTTGCTGAAAATAACACCTTTTTAACAGGCATTTGAGCAATTCTTGTAAGAAGTTGACATTTTATATTTCCTTTTTTTATTGCGTATTTTTCTGTTCACCTTTTCAATGTTTTTTTACTGTGTAATTTTATTACTAATTGTGTATTTCTCTGTATTTCTTTGTGGCGTCATGCTTATGTAAAGCACTTTGTGACGATTGTCTGTGAAAAGTGCTATATAAATACATTTTACTTACTTATTATTATCATTAATATTATTATTATTGTTATTATTAAAAAGGGTTTGTTTTTAACAACTACAGCAACAGAAAAAGAGCAGAATATAGGTGCACCATGTATTGAATTGGTCCAAGTGCACGATGAAACGCATAAAACACTGAACTTTGTCACCAAAATCTGCCCTCACTGTAGTGACTCACTGGAAAACCAACCAGCACAGATGAGAAGAAACCTTTCTGTGCTTCTTTGTCTGCATAAAGTGCAAATCTGCACTTTAGGCAATGCACATGCATGTTTTCTTGCACATACAGCGAAACAGGAAGTCAACACCGTCACTACTTTCAAAACAATATTAATCTAAATCCGGGCGCTCAGAGGTAGAGCCGGTCGTCTAATAATTGGAGGATTGGTGGTTCGATTCTCAGTTCCTCCACTCTGCATGTCCAAGTGTCCTTGGGCAAGATACTGAACCCCAAATTGCTCCCGTAGGCTGTGCCATCAGTGTGTGAGTGTATGAATGTGTGTGTGAAGGGGTGACTGTTGGCATGCAGTCCATTTACCATTTAAATTCCTGAGCTCGAATCATTTGGGATTTTAAGAAGCTGCAAGTTTTTGCTTTATTTCATCCGTTACTGACCGTTAACTCGCCAGGCTAATGCACTGGCTGAACTCTGTTTATTCTCCCTGCTTCCCAGAGGGCATTGGTTATCAGCTTGCAACACATGACACGCGTCAACACAGACAATTAGCAGAGAGTCAGTGAGAGAGAGACACGGATAATTAAATAACATTTGGAAATACTACAACTCTGACCAGAGTGCGAAGCTTTATGCGAAAAAACCGAGCAGGTGAGGATGCTGAACTCAAGGTTGCACTGAGTCACGTTAGACAAAAAACATGTCAGTTATAGATAGACATAATGAACAATGGCCGAGCATTATTTAGGAGGAATGTTTCATAACCTTAGATGGTGGGGATCTGTACAACACCAGTATTTTCTCATTTCTTTGATTACATACAGAAATAAAAATGCAGATTGACTCAGTTCTCTTCCTGCTTTAAGGCAGTCCTGCACATTTAATGAGGAATTCAACCCCATGAGAACGAGTACAAAAACATACTGTAGAAATCAACACAATTAATGAACCAGCTTAAACTGGGATGACCTAATTCTCCTCTAGCAATCATTATGCACTATCAAATTGAATCTGAGAATGACATACTGAGACTGAAATTTTAAATGTACTAGTCCGCACTCGCACATCAAACACCTCACATCTGAGGGGCATATTCAGTGTTTTTTTTAAGTTATTAATACATTCACTGTGTTCATACCTTAGCAGCAGTTTCTTCGTTGCCTAATTTGACTGAATCTTCCAAACTCTGTTTCTCAGTCATCGTCCTCTCCAGCTGATCGTTGGCCTGACGAAGCATCACCTGCAGTTTCTTCACCTGGAGGGGGAGCAGGACACAGAACGGTTAAATCTCAATCCAGTCCACACAATATCATGCTTTAAAAAAAAAACTAGGGCTGTAGTCTGCTGGTTGACTGGTCGATTAGCTGGTCGATATGCTCTTGTCCGACTAAATTCTCATTGGTCGAATAATCTCCATGTTATTTTCATAAGGAGAAAAGTGCTACATCAACAGCTTTCCAGGAGTAATCCATTATTTCCTGCGGCGGGAGGGACAGACTAACAAATTACCTGTGAAAATAACGGGGGTGTATTCAAAACACCCCTGTTGTTTTCACAACTTTGAACTCGCCCAACCTAACGGAGATTGCTGGGTCTAACTGTACTCAACGTTTACTGAACGTTTACTGAACGTTTACTGAATCTGTGTTTCTCCATAATGACACAACGAGAACCCCCGCCAGGCCAAAAAAATGATTTTTTAATATTTGATATTTAATATGTCAATATCCATTCATTCGGAGATCAATAGCATTTGGGAGTCTCTGAGCAGCGCTATTCCGGTACGTGAGTAAACGTCTGTCGTTGCCTGGGAAACCGTTGGTAGCGTAGCTCCGTTAAGGAGTATGTTTGCGTAGCGAGTGGGAAAGAGCGACGGTCAGAGAAGTGACGGTGGATGCGAGCGGGGCAGAGGAAAAGATTAGTAGTAAGTTGTCAGTCTGGCAGTAAATATACAGTACAGACTACAGTGCGTCAGTTAATAAATGCTAAAAAGTTACGTCTGTTGTTTCCCTAAATGCGGGAAAAGTGAAGGAGGTTAGCTCCAAAGTTAGCAACAATGGGCTAGCATAACCTGAAGACACAAAACAGAGAAAGAAGAGTTGAAGATTATGTACGATTTTAGTCGACCAAGATTTTCGTTGGTTGACTACAGCCCTAAAAAAAACATCTGTGGTTTGATATCAACAAACATTCCTGTAGTAAAAAAAAAAAAAGTTCCTGGAGTGACAGCAAAGACAGGAACCTGATCTCGTGTCTCAGCCTCTTGTCCTTGGATGGCCTGCAGCTGCTTCTCATAGTTGGAGCACATATCACAACGTCTGCCGAGCTTCCTGCCAGCATTCTTCACCTGGTGACAGACCAATAAAATGTCACCCAACATAATGGAATATCTTAGAGAGACAATTTAAAACATCTATATGGCATATGCATTAACAGCGACTAATTTTTTTTTTTTTACTTTTTGTTTTTTTACTTCAAAACAATTTATGAAATCCGTGGGTTTGCTATTCTGACAATTAATGGAAACGTTTATCAATGAAACGTGGAGATCTTCTCCTCTAGGACTTGGGTTGAATACTGGGAATTGACATCCTGTTATTTGTTGTGAATCCTCAGCAAAATCTGGTCCCGTTTCCTGGAAAACATGCCTGCAGGACCCTGGGATTCTCATCAAGTATTTGCATGTGCGTCTATGTGCACTTGTGTGGTCGTATACTGAAAAATATCGCATGCACTGAAATGAAGAAGCCATCTCCAAACGTCACCGATGCTTCCTTGGAACTGGTCTGAACTTAAATTCCAGTTACTGCAGTAAGGTAACTCTTTCAACTTTTCACCTGCAGCAGTTTATTCCACTTACTTTTGATGCTTTATATACTTTTCAGACACACAAAACAGAGCGATATGGCAAATTGCAGAGCAGCATTCAGTAAGTGGAGCACTGAGTGAAGAAGATTGATCTGACATTATGCTTCAGTTCCTCAAACTACCAAATTAACATGCAGAGAGACTGCATTTGATAGATTTTCCTTCCCTGCCACTGCATGTGTTAATAATCTCAGATAAAACCTATAAAAGATGGCCAAAGCACCACTCAGATGTAAAACAGGCTCAAATGATTCTGTATGGTCAGCGTTTTGGTTTTTTCCAACTCCAAGATCTAAGAAAAATTGTTGTACTACTAAAAGACATTAATTTGAAAGAAAAGATTGGAAAATTAGTCTACAATTAACTTTTTTGATTAATCATTTGCAGAATATCAGGTGGTACATTCACCCCGAAGGAAGCATTTTTAAAAAAAACTTCAACCCTACTTAGTACTGTACAAATTAAATGGTTGGGACCATATTTAACCATCGCAGTGTATTCAAACTATTAAATCTTCTTGGTGATGCACCTCTTGCTGCAGCAGGTTCCACTCGCTGTCGCTGACGAGTCGGTAGCCTACAGGCGGTAAGAAGGCGGTGTCGGGGGCGTGAGAGATGCTGGACAGCAGCGAAGCTGTCTCTTCCTGCTCGGGCGTCATGGCTTTAATGGCCTTCTCCTGGTCTTTAGTCAGCAGGAAGTGGCTCGCCGTCAGCTTAATAGAGCTGATGGACGAAGTTTCACCAAAACTACTGTCTGTGGCCCCACAGTCGGCCCCCACTAAGGGCCCAAAGTCTGACTCGTCCAAGTGGCTGGCCGACTTGGCTTTGTGGTTTTGGCCACCGAGGCCCTGCTGAGCAGACAGCGAGGAACCGAGGCTGTCTGTCGACTGAACTCTACGCAGGTTTTCCTTATAGGGGTCCATGGGGCCTCCTACCACCACATCAGCGTCTAAGGAGTGCATAGAGCCATGAGCGCTTAGGTTGGCGTGGGGCTGAGAAAAAAGAGAAAATAAGAGCAAATAAGCGTTCAGAGAAATTTAAAGAAAGTGTTTCTATAATGTCAGAAATAAAAGACATCCACAAGAAAATGTGTTATTTCTGTTTCATTTTTCAGTAATGCTGAGGATGAGATGGAGAAAAAGCAAATGTGATTATTGAATCAATCCTGATCGATCCATCCGTTACGACATGGGATCTGATTCAAACAAGGCAGCATTACTTTGTGAAATTCTACGATGAACATAAAAAAAGTAAAAATATGGAGCCGCAGATGGTTGGTAATATCCCGGCAATATGATCTGTCTGTTTTGGTTCAGTTCAGTTTTATTTCTATCACAGCTCGGTCTCAATTAAGACTACAGAGGCCTCAACATGTGAAATACTAATAACATTAAATCAAGCTCGCTACAGTTCATAATGGAGCAGCCATGTGAAGCTGACTGAAACTGTCTGAGATGCCAGAAATCCAACTGATCATCCGACAGCGAGGTTATTGATTGTTCAGGCGATTAACGAGGCAAACTGAACATCAAACGACAACAAATCTAACAGAAAATTCTGACATTAGTCGGGGTTAAAAATCAGGCTTAATCCGTACAGTGTTTAACTAGCATTAATGCAACTCAAAACACATAATTATGACTTAAGAGTAATAACGTGTCTTGGTGAACATACATTTTTACATGAGATAAAATCATTTGTCACACCGAGTGTTGCTGCACATTTTCTTTGGCTAAAGAAAAACTTAAAGCTTCAATGGAAAAAATGGTCATTCAGCTTTTTATAATTAAAAAAAATATGTTTAAATCAAATAAAAACAGCCACTGTAAACCTTACATGGAGATAAAATAGCATTTTTTTTGTTTTTTCAAACAATCACTGGCGCTCAGTTTTTGACCGCTAGAAACACAACACACAACGGTGAAAGTGCAACGTTGCCTGTCCGAGGATCGCATTACTCCAAGGTCAATATAACATGATGATAAAAGCCTGCTCTGTTCTCTCCGAAGGACGTATCGGATTACATGATGCTCTTACCTCTTCAACGCTCAGCCCGAGGAATAAGTCCTCCAAAGGCTCAGTGTTGTCTCCTCCATCATCCTCGTGCAGGTCCTTCACTTGGCTCAGTCGCTCTTTTTCATCCTCCTCCTTGGATGAAGAAAAACGTTTCACCATCAAGTAATTTGTCACATAATTATTCCATCTACTAAATTTACTCTGACAGATCCGACCACAATTGAAAAGCACAAATGTACTTAATAGAAAACGGTTTAATTAGCTCACCGGCCACATTTACTCATCAACATCTCGTCTTTCAGTCAATAATCTGATCTGAACTATTACAGTCGGTGTCTGGCTGGTCCATTAATTGATCCCAGTTTGAGATTCTGTCTCTACCCAACTCTAACTGGGATACTGGGAATGGGAATTTTACCCTTTCAATCAGGGCTGCAACTAAGGATTATTTTCATTATTGATTAACCATTTTGTCTATAAAATGTCCGAAAAAAATGTTATAATTTCTTAGAGCTCATGTTGACATCTTCAAATGTCTTGTTTTATCTGATCAACAGTTCAAGATCCAAAGATATTCAAATCCTCATATTTGAAAGCTGCATCCAGCAATTCTTTTGCATTTTTCCTTTAAAAATGACTTAAAACAATTTATCTATTATAAAAATAATTGCTGATTCGTTTTCTGTTGCAACTAATTGTTGCAGCTCTACGTTAAACTCACAGCTCAATGAATGAAACACAGGGTTCATTTGATATCAAATCTAAATGAATAATTTAGTAATTCAATTTCATGCTGCTACTACAGGCCATTAAAGATGATGCAGACAGATGGAAAAAGCTGCCACGATCATTTTTGGGTCAAATATCCAAAGTCTACATATTTCAGATCGGACTGCGGCTCAAACATGTACGGATGTATTTGAGAAGTTGATATTAGAGCAAAGAACGAGAAGTGAAATTCTATTACAATAGTTTGTTGTGTGGTTTGTTGACGTAGCCTCGGGAGCTGGCCGAGGGGCAGCTTCAGGAAGCTAACCAATCAGAACAGTGGGCTCATCGGGACCGGGGGGCCTTAAAGCGACAACATCCCATATTTCCAAAAAAAAGTCTCCCTTTTTACAGTTTCTCCAAAGCTGATCTTTTATCACTCCAAACACAGTAAACTGAAGTGTTTATGTGTCTGAGTGTGTGTGTACCTGGTCTTTCTTCTTCATCTCTTCCACCTGGCGGAGCTGCTCAGACGACAGCACGCTCTCTATCCTCTGCATGTCCCTCATGAGGAGGCGTTGAGACTCCAGGAACTGGTCGTTGGCTCTCTGCCACGTGTGTTTGAGTTGATTGTGCTGCTGCCGCTCCAGCTCCAGCTTGTGACAGACTACGACAACAAAGAGAGAGAGAGATGAAAGAGAGAGCAAAGGTTGACGTTATAGTGTATTTATGGAAAGTCAGAAACATAATGGTCCAGCTTTTATACACATGTCACACTTCAAAGTGACATTTCGTTTTCCATTATGACTGTTCACAACCCTATTAGCTCGCTGATGTTTATCACAAATGAAGGATCTCAGATCTGAACAGGACGGCGCTGGTGTGTTCCTCTCTCAGGCAGCTGTGGCCCTTTTCTTATGTTCTCCTTCAGTTTGTTTACATGCACTTACTCAGAGAAACCAGTTTATACAGGTCATTTTTCCGCTTGCACATGCAGAATGCAGCAGGTGTGTGATTTCTCTCATCTCACCAACCTTATATTGGAAGTGGGGCTTAGTGATTTTAACTGTATTGGTGAGAGAGGACACCACTTTCTTTTATAATGGAAATTGTGAGTGTTTTGTATCCCGATACGCTATAAAAATCTTTTATCCTGCCTTCCCCGGATCTGAAAAACTTATCATGCTATCGTCTAAAGATGTGAGGGGTATCTGTGCTGAAATGGACAGAAATAAATGAAAATGAATTTCTTGTTGTCAGACATAATGCAGGATTGTTTCTTGCACATCAACATCCAAGATGTTTGCTATTCAAGAATGTGGGTGGCGTCGGGGTTGTTTGTTTGTGTGCTTGTTCGATTTAGAAGCCAACACAGATGGTGTCGTTCTACTGACTCCCCTCAGGACGTGGTAAATGCCAGCTCGACCACTCAGTGCACAAGATATTACAGCGTCCATAGATTCTGCTTCTCCCGTCTAGTGATCCATCCTTTTGTCTCCTCAATTCTTTCCATCATCTGCAAAAATCCGCTTCTCCGATTTGCCAAAAAACTTTGACAATCAGACAATTTATCTACCAGGTTCAACGGTACAAGACTGTGGATTTAACGACGTTGGTTCAGTGCTTCCTGTCGACTCAAACTCTATTTATAGTGATGGCAGTTGTACGGGGTTGCTGCTGGGTTGAATATGAATATTTTGACCAATAAAAAAACAACAATAAATGCCAAATTTACCAGATTCAGCAGGTTTCAGTGACATGAGACACAGAAAAACGTGGAGCTAGACGGCAGCGTTGGTTCAAAGGAAATTGTTTCTGTCTTAAGAGACTCATTAACGACTAACAAATGTGGCTGAGTTACCATCCAGACTTCACAAATCTTCCTTCTGACAACTCCTACCTCTATCCAACCTGTTCTTTCCCCTCTATCTCTCAAAAAAAGTTTTGTGAGGAAGTACCTTCATGAAGCTCTTTCCGTAGTTTCTCTGCATCTTCCTGCAGGACAGACTTCTGAGTGTTCAGCACGGCCACGTACATCTCCAGGTCCGTACGACACGACTTCTCAGCCTCAAGAACATGATTGAGCTCTTTGACCTGTAAAAGAATTAAGTCATTAAGTCATTTTCCTTAAGTTTAAAAGTTGGACAGACAACTTAAAGCAGTGTTCATCGATTTTTTTTGGCCACTTGGGGGAAGCGGAACAAGCTGTCAACTCGACTGTGACAAATTAACACCTTGTTAAGTTGTTGTTGCTAATATGTTATCAAATAGTTGCCTGAAATGGAGCAATTAGCATTCATTTGGAGTCATTTTTCTGACATTACAACAAATATAAGTCCGATATTCACTCTCCGTTTAGCTCTGCTTTCTACCAACTCCTGAGGGAAATATCTGGCTCTTTTAGCTGCTAAATGCTGCGCGATGTTCACCAGCTAGTCGCTAACTTTGCCTTTCTCGGTAGCGTCCAGTACTTATGACACTAAAGCACATTTTAGGTGCAACATAACTTCATTTTCTTTTTTCCTGTGCTTATACGGAAATACAATAAAGTTTTTATGAGTGTGCAAATCATCTACACTAATAATACTGTAATACTTAATACAAACTAAGACTTTAACTGGACTTCTGCAGGGTTTTAAGACCTTTTTTTTACCCCATATAACTAAATTTAATGCAATCATTACAGCCTTATTATGAAAACAAGTAGGAGTTATAAGACCTATAAAATTCTACTCAGTACATGAATTTACTGACATTAAATCACATTTTTCTCAGCACTTTCCAGCTGTATGTAATAATTCCTAATATATAGTCCATTAAATCAATTTGCTACAAAACACTGAATTAATTAAAGGTTATATATAGTATATGAATTGTACAGGTCAGAGGTCCAGAACAATGTGAGCAGATGCTCCAACAAGAATAAAAGTCAATAAATTCTCACTTAAACATAAAATATAAACTCAGTAATTCAACATGTCCAGTAACCTAGCAACACTCAAACAGTTTAATACATGTACAGAAACACACACACACATCTTATAAATAATTAACATCTACAACAGGCAAGAAAAAATAGATTTCTTAATAACTTCAAAGGCCCTTTTTTAAGGGAACAAAATTAAATACTTTTCCAGACTTTTTAGGCCCCGCAGATACCCGACTTTCAGATCAAATGAAGCAGAAAAAGAAGATTGTGTATCTTATGTAAAAGGTACATTGTCTCTCCATAATGACACTATATCGTAACAAGAAGTCATTAAGTGCAATGCCATAATGTCCTGAATGCCATGTAACGAGGGACGGTACATAAAGATCTAGAGCAGGGGTCAGCAACCTTCAGCGTACAAAGAACCATTTGAGCCCATTTCCCACCAAATAAAACCCACTGTTTGATCCCTAAAATGACGATTACATCACTTATAGTCACATTACACTTATGAGTGAATATCTAATTAGGGGTACATATTTCACATAAAGTTTAGAAATTCTCCATCAGTGAACGGCTTCCCTGAGCTGCCACAAAACTAACCGAAGTGCATGAGTTTGTAGACTGCGTCCACCTCTTCGAAGTGTTTTTGCTCTGGTCAGTTTTCCGCAGCAGTTCCAAAACTGCTCCTTTTCGATCATCTCCAGCTGGGTATTTTTCAGCGAAAGATAAGTGTTTGTTTTGGAAATGTCTTCCAAGGTTTGATTTTTTGTTGTTCGCCAGTTTCTCCCCACATATTAACCGTTATCATCAATAATAAAAGCAAATAAATCTGTCCATGAAGCATTAGAAGTTCTATTTTCATCAGAAATCTTTCTTTTTTTTTGGATTTTTCCATCGTTAGCTTACCGGGGGTAGACCACTCAAAAAATGCACTTGCCTGTTGCCCGGCAACGGCCTGGCAGGTGATGTATATTTTTTTCTATTACAAGATCACCCAACTCTCCAAAATAACAGCTATTACATTAAAATAAACTAACTAAATGAAATAAAATAAATTAAAATTAAATAGCCATTATTTATTTTGTTTCAAAGCCACAGGGAGCCGGGCAGAGGAGCCGCGGGTTGCCGACCCCTGATCTAGGATAAGCAGAAAGGCTTTCTACTTGTACTATAATGTAATATTTAAGAAATAGTGGCTGCAATGCCTGGTCAATATCATAATCCATGATCATCTTAACCGTTTCTTTCCCTTTCTGAATCGTTGAGTCATTACCGACTAACCTTAGAGGCCTCCAGTTCCTTCACCCGGTCCTCGGCTGTTGTCAGTTTGGCTTTCAGGGCTGCGATCTCCTGCTCCATGGGCATCACCACTGAACGCAGCTTCTCTGCATCCTCCTGGGCCTTTAAAAAAGTTTTACAGTCTCTCATTAAAAATGTACACGTGTAGAGCTACACAGGTTACAACAGGTTTTATATGCTTCATTTCCTTTTACAACCACAAAAACATGAGATAACACGTTGTTAAAGAAA
This sequence comes from Thunnus albacares, assembly GCF_914725855.1. Taxonomy (NCBI): domain Eukaryota; kingdom Metazoa; phylum Chordata; class Actinopteri; order Scombriformes; family Scombridae; genus Thunnus; species Thunnus albacares. The sequence continues at coordinate 27,202,736 of NC_058118.1, forward strand.
CTGACACTGCTTTGCATCCAGAAATTTGTGTAACACTTTATTTTAACCCCTTATATTCATCATTTATAAGCGGTACATAATCAATTAATTGAAACGCACTAAAATGTAGCTGTAAGCAGATATAAAGACATCTTTATTTATGTAATTGTCAACAATTAGAACTTCAACTTCAAAGCATTTATGACTGTGCATAAACAGTTAATGAATAATATAAGAAACGAAATATATATGAAATATTTATTACATTAATAAATTATATTCATTCTATATTTATCATTATTATTTATTAAGCATGTATGAGTAAGTATTTATGAATAAATAAATACTTCTTCAACTCTTCGTAACAACTGAGCAAATACATTAATTAACACTTAAAAATGTTCACATATCTGCTCACATTATAATGTGTTTTAAACAATATATTATACGTTTATATACAGCTTATAAAAAACGGCCTGTTTCAGACAGAGGCTGAACTGAGGGGCTGCATAAAGAGCCAGTAGAAGATTTTTAACTGTAAATCATGCAAAGATTTTCCAGTTGAGCCCCAAAATAAAACATATAGAGCTGGAAATATGCATGATACGTCCTCTTTAAGGTGTGAGATCCAGAGTATTCTTATGGCCCAGTACCAGTTTGATTGGGACCGTTTGACAATAAGAAATGTTTCCACTTCTTGGACTTCTCAAACTTGTCCCTGGCTATGAAAATGGTCAAATTTCAATATGCCAATAGATGACACAAAGCAGCAGCTATCGACAGCTTTAATCTTGAAAACTCCAGAGTGAATAATGGCATCGCATTGCAAAATTCAACATCATTCAGTCCAACTGGCTCGAGCATCCAGCACACAGTGAGCTGTTCTCTGGCGCTCAGGTTGTTTTTTTCGAGGGGAAATTCTAAGGAAAACACTAGAAACTTGGGACTTCATATCAGCATAAAATATCATCTCTTCAGCTTCACTGCAAAAAGCTCCGCCAAGCCGTAGAAAACTCATTAGCTCCAGTAAGGTATTGGAGAACAGTTATAGCATCATATACAAGACACACACACACACACACACACACACACAGCAGACAAGATACATTCCCACGCCGAGATGTAAAAACAAAGCCTACTTTTTTCATTTCATCCTCCAGGTTCTCCTCCTCCTGGCCCTCGGTGAGGCGGCGTCTCAGTTCGCCAAGCTCCCTCTCCACCGCCTCGCGGTACTGGTTCCACTGGCCTCGCTCCTGCTCCAGACGCTGGTGGAACTGGACCTCATACTCGCACACTGTATCTGAGGGATGTGAGAAAAGGAACAATACCATGAAACAAAAAAAAACTTACATGTTTCAAATTAATTCAGGCTAGCATGGAACCTTAAAGTGTGTTTTGTTTTCTTTGATGGTGGAAAAAAAGGTTTATTATTTTTGATACTGATGAAACGATCACTTTTAGTTCCTACAGTATTCTACTTATAGAGGCATGTAGACACTTGCTGTATACAGTATGCTATAGGCAATGCAAGCAGATGAACGCCTGCTATATGAACTAAATGCAGAACAAGTTTTTTTTACTTCAGGTATAGACTTGCAGCAGCTGTGTGTGCATTACCAGTGCATTTACATATCTACTGAAAATGAGCTACTTTTAGCACATACAATTCACACATAAATACTGTAATGTTCTGTGTGTCTGGTATATGATGCTATAACTGTTACTCTCTGCCCCGTCTGCCTGTTGCTTGATGTGTGTGGCTGCTATCTGTGTTGTTTCTGCGGGTAGTTCAGCTGCTGTGTGCTCTCCTCCTCCTTCAGACACCCTGTGGTTTTTGGGTTTGACTCACTTTTCTGCACTATACAACACTGCACTGCAGCTACTCATACACTCACCTACACGACTGATCTCACTGACTACACATGCCATTGTTAGGTTAGGTTTTTCTCTTTGGTTATTCCTTTTTTTTTAAATAAATTGGTTGTTAATTGGTTTGGTTGTGTGCGTCTCCCTCTTTTGTCATGGCCGTGCAGCCCGGTTTGTGATAATCAGCATATTTAACAGTTTTATTTGCACTATTTTTAGTTATTTTTATCTTACTGTTGGTGTGAAAAGTTAAGAAACAGGCATTGGGCCTCATGCAAGAACCACTTTTACAAACAGGTTTATTCTATAGTGGCACATATGAGTGAGTTAAAGGATATATGGCTTGTGATTTTCTATATTTTTCTTATTGTCAACAAATTTTGTAAATTATAAATAACTTTAGTACAAAGTCAAGAGGTTGTGATATGGTTTTTTTTGCTTTGCATTGTACTACTTTTGCTTTGTCTGTCAAAGCACTTTGTAAACTGTGTTTTTAAAGGTGCTATATAAATAAAGATTATTATTATTATTATGTAGCACAACAAGCTAGTGAATCTCTACGCGTCTGCCGTACATGGAACTACTCTCCTGGGAGTGAAAATGTGATCGCTGTTGTAAGTCTTTGGGGCCGTTTCTAAACACGCTAACTTGTGGTGAAGGAACGTGTCACCTGGTGCAGCTGTGTGGTTCACTGATGTGTTTTTAATAGTTTTTGGACAACGACACAGAGGAATAATACATATCAAGCTTTGGATACACAAACAATACTTGTAAATAAGATCACATGAGATTTCTTGACGATAAAAATAAAGAAACTTTAAGAAAACTTCTCACATTCACCATATGGGGAAAAAAGCTACTTTAATTCTTTTTTTTTTTTTTTTTTTACTTTTCTCCCATGAAGCACGTATGATATGTACTTAGTGGCTGCAGCACTATTATTGCTTCGTGGTGACCGGAGGCTGCATTGACGCACATTGAAATCATGGCAGGAAGGGAAAGGTCATTTTCACTCAGTGAAAAACGTAATCTCCTTGAATCTTACGACAAACTGCCAAAAATGATCCATCTGGATGCAGCAGCGAAGCAACAACCAGCGTTTGAAACAGCTAGTAAAAAGCGAAGCTGCCTGTTTCATCACTTTCTATTCATGTAATAAATATACAAATGTCAGTTAGATGGTAATCTGCATGAGAAATAAAGAAAAACTATTTGGTTTTAATAATCATGCACTTATAGCGATCAATTTGACCCGGACAGACATGATCACTATAAGCAGTTTCCAGCTTGTATTTATAATTTAGTCTCAGGAATGAACAAAATTCACAAGTTATTGAGTTGTATGAGTCCGGATAATATGCCTCTCTTCACGGGAAAAACACTTGTTTGACTTAAAAATGATAAAGTTTCATGAATTTCTAGTTTAAAGTCCAGGGGCAACATCCTCCATCACACCTGACGATGTAACATTACCTACAGTACACCTTGACCTCCTCCCGTTTAAGCCGTGGCTGCTTCGCTTTAAACCTTTTTTCCTCATCTGCATGAATGTCGAAGCGTTCCTTCTTTACTCCCGTCACAGTTCGGCTCACACAGCATCGACAGCTGTAATAATATTTTAATGTCCCTGAATATGACTTCTGGCGCAGCTAAATTAAAGTTTTCGTCTTCTTCTTTTTACTCCTGGGTGACATTTTAGTGAATGAATCCACACACAAACGGAGCGGAACAATTACATGGCAAATCGGAGGTGACGATTATGCTAACGACGGCAAAAATCTCACTTTCTCAACAACAGGTGGCCTTCATCGAGGTGAAAGAAACACTTAACAACACATTTGTGCAGTTAAAGCGAGTCTGACTCAGAACATCCTCACAGAAACGAGTAAGAGAGGTTTAGGATAAGAATAAAATCATGTTCTCGCATGAGGTCCACTGTGTTGACACTCTTTGCAATTTATTCATAATGTAAGAAGTGCTGTTTTGCCTCCTTTTGACTTCCAACTGCATCGCCTTGCCTTTCTCCCGACACTCACCCGCTGCTTCTCTGCTCCCTTCATGCCGTGTGAAATAAAACGTGCGAGAGTTATCACAAGTCTCTCTCTTTCCCTCCTCCTGTCTCACTCTCTGCTTTCCTCACTCACCCAAATACAGACCGGCTTCCCCTGTCCACTTTAATTTACAAGTGCTGTGATAAAAACATGGGTAAAAAAAAAAAAAAAAAATGCAACATTTCACACCAGCAAACATAGCTTTAGCAAACCATCAGTGAAAACAGTCAGTTCTCTTCTTTCGCACGTCTATGTACAAGATCAAATTACTGCGGATCGCTTCATTAATAATGCTACAAGAGCAAATCATGTGTAATAAATGTCATTTATTGTATATTTGGGATAGTTTGCTTCTGTTGAAAACCAGGAAGTATTTGGTGCTCTTTGTTAAATGATAACATGAGATTAAAAACAGAGGTTTTCACTGCGCTGCACACGTAAGAGCAGCTGCTTTACCTTTCATGATGGCCTGCAGCGAGGCCACCTCCTCCTGCCACTGGCTGCGGACCTGGTCGATGGCTTCCTGCTTGGTGTTTTCCGACACGGTAGCCACGGCTTTGATAGTCTCGATCTCGGCCCGGGCCTGAGACAGCTGGACCTGGACGGAGCTCAGCTCGGTCTGGGCGCCTTCCAGCGCCGCCGTCTGTCTCTTCAGCTCCTCTGGAGAATGAAAAGATGGACAATGAATGATGGGAGAAGGAGGTAAATGTGCGGGAATAGAAAGAAAAGGAACCAGAAGAAGAGGGAGAAGGAACCAGTATGGAGCCAAAAAAATAGCAAAACAAGGGACAGATAAAATAAAGAGCCACACCGTGTTACTGGCTACATTTACATGTGCATTATGAATATTTCAGATATACCATTATGACCAGCAGTATCTTTGTTTCCTAGGCTCTCCTGTCAATGATTTATCCAGGAAAGGGAAGCTACTGTATGTAAGAGTCAGGTGAGCTCCGTACCTTCCTTGGACAGGTAGAGCTCTTTGAACTTGGCTCGTTTCTGGTTGAACTCGACCTCCAGCTGCTGCTTGAGTTTGATGAACTCGGCCCGCTCCTGCTCCAGAGCCGCCACTCGCTGCTGGAGCACCTCTGGATCATGGAGGAAATAATAACAACAACAACAACAACATGAGGATGTAATTAATCAACTGCTGATTAAATATCATCAAACACAATAGAAGTAGATTAATAACACTAAATGATTAAATGTTGGAGAATTGAGTTTAATTAATGAACCACAATTGAAATACAAATTCAGTAGGAATGAGACTAGTTTAGTGGAACCTGGTTGGTTAAACTAGACAGTAGCGAGGAGTTATACGAGTCTATATCGGGTTGATGTTTGTCAGTAAAGTTTTGAGGCAACGTTTGATCTGACAGATTGCCTCAAAAAAGTCAATAAAATGATGTATTGGGAGCTCAACAGTGTGCAGATCTCACTCATTTGTGCCCTGCAGTGATTTTTGTCTCATATCACAATATTGATACTGAGATAAAAGATTAAATATCATCTTGGATTTTATTCATCATAATATTGTGATATAGCTTCAATTTAGTCTTTTTCCTTTTCTTAAAAGCAGCACAGCTCTGTCACAGCTCTAATTTCTGAACCATAAATCTATTTTTCATTCATAAATATTTCATCAGTCGTTAACAAAAAGGATGATTAATACTTAATGAATCTTTCAAGAGAGCAGAGACTGTATTCTCTTTAGGTTTGACACTATTTGTTTATGAAGGAAAAACATTTACAATCACATGATATTATGGTCCTATGTTGCCTAAAACATACAGCCATCATGATTACAATGAATTTTATTGAATTATTTCATCTGAATGCTGCTTTTTGAATAAATAAATGTCAAATTTAAGTGAGAACACCCTTTACAATATGTACAGAAATGTTGAAATATTTCTATTTTCGTATATTCTTTGTCACTTTGGGAACATTTCAGGCTGAAAGAAAAGTGTTTATCATGTTTTTACTGCTATTAAATGTAAAAAAAAAAAAAAAAACGGATTTCATCCAAATTTGATCTGAGCAGTGTGTGAGGACAAATTTACATAACAGCGTATCAGCAGGGGACTATAATCCCATACAAGCGCTGAGTGAGTGCACTTAAATCAACGATTGGATGTGCCACAATTTTCTTCAATTCAAAAGGAAGAACGATTAACAGTCATTTGTAACGTTAAAAACCACGAACCAAGCCAGAGAGGTTGTTGTAGTCATGGACTCAGACCTGAATTTTAACAGCCACATTAAGACAATTACAGAGTCAGCCCACTATCACCTAAAGAATACATCAAAGGATTAAAGGACTTATGTCTCAGCAGGATTTGGAAAAACTGGTTCATGCATTTACTTCAGTAGACTCGACTACTGTAACAGCGTCTTCACAGGTCTCCCTAAAAAACATCAATCAGACAGCTGCAGCTGATTGAGAACACTCAGGTCCTCACCAAGACCAGGACAGTGGATCATATGACTCCAGCTCTCATATCTTTACACTGACTTCCTGTCTGACAAAGAATTGATTTTAAAACACTGCTGTCGGTTTATAAAGCACTGAATGGTTTAGGACCAAAATACATTTCTGATCTGCTGCTACGTTATGAACCATCCAGACCCCTCAGGTGGTCTAGGTCAGGTCTGCTTTCTGTCCCCATGGAGAAGCAGCGTTCAGGTTTTATGCTCCATATATCTCAGTGTTTCCTCATATAATTATACAGGCCTGGTGGGCCAGCGGGGAAACGAGAACGCCCACCAGGCCAAGAGAAATCTTATTTGGAAATCAATAATCAAAAGCGTTTGGGAGCGTCTGTGCGAGACTGTTCTGAAACGTGAGTTAACCGCCGTGTTGTTGCCTGGGAAACGATGATGATGTGATGTAAGTGCCGCTGCTATCAGAGTCCCTTTAAATTACTGCAGAGCAAGAGAGAGCGTGTACGGGATGCAGGTAACGTAAGCATGGCGCCGCCTTAAAAGAGAAAAAGCTCAAACGCAGGTGACGGACAAACAAATACATCAACGTTTTTCTCCAAAACTCTGGAGTTTATTAAGTCATCCTCCTCCTTGTGAACACTTTGTTTTAAGTCTTTGAATATACCGAGCAAACAAACATTTATATGCATATATAAATTGCAGACCGCCTGCTGCGCCACCTGACCGAAGCCGTCCCGCGTGTCTCGTCCCTTCAGGGGGTTTTTCAGTGCGTACCACCAGGCCTGAAAATAAAAAAATCTCAGGGAAAACACTTTATCTGGAACAAACTCCCAGAAAACTGCAGGTCTGCTGCTGAAGACTTTTCTGTTTGCTGCTGCTTTTATTCAACCAAATTTTGAGGCTTTTGTACTGAAACTCTCCTGTTTTATCTGTCTTATTCTATTTCAGCTTATTTCTATAAACTATTTAACTGTTTTTAATTGTATTTAAATGTCTTTTTATCCTGCCTTCTGTTGCTTTTACATTTTGTCTTGATGCCTTTTATGTTTGATGTAAAGCACTTTAACCTGCTGTGTTGATTATATTTGTTCTGTTTCTCTCATTATAAAAGCTAAAACAAACTAAAATATAACGACACTTCATCAAACATCTAGTCAGTTAAACAATATATCAGCTGACTTATTAGTCTTCCCAAACATCAACATTTAGACAGAAATTCATCTGTCACGTAGCATAAAGTATGATATATTTTTTCCTCTATAATAAGTCACAGTTAGTTTTTTTTTCCAACATCTAGTGCATCTTACACCCTTATCTGTGTCGTATCTTGTTCAAAACCAGCGGAGCGAGGAGAAACAGAGTCGATGATATTCTCAAACACAGACAGACTAATGGAAACATTTACTCGCACAAGCAGAAGGGCGGTTCGACACAAGAACTCCACAGAAATCATGTGACGGCTGAACAAACTCTAAAGCAGAAATTCCACCACCGTGGAAGCTTTAACATACATAAGACACACATTCATAACTTGAGCGGATGCCGGATCGAAAAGCTCTTTTACACTTCATTTACTGTAATTCATGCTTTTAGAACAGCAACCCAAACACACTTTTAATCATAGAATGAAAAACAAACACATGAATCTCTATGTAAACAGCAATTAACCACTAGACTTTAATTTCCATTTTCACCAAGGATGCAAATATGGATGAAGCTCAATCTCACAAATGTGGCAACATCCAGGAGGAGAATAGTGAAGCATCTCTACAAACCACGTGGAAGCAGCCTGGATAACAAAAGTATGAGCAAAGAGGCTCCGGAGATAATGAGGGATCATTAAATATAAACTGGGTCAATGTAGATTCCTCAGTGGAAGTGCTGTGGACTGACAGAATTGGCGTCGCCTCGGAATATTTGAAGCGTTACGTGTGCGATGAAGAAAACAATGCAAAACTACAAGCTGTCTGTCTGACACGGCCTGCGTGATCACCTGATACAACAGGCTGCACGGTGAACGTTCTTCCTGCAACATCATCTCAAAACTAATCCTTATAGATCCTGCATTACACTCCACTATAGCTATTAATACAGCCTCCTATCCAGATACTGATTAATCTTTTTTTTTATATGCTAGTAAGATCTGTGAGTTGATGGAGGTCGAGATGCGGGTCAGATGCTTTAGTTTTGTCACGGTTTAAGTGATGATGCCGCTCTGAGCTGTAACTTAGTAGTAACACTTTTGAATAAAGCTCCTTCGAAGGGATGAACTGGAGGTTTTATACATGATGTGACTGGCTGAGTGGGTGATGTAGGATGTTAGGGTGCAGACAATTAACTGCCAACTATTTTGATAATCAATTTATCATTTTTAAAAGGAAAAAATATGCCCAAAATTCTCTCATTCCAGCTCCTTAAATGTGAATATCTTCTGGTTTCTGGTTAGCTTACTGTCTTCTATGATAGTAAACTGAATATCTTTGGGTTGTGGACTGTTGGTTGGGACAAAACAAGACATTTTAGGTTGAATCTTGGGCTTTGGAAAACAGTGATCAACATTTTCAGACAGTCCACAAAACGAATCCATTGATATCGATAATTTGTCATGTGTCCACAGCGGTGACACTGCAGGTAAGAGCTGTCTTTGTCATGTGTCCATATGAACACTGAAACAGGTTTTCCTCGCTGTAATCATTCCTCCTGTTCATACTGGCTATTAAAAGATCCTCTTCAAATGTGCTTTATATGTAAATGATATCTGCCATATTTACAGTCTTTTTAGCATCAAATTCCCTCTTTGTGTTTCCCTGTTGAGCTGCAGTGGAAGAATAATAACAAAAAGAGGAACACTGGCACTAAAAACACTGTAATGTTGAAAGATATCTACTTGATTTGACTCATTTGGACGCTGAAGCTTCATATTAGCTTCAGATAAACTTTTAAATAAATTTTTGTACAGAGGGAGGACTGTGGATTTTGTTTCCCCATCATTTAGATTGTGCATTATGAAGGGATCTTCTCCATTTGGGCTCCTGACTGTTGCTTTAAGACAGACTTGAAAAACAGTGAACCTGTCCATTTGTGGAAAGATATTTGTTGCTGTAGCATTGACTGCGAAGATGTACAGTAGTGTGCTGAGGACAAACCTCATACATAATTTGCCACTAAAACCTCCATATCTGCTAATAACAACTATATTTTGAGTGCAAAATGGAGCAGAAGCTGATGGCTAAACTGAAATAATTATCTAGTGGGTGTAAGACTCCCTGCAGGACCCCAGGATGGTCCACGGACCCATGTTTGAGAAGCAGAGGGAGAAACCTCCTGCAGGATGGATCAACCTCCTTTATTATGGTCCATCCCCCAAGTGTGTAGGCCATACACAACACACTGTAATGGGCTGATGAGACCCATATGATCCAGGTTAAAGACTGACAAGGCTGGGCCAGGCTGACAGAGGCCAGTGCCGACCTTTAGATCAAATTAGTCAGACTAGCTCAAGCTACGGGCTGAGCAGCTAGGTTGTAGTATGAGTGGTTATATTAGTACGCAATAACACGCTTGTATGCATTAATACAAAGCTTAAGTGACCTCCGACTGATTAGTTAAAGTCGATATTTATAAACGCACCCGCTGCATAGTGTAAAATGTACAATGTGAGCCGGTGACAGCCAGTGACACGTCGCCCTGATGATGCTAACAAGCTAATGTTGTCAAGGATGCAGAGGCCGCTGGCTGTCGCCCCGCAACACTCCCGCTACAAAACCCCGCAAACACAAGAAATTTACCGTCATGTTGGGACGACAGAGCGGATCCCGAGGCCTGCTCGGCCATGGTTTCCCGAGGGGGGGTCGAGGCAATTACCAGAGCAGTGGGATATGAGCTAGCAGTGTCCAAGAAGAAAACAAGCTAACATCACAACTAGTGTTAAGCTAGCGAAGTGGGTGGAAGCGTGACTTCCGGTTGAACCTTCAAAATAATATCTATAAGGTCCAGTGGTGAAAGAATTCAGATCCTTTACTGCAGTAAAAGTACATATACTGCAATGTACAAATACTCCATTACAAGTAAAAGTCCTGCATGAAAAATCCCACTTAAGTAGTATTGCAGTAAAAGTAGTAGTTTGGTCCCTCTGACTGATATATTATTCTATATGACATCATTAGATTATTAATAGTGAAGCATCAGTGTTAGAGCAGCATGTTACTGTTGTAGCTGCTGGAGGTGGAGCTAGTTTCAACTACTTTATCTACAGTTAGCTAGTTTAGTCCAGGGGTTCCCAACCTAGGGGTCAGACCCCCCCAAGGGGTCATCAGATAAATCTGAGGGGTCGTGAGATGATTAATGGGAGAGGAAAGAAGAAAAAACAAAGTTCTGATACACAAAACTGTTTTCAGTTTCTGGACTTTTCTCTAATCTTTGATTTTTGGTGAAATATTGGATCATTGAATGAATGAAAGCATGTGAGAAGTTTAGAGGAAAAAAATCACAATTTGGTGGAGCTGTTAACAACTCATAGACATGTGAAATGTGACCCCGACTACACACTGCTTTTTGTAAGACGTCAAAAGCCAAAAAGGTTGGAAACCACTGGTTTCATCTTTAACAATGTGTTGTATTTTAAAAGCTTGTCATATTATCCATTGTGTCAAATCATCTGAAAAGTAACTAAAGCTGTCAAATAAATGTAGTGGAGTAGAAAGTACAATATTTCCCTCTGAAATGTAGTAGAGTGGAAGTATAAAGTAGCATCAAATGGAAATACTCAAGTAAAGTACCTTAGAATTGTACTTAAGTACAGTACATGAGTAAATGTACTTAGTTACTTTCCATTACTGCCAGTATCATCATACAAACAAAGAAAATTTTATGGTCGGTGTTAACAGCTTATAACCAAACACAATTTGCCGTTTTTATACTAATATTTTGTAGACCAATCGCCTATTTCCTGTTTAATGCGTACTAAATTTAGCTAACTTGCATAATTCCGGTGTCACGTTTTAAAATAATTTACATTAATTTTTTTTTTTCTTTTCAGAGGAATAGAAAGTATCAAGTTCTATATTCAAATTCAACTTCCCTCTTTTTGACAGGAAAACTGTTTCCGGACAGTATAATTTACATTTTTATTAATATAAGATATTTACATCAGTGGTTCTTAAACTTTTTAATATCATGGATCCCTAAACTGACACAAATTAGACGACAGACCCTGATAAGATTTTTGCTTTTATATGTTTTATTACAGAAAGAGTATGAAACCAAATAATATATACATATATTATACGTAATATAACATATATTATGTAATTGTGTTACTTATGGATGGAGTTATAGTGAAAATAAATTATTCCCTTTTTTGCTGGGACCTCCTAGAACCCCCCTCAAGGACCCCTGGGGACCTCCGGACCCCACTTTGTGAACCACTAATGTACTGTACAAAAATTCAACAATTGCACAACTTTTAATCTATCTGTGGCAGAGCCAACGTAACAAGTTGACATAAGAGGAACTGAGAATAAAAAGATACTCAGAAATGAAATGTAGAGTTGTGACTGTTGCAAGACATTAACATCATTCATTTTGTTGCACAAAACACTGGTTTTGATGTCTTCATCTTCTTCAAAAACATCACGAAATCTCACACAGATGTATACATTTGGCATGCCTATTTGACTCACATACACACACACACACACACACACACACACACACATACACACTCTCTGTAGTCACTGGAGCATGGAAGAGGGTGGGGATAGTGAAGTCTCAGCCTCCAGGTTTCTTTATTAAACTAAGAAACTGTCATGCAAATACAGAACATGGTGATTCTTGCCGTATCTCGCCATCCACCATCATCGCCTCATTTCAGCCCAGCAGTGAAGCCATCAGCTGTTTTCTGAGGAGGTGAGGCACATTTTGAGTATTTCGAAAGAAGTCGATTAATGGTAAAAATAACTTTTCGGACTTTAAAGAATCCTAAAGAAGCAGATCAATCATTGGATGATTTATTATAAATATCATTACAATGGGGTTTTTTTTAGAAATATAGTAACTGAAACAACAACTACAAACATGGATGACATAAATTCCAGTCACTTGGTACTGAAATATTTATACTTTTATGACTTTAAATGTGTAAAAGAAGCACAATATCCAGCAAGACTTCCTTTTGAATCAGCGGTATTTCAACATTTTTTGTCCTCTGTCTTTTCGTTGGAAGCTAGCAGGAAACTGTTGTATTGGGAGGATATGGGGCTCTACAGATAAACTGGGGGTGGAGGAGCGTTTATGTCATTCTCTTCATAGAGATATGGGAGTGTCAAGATGTCTTTCTCGCTGGCACAAACGATTCACTCAAAAGCTGCCTTCACCCTTTCAAGTTCGTGTCAAGTACAGGCCCAGGTACATTAGCTGTGTGACAACAAAGCAGCTGAATTATCCGTAAAAATCTTTTAAAAAATTGTAGCAGGAACTAGACTTCTTCACAAGAAAAAAGTCCCTAGAGATTGTCTGGAGGCTTATTTGATTCTCAGAATGCTATTCAATATACTAAAATAACCTTATGACTTAGTCAACACTCAAAAAGAGGAAGTGGTGAATGGTCTTCTTTCCGATCCTCAGGGCTGTATACTAAAAAGCGGTGGCTCAGACGTATTGTTGTCTTGTTTCTCTTCTCATGACAGCTTTAATGTGATTTTTCTCTTCTGCTCAATCTTCTGCAGCGTCGAGCAGAATGCTCATGGGTCTTTTGCGTCAATACATGTGGTTATGGGTGATATTTGGGATGGTTTTTGTGACCATGGTGATCAGCCTCATCTTCATCCTCATCAACAAGTGCATATTCAAAGACGGTAGGTTGATTCTCTGCTCAAAACATCTCTCGCCACCATCATTTGCATGTTGAAACAAAATATTAAAATCTACTTCTTTTTTCCTGCTTATTTTAATGGAAATGCTACTGATAGGACTTGTTTACTTTTAGGAAAGCAAAGTGACCCAAACATTATGTAATGGATGTTTATTACATGCAGAGACTGATTGAGTGACACCTGTTTAGACACTTGTACAGCCTAATGTAGAGAAATAAAACATGCAGAAAATGTGAAATATGGTGTAAAAAAAGGTCTTACGGAGGTGGGTTTGTGGAGTATTCCTAAAATCCTGGCTACGGTCCTGCACCTCTATAAAGTTTTGTTGTGCATTCAGTATTTTCCATAACTGTATCAAGGAGAAAAGTGCTCCAACATGTATTTAACACAGTCAGTGGCACCGTTAGATTAGATCAGATATGACAGGTGTCATCTTAATGAAACCAAAACACAACAGGAGGTATTATCTGTATTTAACTCAAGCATTATGTCACATGTGTAACACAGGAAACAAAAGACCATGAAATCATTTGTGGACAAATTCAGAGGCTAACATATAGTATAGACACAGAGTCACAGTTTATCTAAGCTGCGTGTTTTTGGTGGGTGTGTGTGTGACAGTGCTAACCACTGCACCACTATACTGCCCTAATATTAAGATAGACATTAAAAATAGACAGTAGTTTTTAGAGAACTTCTTTTAGATATAGAAATTTTCTCCCACAAAAGATATAAACAGAGGGTTCATGGTATGACTAAAACCAGGTTAATTTTAACTGACCTGACAAGTGCTATTAAAATTGAAAAATAGTTAGAAGTGAATCCTAAAAATAAACTAATCCATTGAACACTTGTACATGTGACATAAGATTAGTCTTCCTGTAAAACAACTAAAGAAAGACCTAATATCGATGTGAAGTTGTTGGGGAGACGTTTTCCTTATCCAGATCGAGGGTGTAACGATAGAGGGTGTTGTGTAGGTTGTAAAGGCCTTTGGGGCAATTTTGTGATTTTGGATTATATAAATATATTTGTCTTGACATGATATGACCCTATTATTCTGGATAATCCACAGATGTTTTTCGTCTTTGTTAAAAAAGAAAAGTCAACTCAGTGAAAACAGTGAAAACAGTGAAAACCCATGTGGCTTTACATTGAAGTTACAAATTTTCAGAAGTGAAGTGACATTTTTTATTCAAGTTGTGCTTTCCTCCACTGCACCTGTCACATATTCAGATGTGCAGAGACTTTTTTTTTTCAATTATTTGAAGACGCAACTCGACAAAATCAGAGCGAAAGTGCAACTTAAGTTTGACTTAACTTGACTTCTTAACTTGAGTGTCCTGATGTGACACTTCACTGTGACTTGCATAAATGACTCTCATAATACTTTCTGCGGTCAGCTCCCACCCTTCTGGTGCACACAAACTTCTCCATCATATCCTAATACAGAAACTACTACTGCTATTAACTTTACTTTACTTTACTTTACTACATTTACAATTGTTTCTTAGTTTTTTGTATCAGCATTATTAATAGTTATTAACAGAAATGTAGTACTGTTACTAGCTAGTAAAAGTACTGGTACTCTAATTGCTACTAGCACAACTATATACGTTCTTTTTGTTATTGTTGTTTCACTGGGAGACACCAGTGACCACCAGTATACAGATGGGGTCCCACCCTTGTTTTAGTGTCATATGTTGATTCTTACTGGTATGCCACTTTGACTAGCTGTTCCGTTGTTGCTGTGCGGTTGATATAGGACACAACGCTCACTCCATTTCCATTGCCACACACCACTCCCCAGTAGCTTATGATGATTCTCACTGGCATATGCTGCTGCTGCCTAATGCACTACATGTTATTGTTGTTTTAAGGATAAGGCTAGCCATTCTCTATATTTTTCTTGTTGTCAGTAAATCTCATGTGCAGAGCCAAACCAACAATGAACTGATCCTACTTACAAGTATTGTGTGTGTATCCAAAGCCTGTTATATGTTATTCCTCCGTGCCGTAGAGCTCCATTGTTGTCCAAAAGCTACTAAAAACACATCAGTGAGCCACATTGCTGCACTGGGTGACACGTTCCTTCACCAGGAAGAGTTTGAGCATGTTAGTTTTGAGCATGTTTGGCTCCAAAGATTAATAACAGCGATCACGTTTTCAGTCTCCGGAGAGTAGTTCAGTGTAAGGCAGATGCCACTGAGTATGTGTGGGAACACGGTTCCATTTACATCCAAGCAGCAACCTCCGGGGCTGAAAAATGACGCCAATGCGGAAGTGCCAAAACTGCAGTTCCCTGAATGGCCACTTGAGGCTGGCCCCAAAGGCGAGTCAATCCCCATAGACCCCCATGTTAAAATGCCCAACTTTACTGCAGAAATGAACATGTTTATAGCCTGGTACAAAAAACGGTTTTGGTCTCTATTGCTAATTTCCGCTTTCATGACAACTATACATATATACACATTATAACGCAACCATTTAAACTTTATTATGCCGTAGATGTTATGCACAATTAAGGACATGGCCACTTTGAGTGACAGGTCGCTAGCCACTAGGATGCTTGTTTTTGCAACCAGGCTTCAGTAAGCTTGCCTCAGCTCCACCTCTTTGCGGAGCCGCCCACCTTGAGCTTCAAAACCGCTCTTCAAAAACCAATGGGTGATGTCACGGTGGCTACGTCCATATTTTTTACAGTCTACATTTACATCACAATCTCTTTACTTTGCACTGAAGTTCTTTGAGAAATTTACAATATAACAAAGTCAACAGATTGTGATTTGTAGCACAACAAGCTCGCAGTGGCATCTGCCTTACATAGGACTACTCTCCAGAGACTGAAAACATGATTGCTGTTATTAGTCTTTGGAGCCGTTTCTAAACAAACTACCGTGCCCAAACTCTTTGTTTTTTCACATAGTACCCTGCAGCAGAGCATGTGTTGATGGTCAAACTCTGTATGGTAGCTTTGGTTCACTGACAGCTGCCTGCAATCAACAGTCTTTTTCCAGTATAATATTATGACATTAGCTATCAGTTTATTACGGTATCTGCAAGTGAAAAGTGTCACCTGTCAGTGGAATATTAGTGGAATGACATTTTTATATCAACACCAGCAGTGAGGTACCAAACGTCAGTAGCAGCATATTCCAGTGAAGAATCATCATAAACCAGTGGGGATTGGTACATGGCAGTAGAAGAACAGTGAAATGCAGTTGATAAGGGCAATAGGGAAGTTGAACAGCAGCAACATATAATGAGTCATATAGGTATACTACTAAGAATCAATCTTCCTTCTTACAGAAAACAGCCAGTGTCCCCTCAAAATACACATTACTGAGAACTCACTAGCTTTTGAAAATTTTAAGAAGAAATTGTCATCACATTTAATTCATGATGATTTGTTTTTATAGGATTATTGTCTGATTGGTGGACTCTTCTGTTCTGTTTTTTTGTATTCTAATAAATCATTATTATTTTTTTATTAGTATTTATTAGTTTAGTTTTTTTTTAATTGTTTGTTTCTTTCTAACAATGACGGCAGGTCCGTTGTATGAAAGCTTGCGGTTTCTTGATCTCTCCTGTCACATCTGTTTAATTTCTATTACTTGATATGCTGTTTTCTTTAGTAAGTTAAGTTTTTAATAGGTTATTTGAGTTGTTTTCATACATGTTGTTTCCAATTTCAACAACTCATGATATAGACATAATCCTAACAGAAAAGGCAAAACAAAACGAAACAGCATGTTAAGTAAGTTAAGTAGGTTTAATATTACATACATTTATCCTCATATACATATAACACGACTAGCTACACCATTGGTATGCTGTTATATTTGAGTACAAATTTAAAAATAGAATCTAAAACGTGAGTGGCACACCATACGTCAGCAGACAGTGATCAATCCCAGTGAATCAGGGGTGACAAACCATTTATAATTTGCACACAGCAGAAGCGTTTCATAATATGTCTTTCTCATAATGGTATCATATCAATAAAAATCTGTCAGCATTAGTGACACACCTTTCATAAGTGTCATAAGCCAGTAGAATGGCACACCACTCCGAATCAGCATGTGCCACCATCATTCACTTTTTGATCTCGGCCTTGGTGTTACTTGACCTTCATGTTGCAAGCATAATGAATTTCATGTCAAACCAAACTGTTAAGTGAAGTGAAGTGAGACACTAGTTTCATTTTCAATATTTAACTACCCGTTTTTAGTACACTGAAAAACCAAAAAACTGTCCGTTTTCACCACAAATAAAAGCCAAAACAGGAAGGGAAACCAAACCATAAGTATGTAAGTATGTAGCATTGTCACTGTGGAAGTTGTACTCTAAGGAGCTCATTGCAAAGCAGAAGAAAACTATTATAATTGTATGAATTGCTATTAATAGGGGTACCCTCTGGATTTGATTAGCTTAGATGAAACTTTAATGATCCCAGCAGGGAAACTGAGCTGCAGCAGCAGAAAGTGGGGCTTAGTGTTGGTTTAGGGTATAGATAAACATAAGCAGATAAAGACAACAGATAGTACAAATGAAAACATGAATACTGTATGTACTATATATGTATTCAATCAAGTTAATATGCTAAACTTATAGCTTATTAATTGATCAAATATATATACTAGTAGCCAATGTGCAAATGTATTTATTGTTAGGTTTTGTCCTGATGCAATTACAGCTGAAAATGCATGAAGTACCTTATTATATGGTCTTTCCTGTTATATTTATTTATGTCTTAATTTGCAAAATCATAATCCAAGCCTGCTCCTGCTGAACTGTCAATGAACTCACCAATATAATGGTCCTTTAGTATTTCATAATGGTCAAAGATTTTACATCAAGATTTTAAAAATTTCATCCAAAAGTTTTATTTTTAGTTTATCTTAAATTTAACTGCATGTTTTCTCTTGTTTTTCCACAGGCAAACGCAGAATCTTACAGTTTCAGAAATCATTGGACTTCAAAGCCGAGTAATATATACAATATATTTTTCCACATTTAATATATAGATAGAGTACTTTATTAATCAATTAATTAATATTGTATACATGGATTTTCTGTGGATTGTGGTATAGTTTAAAGAATAGTTAGACAGACTTAGACTTTCTCACTTTCTTGCCAAAAGTCAGATGAGAAAATTGATACTAACTCTAATAAATGTTCACTAAATATGAAGCTACAGCCAGGAGACAGTTAGCTTAGCTTAGCATTCGCATCAAGACTGGAATCAGGGGGAAACACCTAGCTTGACTCAGTCCAGAAGTTTAAAAAAAAAAACCTCCACCTTCTTGCACCTCTAAAGCTAATTAACAGGTTATTTCCTGTTAGTTTAATCCATCCAAAACCAAAGTGTAAAAATTGTCAAGTTGCAGTTAAACAGGGCTACACGATGAGATGAGATCACACATGTGATCACATGAGCTTTAGAGTAGCTGGTTGGCAGTGTTTTAAGAATCTGATTACAAATAGTCACAAATATAAAGTGTTCATGTGTATTTTTATGGAAGCTAATCAAAGAGACAGCCAGGCTAGTTGTTTCCCCCTGTTTCCAGTCTTTATGCTTGGCTCAGCTAACAGTTGCTGACAAAAATGAGAGTGGTGTTGATCATCTCATCTAACTCTCAGCAAAAAAGCATCATTCCCAAAATGACAAACTGTTTCTTTACATTCCATTTAGTTCAACATTTCTCTTCTCGCCCTCTCAGGGGCAACAAATACCAGGAGAGAAACTTTGAAGCAGACATTCCACCTCTACCTCCTCGGACCCAGTTTCTCACAGCAGGCAAGACTATATTGGATCTCTGAGTGGATCATATGATACAATACTTACCCCAAAATCCCCTCTCCTCTTTCAAACCACTCACCCTCCACTTTCTTTCACCACATTATCACAAGAACTCATCTTATATCTGCCATTTTGACAATAACACAAAATCTAAGGGGCAAAAAAAAGGATTATATTTGTGGTGTCACATCAGTTTCGCTTGACAAACCAAACATGTGACCACTGATGACAATAAAATTACACAATATAAATGGCAGTGAAAACTTACCCTCTGTATTTTTACATATAATGGCAGGGGGGAGACTTTTTTTTGTTGTTGCAAAACCTCAAGAACTGGGCTCAGATCCAAGAGAGAACCACATATTCCAGACCAAGCTAAGGTTTCTGAACCAAAGTTCCTCCTGCATCGTCAAATCACACTGGGAGAAAAGTGTAGATGATATCTGACATAAAAACTATGAACATCAAAGACGAGATTCACATGCTTATCTTGAACCACATTAGAGCTGAAGTTTGACAAAAGCACTGTGAGAAATGTTGGACAAGTTATGTCAGTGAAGGAAATCAGCCCAAAGAGGAAAAGTGCCAGTGTTTTAACAAATCCGACCAAGGTAAATGATTTTTGGGTACAATGATGTACAGTAAATGAAGCAGGAGGTTTTTAAAGGAGGAGTAACCTGCTTTCCCTGCAATTTTCAACAATATGTGCAGAGCCAAACCAATAATGAATTAATCTATTCACAGGTATTATGTGTGTATCCAAAGCCTGATATATTGTATTCCTCTGTTCTGTAGACCTCTGTGTTGTCCAAAATCAATTATAAATATGCCAATAAGCAACACCGTTGCACTGTTTGATATGTTCCTTTACCACAAAGATTACAGTCACATTAGTTTGTTTTGAAACGGCCTCAAAGACTAACAGCAATCACATTTTCAGTCCCTGGAGAGTATTGATTTGAATAACTCAAGCATAAAGTCAAGAGATTGTGTTATGTAGTACAACAACTAGTGAAGCTCTTTAAACGGAACCATGGTACAGTGCATGTTCATTGGCATCTTGGTCTCACATAGAACTACTCTCTGGAGACTGAAAACATGATCGCTGTTATTAGTCTTTGGAGACATTTCTAAACAAACAAATGTGACTGAAATCTTAGTGGCAAAGGTACAATAGGTAGTAGCAATGGTGTGGCTCACTGACATGTTTTTAATCATTTGGATCATAGGACTATAGTCCAGTCCAGGGGAGAGAGCTAACATGGATTGGATTTTCACAGAAATTTCTTTTCACTTTTTACTGTCATAAATACAATGATAGAAATATTTGGTGATTTAACTATTGTATAAGGAACTGCCACATCCTAGGATATCCCCCTACCACTTCTACAAATGATAATAACAATATATATATCTAAACATATATTGATATATCAGAAAACAACAATTTTAGTATCAAGCTTAAATATCAAATATCATCTTTTATAGAGGCCCAGAGCTATGAGAACCTGGCTGAGGTACCTGACTACGAGGAGGCAACGGACAACGTGCATGACTATGAGCAGAATGTGGATGATGTGCACGACTACGAGGAGAGCATGGATGTCGTGCACGACTATGAGCAGAACATGGATGACGTGCACGACTATGAGCAGAGCCTTGACGGGCAGTCCGACTATGTGAAGGTGGAGGATGAAGGGGTGATCCTCCCTCCTCCTCCATACAAGAATCCAGATCCAGCAACAGACAATGACTCCGGGGAGGACTATGATGACATTGGAAACGAAGATGAAGAGGACTATGACGATGTGGCCTAAGACCACCAGAGAACAGATAAGAGATTGATCTAAAAGACACTTTTAACTTTCCTATCTGGATCCTGCTGAGCAGAGAGATCAGAGGGAATTTACATTACCAAGAGATTTTCTTTTTTACCATTTATATTTTTTACTATTATTATTATTATGAAAAAGAAATAACATATTAAGTTATCTGTATTATGTATACACAACTAGGGAGAAAAGCACAGAGAACAGGACTTAAAGAGTGATATTCAGGAAAAGAGGTCTTATTCTACTCATATATACCGTATATATACCTTTTAATCATTTTTTATGCATAAACATAACCAGCATTTTTGACATGTTACTAACAGTTTATTTGTAGTTATTTGCACAGTTATATTTCATACAGTAGCAGTTAGTCAATATATATCCAATAAACCTTAAAAAATCAATATATATTACATCGTTTAACAAGTTTCTGATGCTGATACAAAATATCTGCTAATCAGTGATGGTCTATCATGATAAAAGGAATTAAAACATAGCCTTTTAACCTGGATATTTAAAAACAAGAATATTTAGATTTTTTTTAATTGAAAGGGAGCTTGTTACCTTATTTGCTTTGGCATCCAGTTGACTCCTCATTCAACCTACAGTATACAACAACGTGTACATTGTTTGAAAGAAAATACATTACAGGTTTATCTCTTTAAACCATTTTAAGCTCCCAATATCACTGTGAAAACAGTTGCTTATTTTACAATCAAAAACCTAAGTAGTAGCAAGTAATTTACTTAGCTCTATTTAGCATTCATAAGCAGGATTATTACAGTACAGCTGTATTATATTGCATTTAAACCTGCAGTGCCGAACTTTTACATATAAATGAACATCCGTTACATTCAAGCCCTTGCCAAACAAGTTCACACAATGCTGATTAAGCCTATCAACCCCAGATAAATCTTTGTATTTCACAGTATAACAGAGTTTTTAATCTGATTTACAGGTTTGATACTCCTGCACTGGCCAGATGAATGCATGAGTGTAGACTTCTGCCAGCCAAGTCGGCTAACTTCCGGTTAGCTCTCTGATAACTTGAAGGGGGAATAAAATAATTTAATCGTGTGGCTCTTCTAGACTTTCCCAATGTTATCGGACCAAATGGATCAAATTCTGATAGTGAAATGAGTCCACAGTTTTACAGCTGCAGCAGTAGCAACGGAGTAGGTTACAGCAATGCCCATGATGCTAATGTGTCAACAGCGTTTTTTAAATTACTCTCACTGCCAGAAGGGGGAGACAAAAGTCCTGCACTCCAGCTTTAATTAATGGTTTATAACACAATAAAGTAGTTATAAGCAGATCTGAAGATATTTTCAAATAAGACATATTTTATATTATTAAAACTGTTATATACCAAGAGGAGTTATAGTTATTGACAAATACATGAATAATGCTGCAGTCATCAGGGTGTCCTTGTAAAAGAAAGCTTGCTCTCACTGGCCCTCCCTGTTTAAATAAAGGTTACATCAGAGTTGTAATTATGGGATTCCAACTTGTAAATAGCGTTCATGTCTTAATTAATCAAATTAATAAAAGACTGAGAAGTACATTTCTCTTTCAAATACGGAAGTACTTGAAAATGTAGGAAACAAGGACGTCTCACATCAGTCAATGTCTGTCATTCATGATGATTAAACCCAAATTTAATGGATATAGTATTACAATATGCTGTCAGTGCACAATATTTTTAACCATAACTCGACCAACTCTGTTATCATACTACTGTCTTGAGTTGTCTTATGACGTGAATGCTTGCTAGTTGTAAAAATGGGAATATTTTCCATCTTTCCCATCAATCCAATATGACGTGAATGTGGCATAAACATTCATATCTGCTTATAAATACATTATAGTGTGTTAGAAACCATTTATTAAATGTTTATATACTGCTTATAAATGATAAATAGGTAATAAAGTGTTATTAGTATAAACTAATAAGTGAATGAATAAATATAGGCATTCCTAATTCTGACTTTCTGATTGTAAACTCCCAACTTACCTTTCAGAGGAGACAAGGAGCATGACTGTAATCTGAAGAGTTCAAGACCAGTGAACCAATGTTTTATTTTGGGTATGTCATTTTCAGGCTTGTGCATCTGACAGGGTATGGAGAGCACTGAGAAATAAACTGTTGTTGATTTAGATCTTTTCATGCAATTTGTTGACAATAACAAAAATATAGAATATCATAAACCTTTTCCTTTAATATAAATCCTTCAGCCAGGAGAAAAAAACTTCCAACACTTCTTTGCAGACGATGCAGTGCTTGGTACACCAGTGTAGAATATCAGCTTACAAAGTTAAATACTAAATTTGTTGTCACAAAGATGTTATTTTGGTGAGCATTTAGGTTGCCTTTCTATAAAATAAGCATCACTTTTGCATAATGAATTCCCCCTGAGAAGTCTAATGTCTAATGGAGGCCTCTTCTGTTACAGACTGCTCCCTGTGGTCTACTTTGACTTTGCTCTTGAATTCATTGAATTGTGTTGACACTTGGAGAATGTGCCATCTTCATCTTCAGATTTGCTTCTAATCGTTGATTCTGCACCTTTTTGCACAAACAGATGAGTTTCCTCTTGAGAGACGTTTTTGTGCATCATGAGTCAGAGCACCATGGATGGCACAGAGCAGCACTGCTTTGAAAGAGAAGGAATTGTTGTGATTTAATGGGTCATGACTGAGCTTTGCATGCTATTCATTTCATTTCATTTACTTATTTATAAGGACAACACACAATCAACATTTTCTGTAAATGTGCCAGTGTTAAATAGGACATATCATGCTTTTTGTGATTTTCTTTTATTTTTATACTGTTATATTGTCAGATGTTAAACATAGTCCAAAGTCCTCAAGTTCCAAAACTTGAGGTGAATGTATGCGAAATGCACATCAAAAGCCAGAGCTTCAGCTTGCTCTGAATGCTTTGTTCGAAAAGTTACCTCTACTTCCTGCTCTACTGAAGACTTCAGATTGTTCGCACATGCCCACAAATGGCCATCTGTTCTGTAGTCTTTGTTACTAAAGTTGTTCAATGTGTTCACATTGACCACTCGCATATTTCAGATCAGGTTCAGGCTCGAACATGTACAGTTGTATTTGAGAAAATTCCATTTCAAGTAAGGAATGAGAAAAAGAACTGAAATCCTACTACTGCTGTTTGTTTACGTAGTCTCCGGAGAGGCAGTTTCTGGAAGCTAACGGATCAGAACAGAGTGGACTCACCAGGAGGGGGGCCTTAAAAAGACAGGTGCCAAAACGGCCTTTTTCAGACAGAGGCTGAACTAAGGCTGCATAAAGAGCCACTATAAAATAAATTAGGAGTTTTCTAACTAAATCATGCAAAGATATTCCAGTAGAGCCCCAGAATATAAATATAAACATGTAATGATCTCCCTGAGGAGAAAAGACTCATTGTTATTTAATTTAGGTGAGACTGAAGATGAAATCCATTTCATGTTTCATTGTTCATTATATTATGATTTTAAGGACTATATCCCCCTCTCCCCTCCTCCTTCTTCTCTCTCTCAACCCAATCGGTCAAGACAGATGGCTGCTCACCTAGAGCCCGCTTCTGCTCGAGGTTTCTTCCCGTTAAAGGGGAGTTTTTCCTCGCTGCTGTCGCCAAGTGCTTGCTCATGGGGGAATGTTGGGTCTTTGTAAATTAAAGAGTACAGTCTGTGCTATATAAATAAAACTGACTTGACTTGACTTGATATGACCTTCATAAACCATGCAAAGATATTCCAGTAGAGCTCCAAAATAAAAAATATAGACCTGGAAATGTGCATGATATGTCCCCTTTAACCAGCTGGCTAATTTTCAACTGCTGCCCTTTAACAAGATGTTCTGAAACCAAAAAACACAAAATCACAAGTACAGCACAAATCATGTAAAACAGCCAATGGTCTTCCCAAAAGTTGTTCTATGTTTTATGAACTGTGAGTCAACCTAATATGAATTTTCACTTTTAAATTTCTCTCCTCAACATGAACCAATCCAAAATTTAGCATTGATATATTTTTTTAAACATTGTGAGCTCTCTTGCTTTCTTTTCTGGAACACTACTTAAAGTATGCCAGAACAACATTTTTAATATCCTTTATTTTAACAGTTATATAATGTATAATAAATGTTCCCTTATTGGCCCCATGTAATACTCTTTTTTTGTTTTGCTGTCTAGCTTTTTCTTCCCTTCTATTTGATAAAATTTCCCAGAATACTGTGTTAGTTTTCTTTGCAGTTCTCAAGTTTTTTTAAGCCTTGTGAGTTTCCAAATTGTTTGTGAATTAAAGTTATTAAATTATGCAAAAGGATGTTCTTATATTTATTGCACGGATCATAAAAGAACAATATGAGCCTGCACCGTTGTAATGAAGAATCTTGGAGTATAAGAATGGTAAATGAGTGTGTGTTATGTAAAGTTGGTCCTTATAACCATTTTAAATCTCCTCAACAATGAATACCATACCCACAAATTGAAAAATACCATATCCTCTAGAGTTAAGGAGAGTTTGAGAGTCTCTTGAAATAATGATGATTCACATATTCTGGAAGAAGAGGAGTGCGTTGGCAATAGTAACCTTCTTAAAACATATTGTTCGGTTAGAAATGCAATACTCTCTGTGCATGGCTGACTTGCCCTCAATACATTTCTTCAATCCACAAAAGAGAACACACATCTTGTCCACAGAAACCAAAGTTCATGCCTCTTACCACTTTTTTGGCAGCAACGGTCAGCAAAAGTGATGATGTGGGTCTCCTGCTGCCAACCGTACAGTCAGAAACCAGACCTGAGTTCATTTCCTGAAAGTCAGAAGAGCTGTCAAAGGCAGTCACAGTCAAAGTGTGGGGACTTCTAATAACATAAACCCAGTGGTGGAGGAAGTACTCAAATACTCCTCAGTTCAAATTTGACAGAGCAGTAAAAACACCCTAAATACTGTTTTTTTTCAGCATGAAACATTTTCCTAAAGTGACCAGGAATATGCAAAACTTGAATAATAGTACAACTTGTTATATTTCTGTGCAGCTGATACACATTTTTGTACAATCAGGCTTCAGGTTAAATTGACAAAAAATCAGCATTCAAAAATGTTGTTGCATTCTTTATCTTCAATAACATTAATTAAAATCATGATGGCTGTTGTGTTGCATTGGGCCATAATATAGAGTGATTGTGAATGTTTTGCACTCTTTCTGCTCTCTGAAAGCTCAGTTAAGGATTAATCACCCATTTACTAATCACTGGTGAGGTATTTATGAATAAAACATAGTAAGTTTATTTATTCATGTCAAAATTTAATAAGAGGATAAACCCCTTGAGATGCACTGTCTGGTTTTGAAGGGAGTCCTCAAGCACAAAACATGAACGTTAACAAATATTTAAACAACAAACAACAACAAAAGTAAAGGTAAAAGTACCAATACAACAATGTAAAAATACTCCATTACAAGAAAAATCCCTGCATTTGAAGTATTATCAGCAAAATGTATTTCAAGGATCAAAAGGATCTGAACCAACTTTAGAGACTTTTAAATCTTTTAAATCAAGAGCATTTTAAGTCAAAGAAGTTTTATAAATATTTATATATTATATATTATATATAAGAGCGTGATTAGGAGTAAAAGTGAAGGATTTTTACTTTTATATTTCAGTAAAGTCCAAAATTTTACTTTAAGAAGTTATATGAATACAGGCCCTAGAGTCTATCCCAGCGTGCACTGGGTGAGAGGCAGCGTATACCAAGTATGATAGGTTGACAGTATATCACAGGTAACAATAGCCTGTACACACACACACACACACACACACACACACACACACAGAGGAACTCCCACCATAAATGTGTGTGTTGTGTGTTTTTTTTTTTTTTTACACTGGTTGCCTTGGGGGCCCCCTGGTGGCTGCAGGATGCTAATCAGCTTCTCAGTCAGCTTTCATACCTTCTGTCTGTGCTTCAAACTGACCATGATGAGAGAAACATTAGACTGTAGAGAGCAAAAATCTGCAAAAAGTCATTTATGATTAAAAAAAACATCCCAAACCAATAGTTTGGTGAACTTCATACATCTAATAATCCTTCACATGGACCACATAATAGTATCTTGTCAGTCATTAGTTACTACTTCACTTGTACTAAAGAGGTTTAATGGATGTACGTGGGTTTGGGATGACGTTAAATGCAGGGACTCAGTTTAGGGTTTAGTAAACTGATGAAACAGGGGCTCTTCAAAGAGATGATGCAGACCACAAAATGCACAAAAAAGTTAATGAAAGCCTCTCAGAAAGTGGGCACAAAACAGCTCAAATACACTTGACTTTGCTACTCTGGCTAAGACCAGCTGCTTGTAAAATGAATCTTTATTTAAGCTAAATGGTGATAAAATGGGACCGCAATCACATTATTTTATAACTTTTTTCCTCATCTCTATTAGCCATTAACCACTGTTGAATTACTTGGTGGAGGAATCTACTAATTATAAAGATTATAATCATTAATGTAGGCAATACACATATTTAAATGAGGTGTTTTGCAGTCTCAGGTTTAAGTATTGATATTAAGTATTGTGATATCTTA
The DNA here is from genome assembly GCF_914725855.1 of Thunnus albacares. NCBI lineage: Eukaryota > Metazoa > Chordata > Actinopteri > Scombriformes > Scombridae > Thunnus > Thunnus albacares. The sequence continues at coordinate 27,230,180 of NC_058118.1, forward strand.
TAATCTAGTCAGTGATGTGCTTAAAGTGTTTACAACATATTCCTTTTAAAGAGTAGCTGTGTTGTTGCCATCAATCAACAACATTCAGGTTATGAAATTATAGTAAAAAAAAAATGTTTAGAACTTAAATCTTGAAAAATATAAAAACGGAAGTTTGACTACTTGCTTGATGATGATTTTAGATGGTATTAATACATATAAGAGAGAAAACTGTAACAATGTAGAAAGTAAACATGTATTTTTATGCTTAAAGCTTTTTATGTTGTGATAAAAAATCTGCTTTGAGGTGATAGATCTAAGGTTTAAAATGATTTGTGGTTATTGTGGCACATTTGGCATGGAGTAATGAATGTTTGAGGGCCATTTGTATCACAGCAAATGGCCCACGGTGAAGATCTTAACTTCATTCAACACAATGTCAGAAAATGGGAGAAAATATGCAAAGAAACATGACAAAAACAAAACAAAACATTGTTTTTCATTGTTGTTTCACACTTTCATGGTCAAGACGTGATTATAGGCAAATTTACAAGCATCTGGCCCTGGACTCCAGACCTCCAGAGGCCCCCAAATGTTTGTTGGTTTGTGGCGATTGCATCAGCTGTAACTCTGTTTGGGAATAAGAACCATTAAAGCACAACATCAGCTGACATGATAGGAGCTGTAGTGGGTGTTCAGACTGAAAACAGCCCTGCGTTAAAGGTCATGCTGGTGTGGGTGTTTTATTTCAGGAACTGGTGAGACAATGAAATATAATCCAGGAAGGCCGGTTTGAGAAACTCTGCAAAGCAACAATATTGTGCTCTCAGCTTATTTGCCAAAACAAGTGGCCAAAAACATCAGTTATTGCAGATTTAAGAGAATGTTATGCTTATGGTGCATTTTCCTAAATTAAATATATATATTTCCTTGTTTAAATATATTTACATTCAGGCTACAGCTGATGATTGATTAAAGATCCCCTCCTCTGTTTTAAGACAGTTTGTAATAATAAATTGTGTTTACATGTTTTTTTCCTGCATAAAATGTTCAGTTACCTTTGTTAAAAATCCTTAAAATGACATCTTCTCCTTCTCCCTCAATGAAAAATCCAGAATTGCTGAATATGCAACTATTTTTCATTTCAAAAGTTTAACCGTTGGACACAACATGTCTCCTACTTCACCTTAAAGTCCATTCTCAGTGTTTGTGCACTGGAGGCTTCAAGTTTCCACATCACACTTGTAATTTAAGTTGAATACTGGACCACGATTGGCTCCAAACTAGTTGTGATGTCATAAATCATGCTTGTAGGAAAACGCTTTAAACTCTGATTTAAGAAAAGCTCAGAAACTTTTCCACTTTCAGCAGATTAATGTGACAATCAGCTTTCTAGTGTCAAACTCTGCACAGTGAAACTCAAACATTCAACTGAAGAACAAGAAAAACACATCCTCCAGTCATTTTTTTTGAAAAAGCCATATTATACACTAATTATTATTCAAGTAGAGTATTTTATATACATCTTAAAACATGGATTTTTGCCCACATCACTTACACTAAAAGCACATTTGAAGGGGATCTTTTAATAGCCAGTATGAACAGGAGGAAGGATTAAGGTCAAGGTCACTATAATTGCCTCCCTCAGGAGAAATTAATCTTGGACAAAGGGAATTGTCCTATCAGGCAACATTTCTTGGGCATAAAATTTTCCACCCCAGATCCAGTTATTTTCGGTGTGTAGTGTCAACCAATCAGGGGCCACCAGGAAAAGTTGAACATATTACACACATTCCACTGTCAGAGGGAAAGAAGTATGTACATCCTTCGGCACACAGACAAAGACTAAGCGGCACTTTTGTCATTAGTCATCGCACTTTTCTGTAATTATGTCTGCTTTATCGTGAGGTTAACTACTGCAATTTATACACACTCACAAACAACACCACTATAACAAAAATGATTTTTCATTAAAATGTGCATTTCACAATTGGAATTGCAGGAGGGGTGGTGCACCAGCAACCTGAATAGACCACATGCCCCTGACCCTAACCACTACTTGCCTAACCTTGACCTAACCCTAACCTTAACCACTGACCAAAAATCTGCTTTTTTCCCACTTGGGGATACAGCTTTTGTCCCCAATTGGACAAGCCATCTCCAATTAACTAGTCTTTAGTCTGAAATTTGTCCCCGAAAGTAGCCTACGACAGGGGCGCTAAAGCTAGTGGTCTGGACTAGTTAATGAGTGGTCTGTGGAGTGGTCTTCATGGTCCTAATCCACCTTTTCCCTTCTCAGGCCATGTTGGCAACACTGTTAGCCAAATAAATAACATAACATGTGAGTAGCTATTTTATTTAACTGTTTTTTAATATGAACCAGTGGTCCATATGGTCCTTGTGACCAGTTGCTCAGTGGTCTGTCAGTTGGTCCTTGTGGTCCAGATCAGTTACTTAGTGGTCCATCATGTGGTTCTTGTAGTCCAGACCAGTTGCTTAGTGGTCCATCGCATGTTCCTTGTGGTCCGGACCAGTTCCTTAGTGGTCCATCGCGTGTTCCTTGTGGTCTGGATCAGTTACTTAGTGGTTCATCACATGGTCCTTGTGGTCCAGACCAGTTGTTTAGTGGTCTGTTGCATGGTCCTTGTGGTCCAGACCAGTTGTTTAGTAGTCCGGTGCATGGTCCTTGTGGTTTGGACCAGTTGCCTTGTGGTACATCGCATGTTCCTTGTGGTCCAGACCAGTACCTTGGTGGTCCACCGCGTGTTCCTTGTGGTCCGGATCAGTTGCTTAGTGGTCTGTCGCATGGTCCTTGTGGTCCAGACCAGTTTCTTAGTGGTCCATCACATGTTCCTTGTGGTCCGGACCAGTTGCTTAGTGGTCTGTCGCATGGTCCTTGTGGTCCAGACCAGTTGCTTAGTGGTCCACCGCGTGTTCCTTGTGGTCCGGATCAGTTGCTTAGTGGTCTGTCGCATGTTCCTTGTGGTCCGGACCAGTTCCTTAGTGGTCCATCGCATGTTCCTTGTAGTCTGGATCAGTTGCTTAGTGGTCCATCGCATGGTCCTTGTGGTCCACACCAGTTGTTTAGTGATCTGTTGCATGGTCCTTATGGTCTGGACCAGTTGCCTTGTGGTACATTGCATGTTCCTTGTGGTACAGACCAGTTCCTTGGTGGTCCATCGCATGGTCCTTGTGGTCCAGATCACTTGCTTAGTGGTGCGTTGCATGGTCTTTTTGACCCGTACCAGTTGTTCACTGGTCTGTTGCATGGTCCTAATCCATCTTATACCTCCTCTGTCTTATCATCCTGTTCTTCCTTCTCTCTCATTTGGCTTTGTGGTACACTTTTGTTAACTATTAATGCATTGTTTTTGTTGATGGAGACAAATAAATACCACAAATCATAATATTTTGTAAATGAATTTTATTCTTTTGTCAATTAGGACTTGATTGTATTGTTACTGTTGTACTGAAGTTTGTGTGATGACAGACAGACAGACAGACAGACAGATAGATAGATAGATAGATAGATAGATAGATAGATAGATAGATAGATAGATAGATAGATAGATGGATATGACTTTTTTTTCGGCTAACAGTGTTTCCAACACAGCCCAAGACGGGAGAAGTTGGATTAGGACCACTCCATAGACCACTTCCTAACTGGTCCAGACCACTAGCTTCAGCGTCCCTAGTGGTAGTAACCAGTGATCCGTGTTAGTGACAATGGTCAGTGGACAGACCACTGAATTCGCTACAACCCCGACCCCCTCCCCCCTCTGATACAAACAATCAGCAGTTATCTGATTACAGCAAGAAAAACCTCTTTCAGTGTTCATTCGGGCACCTAACTGTTGTTTTAAGAAATACTTTTTTTTTTTTTTTTTAAAAACTGTGAACTTGTCCTTTAAACATGATGAAAACGCTCACTAATTAACACGTGACATTTCAGTTTATCGAGAGCTGCGGAGTCAGGATAAGTGTTTTACTTTGAAGGTGTCAGTAGGAAGTGTGGCAGTTAACGGTTTGTGCGTTTACGTCAGTTGACGCTGCACGCGGGGCTGAACGCATCGCATTCCAGTGTGATTCCAGCGAGATGTAAGCGCTGTGCGGACTCTGTGTTTCCCCGCCGTCTCCAGTCGCATTTTGAAGGGATAAAATGTCCAACTTGAAGGAGTCCAACACTTGTCCTGACGGCTACAGGGCTTTAAGCACAAGTGAGCTTAGGGAGCTTTTACAAAATGACGACAAAATGGACCAAATCATTCGACTCAATGAGAAGGTAGGTACCCTCTGCTCCCCAAACAACCAAAGTGCCGTAAGGACGCTCTGCTAAATCTCTACTTTTATTCGTAAAACGATGTGGTTCCGTCTTTTCCCCCCCTCTTTGTTGTCGTTAAAAATGAGCGTTAGGGTGTTTTTAATCATCACGTTTGATGTGCAATGTGTGTAATGCAAATCCGCTTTATATGGCTCATCGATTGTCTGCGTGGCGAGTGGTCGGATTTCCAATTCGTCTCCATGAACCCCCCAGCCTCTGTTGATGTTTGCGGTGAATTATTAGTTACTGAAGCGAAGATAAAACATTAATTTATCTGTGTTGTGTGCACACATGGTTATATTATAACCACAAATGTTCTTCTTGTGCAGGAAGCATCAATCTGTGTGGTGTTGTAGCCCCCATACGCGCCGTTATGTGGTTTGAGTTCTGACGCAGAACTGCCTTTAAAAATCTGGAAATATAGTGTTTCTTTATCTGTCCGTGTAGCTGCATACAGCTAAAAAGATGACTTGAGGGACTATAACAATTCTTACTTCACATTATTCAATTCGGCATTACTTTAATATATATAGCGATACTTATTTGAATAAAATTTCAACTTTTATAACTGGTGGTCCTGCGTTGTCTTCCCCCAAAAAGATACTCGGGATGGTATCAGAGAGGAGAGTTAATTAAAAAAAAGAGCACTTTTCTAACAATAAGTTGTGTCCTGAAGTATTGGATTTATGCCGAATTGAGGAGTGGGTTGTAACCTTTTAGAAAACATCTTAAATCGTATAATTTCACATGTACAGCTTTGCGTTTTAACATGGTACATTTAAATTACAACATTTTTAAATGGAATTCCGCGTCCTCTACTATACATGTAAGAGAGGCACGTTTAGGGGCTACACGATGACCTTCCTGGCGTCAAGTGATACTACATCTCTCTCTCTCTCTCCCTCTGACACACACACACACACACACACACACACATATTTATACAAGGTGTACCAGGGGCTCCCAAACTTTGTCATGGGCCCCATTTTGATTAGATTTGCCTTGGGGGGAGCTCAAACAGAGAAGACTCACAGTCAGGACTCAGTGGACTAAAGAGCTGCTTGGCTTTCTCAGCCAATGGTAGAGAGAAAACTACAATGGGTGCAGTGAAACATAACCAAGGTGGGCTAAGTCATCCTTGTCATATTTGCATCGCTTTCCTCGAGTACACTCACCGATTTATTGTGAGTTCAAAAGCTAAATGTCAAGTGATTTTTGCTTTAAGAGAGACAATACTCATTTGTCCTAAATAATCCTCTGTCAGGTTCTCGTCTTGGCGAAGGATGTGACATTTGAAACCTGGCTCTGTGAATGTGAAACTGGGACGACTGAGCCAAAGTGGTTGAATCTCACCAAGAGGTCATACAATTCTCCTTCCCCCCGGGAGCAGAGCAGGGTGACTCAGAACCACCATCCAGAGACCTTTAGGGGGGGTGTTTTAGCGAGTATTCACCCATTTATCTGCCATGAACTAATAACAGAGAGGACATTTATCTTATAAGCAGGCTGGTTTCCATTCGTCTGTCATTCCTGGAGACTACACCATGCTATATTTTGTCACAGCTGGCTGCAGTATTGCTCAATGCATCTCTCATGTTCATATGAGCTTTGGAAGCAGTGCACTTTATTAATCTCATGTTAATGATCTGTGTTATGTAAACTACTCAGCTTAATCATTCATAATGATCCCTAATCATGAATGCTACAGGCTGCTTCTTCTTATTCTCATTAAAAACTGGTCACAAAACAAGCTACATGTCATGTTGTGATATTTCCAGTGTAGCTGCAATTGAGTTTGATTTAGAGCTGCAAGCATTAGTCGATCGACAGAAAATGAAATGCCAACTCATGTGAGTCATTATTTAAGAATTTTTACATTTTTATGTCCTTTATGATGGTATATCTTTCAGGTTGAACAATAACAAGACATTTTAGGTTGCATCTACAGCTTTGGGAAACATTCATCAACATTTCTGACATTTTAAACGAGTGATCGAGAAAATAATCTATAATGAGAATAATCGTTAGTTGCAGCTCTGGTTTGATTGGAGAACATTTCACGATGATGTGGAACATCGAGTAACATCAGGTTTTCATGTCAGTCATACAGGAGCTTCTTCCTGGAGTCGCCGTGATGTAGTGATTCAACGATCATGTGGACTGATTAATGTCTTATAAATCCTCGGAGGGGAAACTGATTTACAAGGAGAAATCTATGATAGAAGAAAAAAAGGAGAAGAGTTGTTGTGAGCTCAGCAGCCTTAAATGTTCTGTAGCTGCAACACCTTATTTTGGGGGGTATGTACATAAAACGCTTCATCATTAGTGCTGGATATCAGACCTCAAAATGTTAAATGTGTCTGACCAAAACTGTCAAGTAAAGCTGAATGTTCTGTCTTTTAGGTTTAGGCGACATCGGAGAAGTTTGGCCTCTTTTGTCAAATGAAAATGATCCCGTATATTATAGACTGATATCTATGTTTATATTTCTCAAAATAAGCCGTCGAACGGTTAAGAGTTTTTAAATTTACATCTGAAAGTATGTGGTTTTCACTTTGCAGAAACTCTACTATCTACAAGCTGTAGGAGGTGAAAGATTTAGTCACTGACTGTTTCCAGTAAAGTTAAACAGCTGTAGCTAATTAATTCAACGAGTTGTGTAAAAAACAACAACAAAAAAACCCGGCTGTTGTGTGGGCCGTAATATACTCTTTGTGTAACTTCTCTATTTGAGAAATAAACAGCAGGCTGTGTCTTTTTTTCTGTTTAAAAACACCAACAGAGTGTGGGCTGGGGCTGTGACTAAATATTATTTTCATTATTGATTAATGTGTGGATTATTCCCTTGAATGTCAGAAAATTACGCAAAATGACAACCACTGTTTCCCAAAACCCAAGTTGACTCCCTCAAATGTCTTCTTTAGTCCCGACCAACAGTCCACAGCTGTCATAGAGGACTAATGAAACCAGAAAAGCACGTCACTTTAAACTCATCCCAAAAGGTGTGAGAAGAGAGCTGGAGCTGTCCCTCCCCTATGCTCTCAATTGAGTACAGGCTTGCAGTTACATGAAGAATTCTCTTTCATGGAAAAGACTTTACAGCCTGTCAATTTCATTGCAGACTGAATGTTAAATGGATGCCTGTTAGGCTGCAGAAGTCTAATTAGGATTGAGCCTCATTTAAGGTAAAAGAGAAACACTTATTTACTGCATTTCAAGTGGTCAGACTAGTGGCGTAGGCAGAAATTGTATTTTGAGTGGGCCATCTTTCCTCTGAAAAAAGGACTGTAACATATCCGTCATGCATTCATTATAGCCTGCAGCCATTGTTGCTTCAGTACCGGTCAGCACACAAAAAACTAAATCTGCACATTTTACAGAAATCTGCATCCTTGCACTCTATTCTATCAAGAAAACTGTGATGAGAAGCACCTTGATTTTCCATTTTTGACTGTGCAGGAAAATTCATACAAATACGGGTGTGAATGTGGTTCATAAATCTGCAGGCGAAGCCGAAGTCGTGAGAACATGATTTCACTCGGGGGTGCTGACTATTAAACATCCCCTCCCAAAAAAAAAAATGTTTGAGTTTATTAAATTCTTGTAGCGATGCCACTGCAGTCTCCCCATTGAGAGAGAGAGACGCTGTGCACATTTATGCACGAGGCACAGCAGCCTAACTTCATTGATTATTTAAATCTCCCGGCATGCTGACAGGATCGGTCAGGATTGAATGGTAGTTAATGATCTGTGTTCATCTACACATCCAAAAGGTCACACACACACACACACACAGTGCAGGTTCATATAGTGAAATTGTTTGGAGTAAAGCAGCCGTCCTCCCTGATAAATCCTGAGCTCAATCAGAGCTGTCTAAAAAATTCATTTCAGAAGCTAAAACTTTAACTCTGTTTCCTCTCGAGGGTTTTCTCTGTCCTGTCAAGTTGACAGTTTTTAGTAGTCGGGCTGCCGGAGACAATTTTAACTGGCATGTGTCAACCGGGTCCGTAAGCCGTGCGTCTCACACCTGCTTCTTTTCCCCACTGCGCTATCCTTACACGCAGGGTCTATTTTAGCCGGACCGGCTGCGACACGACAGAAAAAAAATTATTATTGCGACAACACAAATGGGCCTTCAGGCTGCCAGTCACCTCGAGGCTGCAGCGCCCCTACTGCCCGCGGCTATGGGTGAAGCCACATCAGGCTGACCTGCAGAAAGCGCTTTACCTCCAGGGGAGCAAGCTGACCTCGTTGTTGGCTGATGAGTCTGGTGGACTCAGTTGGAAGGAGCGGAGGAGTTTCTTCATCATCAAATAACACATTAAAAACTTTGTGGCGTTAATGTTACATCGCCTAAAAAGGGCAGAAGGCAGCTCAGGAGGGTCTGCGTGTCCGAACCAGAGGAACTAATCGCATACCAGAGACTTCCTACGACTTATTTCAACAGTTCCGTTTTAACCAGACGACAATTTAAACACACATGTCAAGTCAGCAATAAATCAAGTTTGTTTATTTATTTCCTTATTTTTTTGTATATATATTTATTGTTGCAAAACGTATTTTGATCACACTTGGCTGGGTGGGCCAGTCAGTAATGTGGGTGGGCCAGTGCCGCCCAGACCCATTACTGGCTAGGCGCCGGGGTAAGACATGTTGAACCACAGAAAACAACAGAGCTGCTCCTCGTCATCTGCGGCACCCGACTCCTAAGTGCTCCCCAAGTGTCATTTGTCAAGGATAGTAAACACTGTTTCAGATAAATTTACTCAGCTGTAGGTAATTAATTAAAAAAAAAAAAAAGTGACTGTTGTCTGGCCAGGAATAGACTTTTTGTGTAACTTTTCTATCCGAGCAGTAAACAGTGGGGAGGGACTGGAGGCGGCAGCTAATGATTATTTATCATCAATTAATCTGTTGATTATTCTCTTGAATGTCAGAAAACGGTGAAAAATGTTGATCACTGTTTCCTAAAGCCCAAGTTGACATCCTCAAATGTCTTCTTTTGTCCCAACCAACAGTCCACAGCTGTCATAGACGACTTAAGAAACCAGAAAATATTGATATTTGAGAAGCTGGAATCAATGCAGCTCTTGGTGAGACTTGATCTGGGTAACAGTGAGCAAAATCAGTAAGATTGAGACTGTCCTCCCAAGAAAAACGATACAATAGGTCGCAATTTTTTAGTCGCACAAAAACGATCTATAGCTACGTTTGCGCGACAGACGCCATCTAGTGGCTGCAGTAACCCGGAGCAGTGATGCAGTCCTCATTCAGAGGAGGGGAGTTGGATGGAGGCATTAAGCCAACACTGGACCACTGTTGTTTCCTTTTTTTTAAAAAAAAAAAAACACAACTACGATCGTCCCCTAATCGTAACCCCGTGGTTATTATTATAGCCATGACGATGAAGGTCGCCTAACTTAAAGGTAGTAGTAACTTTAACCCACACCTCGTTTCTTTAACTTTAACTAAGTTATCATTTTAACTCAAATCATGATCTTTCCTTAAATTTAACCGAGTGGTTTTTGTGTCTAAACCTAACCAGACCTTAACCACAGCGTTGCCACATCATAAAACATCTTTATTTTTTAACAGTGATTTGTAACGGTTTTGTAAATTACAGACAAATGATGTTGTCCTGCTGATTACTTCCAATAGGAGCATCAGATTAGAAAAATGCTCCCATGTGTCGTTCTGGAGCGCACATGGTCAAACAATCTCTGCGGCCGTTTCTTTTGGAGGACTTGTTGGTAAAGTTGCAGGCTGGAAAACCAAAAAACAACGTGGTGAAAGAAGCAGTACAGCTCAGTAGAGTTGAGGGGAACGGCGGAGTCAGGGGATAATTCTCTGTGGGTTCGTTACTGTGAGTAGCACCTTTTCATTTAATCAATAATTATACTAGAAATATTGATTGAAGTTGCTTTAAACTCATCCTAAAAAGTGCAAGAAGAGACATCAAGAAAATATCAAGCTGTCCTTCCCCTACAGACTTACAGTACATAGCCCTTCATTTCTCTCAGTTGAGTACAGGCTTGCAGTTACATGAAGAATTCTCTTTCATGGAAAAGACTTTACACCCTGTCAATTTCATCACAGACTGAATGTTAAATGGATGCCTTTTAGGCTGCAGAAGTCTAATTAGGCCTGAGCCTCATTTAAGGTAAGAGAGAAACACCTACTCACTGCATTTCATGTGGTCAGACATGTTAAACCACACAAAACAACAAAGCCGCTCTTCGTCTTCTCAGGCGCAGAACACTCGACTCCTAAGTGCTCCACCAGTGTCATTTGTCAAGGACGGTAAACACTCGCTCCCCAAAAGACTGCAGCAGTTGTTGTCTGATAAATGGAGCGGACTAGCCATAGCAGGAAATGGCATGTCCGTTTTAATTCCTGTTTAAGGAAAACAGGACTGATGATTGGACTATAAGCCTGAAACAAGCTGTGTTATCTTTATTCTCGCAGGACGTTTGTAGAAAGAGCAGCAAATCTGTAGTATCTCTCTCTGCACCCATGCGGAGTGTCTCTTCACTACGGGGCACATTCTGCAAATTCCTCTGAACTTGGGACTACTATTGCTTCATACATCCTTTTGATGACCCGTAAAATGTGAGACAGATGCACCGTACAACACTGGACTCAATAAAATGGCCTTCAGGCTTAAACTGACTGACTGTTGAAAGAAAGCAATTGAGCAAAAAAAGTATCCGGCTGGGCAGAGACCCAGGAATGCTGAGACTGATGGAATAGTCAAAAGAGAATTCAGATTTTTTTTTTTTTTTTGCAGCATGAAACCCACAAAGTGGCATTGTCAGTTTCTTTAAAGCGATGCTGTGACAGTATCGTTTGGCAAGACTTAAAGGGAGTGGCATTCATTTTAATAATTTATGGTTCTCTTATGGTCCAGTGACAATGACTCCCTCCTCGCCCCTCCGACTGGTGACCGCCCCTCCCCCTCCATATACACATACACCGACCACCATCTCTCAAACCCCCAACAGCATCACGACTACAGCTACACTCAAAACTGTGACCTTTGACTAGGGCTAAGCGATAACGGACAAAAGAGTAATTATTTTTCAGCTATTTTCAAAATTCACAATTTTATTTCCCTGCAAAGTACAGGATACTAGGACATTATGTGCGAGGCAGCTGAGCAAGAATAATAAAAGACCTGCACCACCTGCACGGCTGTCATCATTAGGCATAAAATACAGCTTATTCTGTACAGCTACTGAATGCCAGTACCAGATGCCTCATCTAAGTAGAACATCCAGTATAATAATCACTTTCAGCACATACAGCAGAAATGTCAGCTCGCTAATTGATTTGTTCTTTTCCGTTTGTGTTTCTTTACAAGACTCCTGCCTGATATCTGCAGACTGCTGCTAGTTACCAGGCAGGTAGGGACAAACTGAACAAAGTAGAATTTGGAAACTGTTCAGTCGCTTCCCTCCTCGTCATCAAACATAAACCGAGCTATTTACAGTCTGTCTCTGTCATATATGCAACCGTGACATTCAGTACGAGATAGTCAAAGACAGCTAGCCACCTGGAGTCATTACAGTCCTGTAAATTGCAGCATGTGAACATGTACTGTGACTAATCACGTCACAGTTTTCAGGACTGTCGTGACTCAAAACGGCTAATATAGCAGCTATCATCTTTTCTTAATATGCATGTAATGGTACTGTAGCAAACTTCCACTGCATTTCAGTGGCATGAACACATATCATTCACGTATCAAGTTACTGCTGATGCGAACCAAACATTTCCTGCTGCTGCTTCACATTAAAAGCTTTCTACCAGCAAACCAAATGAGAGGCTTCTATTGTGAAGCAGCTATATAAAATGTGATGTATTTGTAAGAGAGGTAGCGGAGCTTCATTAGTGATGCTATTCTTCAATAAAAACAGGTTTACACAACAAGATAGGGACACATTAAGCACTGTTTGTACAATGGATCAGGTTTGGGGTTTTTTGGGGGGGGTGGGGGATGGGTGGTTTGCAGGATTTAACATTATATAAATATCACAAGTAAAAAGACAACATGGCACAGCAGCTCTTGATCAAACAAACAAACAAAAAAATAAAGAAATGAAATAACAGGAGGCTGCAATGCATGACAATTTTTAAACAGAATGATTGGCAGAGTCAAAGAAGGGGGGTGGGAGAGCAAATCAGTTTTAAATATTGCAGGGAGGTTAGATGAAGAGATGCAGATAACAAGTTTTCTACAACACAGCCCACCTCAAGTCATTGAAGTGAACAACTTATACCTTGCAGTGCTGTATAGTGGAAAAACATTGTGTCACGGCTCAGTTAGAGTCCCTGCCGCTATCGTAAAATGACCTTAGCCTTCAGGTGATTCAGTGTTCTGTGCAGCTTCCATTTGCCGGCAGTAGAAGATAAGCCAGTCTGCCTACATACAGTGATTGTATCTGGCAGCTCCCAGTGACTTTCTAACACACAGAAAACTTTCATTTCAGCTGCGCCTCCCTCCCAGCTCTGGCTCGATTCAGGCTGTGTGAACTCCTGCAGCTGTACCACATGCATGTCAGATGGGTCGTCACGTGAATTTGTGAACAATAGTTGTCATGCTGTTAAAACGTGAAACGTGATCTGTTTCAACTTTGTACTTCTGTTAAGTTTCAGGACCTTCAAGTGGACAGGGAGATGCTACTGACCTCCAATCGGAGTTTAGCAGAGGAGAGCCTCGCCCGACGACCCCGCCTTAATAACGGCAAACTCCAACTGGCGGAGAAATACCGGGAACTGTCCAACCTGGCAACCACATGCTGGGAAAAACAGAGTCAGCTTGGTGAGTTTACCCCACTGCACAAGAGACAAAAGGGGAAGGGGGGGGGGGGGTTGGGTGCAGTTTCTGGTTCCATATAGGATGCCAACAGGCGATTACTGTCAAGGCATAAGTCAGGAGGAGTGAGGTTGTGATGACAAGGTCACTGGTTCAAATTCCAGTGCTGGATGGGTAAATATGGCTTTGCTAAGTGGAAGTAAGGCGCCGCTGCAGCTCCCTAAAAGCCATTTTTCTGATGATAGGACAGCTTTCTATATGACCATAAACAGCTGACTGATACCAAAGTAGTGTTAACTTTAGTGACTTTAGTGAAAACAAATCAAAAGAGGAAATCACAGGTTAACCACTTAAGTTTAAAACTAATTATACATGATATCCCACAGTGGCTCCTCACCGTCTTACCTTGTAATTGCACAAATAGCCTTTACCGGAATCTTTGAGACATAGAAAGCAAAAATGAAATTTAAATCACTTTTGACTCGCTGTGACACTCTCGCTGGTTTAGAGAAAAAAAGGGAAGTTTCACATCAGAGTAGAGAAAAGCTTCCGTGTCAGTGAGACAAGCCTTCAGCCGCTCAGCGAAAGCCTCAGCATGACTGGGGTTCGGTCATGGGAACGAAACGGAGCATATCAAATGCCAGCAGGAAGCTTGCAGCAGTTGTCAAGGAATTTGCAGGGTGAAAGGGGCCTTGTCTTTGTTTAGGCAAGTCATGCTTTTGACGGGGCAGCTATAGGGCAGCACCAGAGGATGTCTTCTAAGCCTCAGCCCTAAATTTTAAGCCTCATGGGCATGCTTACACTGACAGTGTAAGAGCCCAGCCAAGAGCAGGTGATAAATCCTGCTGCATTAATTTCCAGAGGTATTGTCAACTGTTACTTATTTATAACTCATAACGTAAGCTTTTATGGACCAGGCGCAGTGCGTGGTTTACCCTAATGAAAACAATTCCTGCTCCAAGCCCAGCTGCCGGTCAGTGATGGAAGTTTGGAGGAATGTTAAACTTCCTGTCAATGTGTGGGCATTATACAGATGCTATCCCACCTCCCCAGCAAAGTAGCAGGATGGGCGGGGGTCCATCCTTCCTCTGCAAAACATCTGATTCTCATTTGGTGCAACAAGGGAAGGGAGGGGAAAAAAAAAAAAGGATAAATGAGGAGGCTTTTCTTAAGGCGAGTAATCGTGGCAGAGACGAACTGTGGAGTGGATCAAGGTAGACAGCTGTGTTGTTGACTATATCCTGCTGTTGGTAGATGGGATCTGTGACCAGAAGAAGCTGGCAGAGTTTGTTGTGGTTGAGTTGCAACCTTGAATGTTTCTTGACGCCAACTCCAGACAGTTTCTCACAACCATTACTGGCATCTACTGACATCTGCTTCTTTCTGCTGCTATACAAGCAGCTAATCATCGACGCTGACTTTCAGACTTTTGTAATGAAACATAAGCCCCTTTACATACAATCTCACACATAGGTCGCTGTTCTCCTTCTACGAATTTGTTTTGTTAAATACATTTTGAGGAGTATGTTCAGTGACATTATTTTCAACTCAGAGTGGTTTTTGTTCCACGTACAAATTGTAGGAAGTTCATTGAGTTGGATGTTGGACATATAAAGCAGGGGGGGTTTGACACCGGAGAATTGTTTCTGATCCTAAACAGAGGCGTTTGGAGGACTTGCAGGGTTTTCCCTGTCTATCTAACTCAAACTCAGGCTGCTTTTCTATTATTGGCTGCTAACTTTGTTGAAAATTCTGGTATGTGATATTGATGAAACATTGCAGCACCTGGAGAGTCTCCAGCATGCACACGCCAGAGGTATCTTGTAGTTCATCTTCAAAATAGGCAGCGTTTGCAAGCATGTTTTCATCTCATAACTAAATAATTACCTTTTGCGAGACCAACATGAAGTATATTGTAAACTTTCTACGCCATCACTCAGAGATTTATGTTAGCGGAGCAGCGATCAGTAGCAAAACAAATGAGACTGGCTGACCAACAGACACTGCAGCATTAAACAACTTAAACCAACTCTGGTGCAAAGAAAATAACTCGGTGCTCAGTCGGTTTCAACTCAAACCCTGCACCCGCCCAGCTTTCCCCAGAGCTGACGGTGCAGCAGAGAGGCTGCTCTCCGCTGCTGGAGACATGAAGTTAATAACGACACAGCAGAGCACCCCGCCTCCCGCTCAGTTTGTTATTGTCATACAGGCAGAAGACTGTAAGATGCTTTCATTAATTCATTAATTAGTGCTGCGGACCATCTACCAGTTATGTTTCATATTGTGTTTCTGTGGAGTAAGGAGACCAGTCGATGGTTTGGCACACAGTATACTGGAGTAGGAGACTGAAAATAGTGCCGCCTTTTCTATTCATTCAATCAAGAATCAGTTTTGAATCCAGAACCAATCGGATCAGCACCCAAGTATTGTGATAATATCGAATGGGGAGATAAGCATCGTCCCAGGCCTAGAAAATAAACACTGTCATTTGTCACAACCTTTATTTCTCTCCTCTCCTCTCCTCTCCTCTCCTCTCTTCTCCTCTCCTCTCCTCTCCTCTCCTCTCCTCTCCTCTCCTCTCCTCTCCTCTCCTCTCCTCTCCTCTTGCTGAGTTTAGAAAAGAACAGAGAATACCATTAATCCCGCAGGGCCAAAGTTACTCTTGCAGAATAATCCACTGTCATACATTGTGTCAGCACTTTGTTTGTTTATCACTTTTCCCCCTCACTGATTAATTGACTCTGTCATGTCATTTCCTCTCTCCTCACCTCACTTCTTCGCCTCCTCTTCCAAGGCTCCAAACTAACTTTTCCACTTTTGCTACCATGATTTGGTTGTTGCTTTTTTTTCCATTGGTCAAAATCAACACTGACATTTCTGTTTCTGCTCCATTCAGCAGTCAACATGGAGACTAATTTATGAGGTTGAGAAGTGAGAGTGAAGATAAATCCACTTTTTACTCCTAAAAGTATAAAAGATAAATTTCGGAGCTGTCATCCAGCCGGTAAACGTCTCCAGATCAGAGCCGAATCTGGTGTGACTCCGGATGTTATTCTTCCAGAAGCTCCGGCTCTCTCCCCGGTTCTCTCCTCCAGAGCTCCCTGTTGCTCAGCAGCGGTCTGTTAGCAAACAGCGGCTCGGTCCCTCCGCTCTGCTGGTCCTCCACACACACACACACTCTCACATGCTCACGCGCTGTGTGTAGGGCACCAGGTGCCGGAGGGGGCACCAAAACAGCCTAATGATCACCACGCACTCGCACGAATGCGACCACATGAAATTTTAACTCTCACACTCTCACTCTTTGGTCACAGTCTTCTCTTCTCTCCTCTCAGGCGGAGTTTAGAGAAGAACAGAAAATACCATTAATCCTGCAGTGCCAAAACATGAGGACTAAGTTACTCTTGTGGCATCATTTCGTCATATAGTGTGTCAGTACATTGTCTATCTCTGCTTCTGTCCTCACCTCCTCTCCTCTCTGTTCCCTCCCTCTCTGATGGATGATTAATGATCTCAAAGCTTGTGTGTATAGTCAGTATTTCTCATTCTGTTTCTTTTCCTCCTCAGGTTTTGCTCCAAGTATATATGTTATCTCTCCTTGTCGCTGTCATGTCTCTCCTCTATCTGTTCAACTTGTCTGTCTCAGGACTTTGAAGGGAGAAGCACATTTATTAAAGACCTTAGATCTTTTACATTTCAGGTTTTGCTCCAAGTATATATGTTATTCTTCCTTGTCACTGTCATGTCTCTTCTCTCTCTGCTCAACTCATCTGTCTCAGGGCTTTGAAAGGGGAAACATCAGACTGTAGTGTCTTGGCTTAAGTTGAGCAAAGCTATCAATGACCTCCCCACGGTCCAGACCAGCCAGTAACGCCTTCTCAATGGACATTACAGCCAAATGACCTAACAGTCCTTGACCCATTGTGCTTGTAAGCCAAGTATGCAGTCGTCACAGGCACTGAAAGATCTTCCACAGCTGCAGCTGCAAACAGGGATAGTCAAAGCCACCTGAAAGATGGCCTTGAGGGTGGGGAATATATCACCATCCAGGAGGGAAAAGATGCTTCAGGATTAGGGATTGTGTCCTGGCCAACAAACTCTGGCAGTAGTTGTTGTTGTTGTAATGCATGGCAATTTGTCTTAGCAATCCTTCAGAGGGGAACAGTTTTGAGGCTGGATGACATGACTGTATGTCGTCATAAATTGTGCTCCAACTCCTGACAACCTGCTCTCAAGCAGTCTGTCGAGGACTGGAAAGAACAATCTCTGTCTGAGATGATCTCCTGAGCTGAAGTCTGAGCTCGTACCACAGGATGACTCAACTACATGCTCATCCATCCTTTTCTGCTTCCTCCATAGACTAGTACTATATTCAGTGATCCCAGGGCCATCACATATGGTCCTGTCATACATGTCCACAGCCATCTCTGAAGCAGATGTTGGAACATCACCAGCATGTAGATGAGGGGGGCAAATCTGCAAAGCTTTGACTGCAGTCCCGTGGTTAAAGGTGTTGAGATGTTCTGAAGGGTCCAGATCACAGCACACAGGGAGGTTTTCCAGGATGGCTTTGGACAGGCTCAACCTGCCCAGCGAGTCTTGGAAATGGACAAATTCTCCCTCCCCTTATTCCGAGCTGTTTCTTCAAAGCATTCAATTTGTCATGATTGACTAGTGATGTGTTAAAGAGCAGACACGCTCCAGCAGATCAAACAAGTCACATGCTTCAGGGACAGCTTTGCAAGTGTGGCAAAGGACCGGATTTAGTTCACGGGCGTAGCAATGGACATAAATTGCTTCAGGATGTTTTTGTCTAAAGCGAGCTTGACCTCCCCCTACTGCCCCACTCATGACAGAGGTGCCATCATATACTTCCAGTCCATGTTTGACAGGCTGCTCCTCTATGGTGTCAGTGATGATTTCAGCATCAAATGCATCAAGCTTGCAAAATCCAAGGAATCCTTCCTTCTTATCATTTCTCGTGAAGTCACATATCTTAACACATGCTCTGAATGCCGATCCCTTGCTTCGTCTACTATGATTGAATACATTTTTGCTGCTTTGATCTCTGAAATAATTACTGCTGTTATGATTTCAGAGCAGCTTTGGATCATCTCGTTTCGGGATGACGGTGAGATGTAGGTAGTATGTTGATTGAATTGCTTAAGTAGCTGCACTCACTCCATTAAATTGCCTTTGTTATCACTATCTTCACCCTCATTGTTACCCTGAAAAGCGATCTCCTGTTTCCCCAGAAAGTTGCCACTATGTGTTAAGGGTTTTCCTTACGTTCCCGACCTTTTTACTGATATTTGCTCCTTGCAGCTGCTCTGTCACATCGCCATGAACTTGAACTAAAACTCTTCCAAGACATCATTGAGGTCTTCATGTATGGTGGAACTCTCATTCTTCCTGAAGGAATTTAGGGCTCTTTTCCAGTTAGTATACCCTGTACTCATGAGGGAATCTTTCTGGTCTCTTAGTTGTTTTGGTTTTGCATAAAGCCTGCAAACGAAGCAGAAAGCTACATTTTTCTGTGCAGAGTATTCCAGCTACTCAACGTTTGAAACCATCTCTGTTGGAACGCTCATTTTTGTAGGCCAAAACTGACTGTGTGGGAAACCGTAATTCTTCACTTGCATTGGCCCTGTTTGTGGGGTCCCTAAGTAAAGGGCTTTTGGCTGTGTGTGTGTATCTGTACCAGAGGCCTCCTCCTGGCTCTCCTCTCCCTCATCTCTCCTGTCTCTTTCCTCTCTTTCCCAGTTTTCTCTGGTCGCTCTCTCTCATCTCTCCCTCCTCTGTCCTTCCTGGCTCATCTGTAATTGGAGACAAAACCCTAGTTCATAAGCTCTCACTATGACAAATTATTTAAATAAATTACATGTGCCAACATGCAGCTATGTGTATTAATCTTAGTGTCACACTAGCTACTACTATGAAATGATCTTTATGTAGCATCTCTAATCTTTTAAAGTAAAGTAAAACACTCATACATCAACAGGGGTGGATTTAGTGATTTAGGAGCCCCAGGCAAACTCTGTCTTGTTTTACAAAGTAAAGAAACATTTTGATTTTGGGATGGTTTACATGCACTTTGGGATGGTTAAAATAGTTTTTTGGGACGGTGGTCTGGAGCCCTGAACCTGAATGCCATAAGATTGACACAGCTCTCCTTAACCAGTATTATTGCTATCATTCCTTACAGGCTAGCTAGCCAGCCAGAGGAATGGCTACGCTAACTAGCTGTTGGTAGACAGCTATCTTGCAAAGCAAACTGTGCCTATAGTATATTTACAAAGTGTAGAGTTAATTGCATATCATTTTCACATGTTTGTAAAAGAGATTGATACTCGGTAAACACTTCATCACATCACCGGGGGCAGCTGCTGCTGCAGTATCAGCCTCTCAGCACCACGCAGCAATACTGTCGCTACTCATCAGACCTCAGCATCTCTCTGGCTTGCATCAGTCAGCGTAGTGGGGTTAGGAGGTGTTGGGCGCAGTAAGATGAACACACCCTGTTGGCTTTTTCGGTACTCAACCAGGACCATGATCTTTCCCAAACCTTAACCAACATCTGTGAACGCTTAAACATAACCATAAAAAGATATTGTACTGCAAGAGGGGATGTTTTCAGAAAAACAAATGATTCATTACATACGTGAACATTTTGAAGATCTGTTTTGAATAAGCATTTTTCAGCTTGAATTAATTAAAAACGTTTTCTCATGTTTATGAGTCAGCATAATGTTTATTTTAAAACATATTTGCTATTACAAATTAGTCTTATGTAAACTTAATTTTTAAGAGAGAAAAAACACTCTTGAGACACTAAAACTAACTGTTTAAAAAAGTACTTTTTATTCTGTCTTTAGGCATATTTTTCTTATTTTAATGGATAACAGGCCAGATCTTCACAGCATCAAATCACTTTGAGATATTTTTGGCCCAGATACAGTGCTATTTAAAACATCAGAAGAAAGCGTCAGACTTGGTGTCACTACCTATGAATCAAAAAGAAAGACATTAGATATTTGAATCCAAGATCAGGTAGAATTTTTAAAGAGAAGTCACAACTTTAACCATCATGGAAAACCTGAAAACAACGCATGAATTTCACAGCTTTGAAACAACTTAAACACCATTTGTCAACTCTGTAAGCAGAGCAACTTCATGTTTGGCTCCTGGCACCAGTTTAGTCAAACCATTGTCGGTAGACTGTAGCGGGTCGTTTGATGCTATTGAGTGTTTTCAGCTGTTTGACTGCTGCAGTCTACTGACAACGGCTAGACTGCACCTTTTTGTCTATTACAATTCTTCCTTAATCTCCTGTAATCCTCAAGCCAATATGCCTCACAGCAGCATTAAAAGAACATTAAAGTGCAGAAATGGTGTTCTTGTGACAAATAGAACATCAAGTTGAACCTTTACACATTGACCGCACAGTAACTGGGAATCCACCAAGGAAGCGAGATGCGAGCGGCGCGTAGGCGCGTTCTTTCCGCTCAATCCAGACCCCAGACCGCCTCCGACCTTCATTCAGCGTCTCTGTCCGCAGAAGCAGCCATCTGTCAGCAGCAGCTCCTGACCAGCAGCCGGGCAAACTGCCCTCACCAGGCTGACTGACAGCAGAAATTTACTGAACCAAAATAGTTTTCATGTTGGCTACACAGGAAGGAATTGACAGCGTTTGTATTTATTGATTCATTGATTTTATTTCCCCGCCCGCAGTAGCGAGTGAGAGGAATCTGCCTGTAGTGAAACAGATGAGCTCACAGACAGACTGGGAGCCTTGATCAATCAATGTAGATTAAGTTAATAAGTTCAAAATACACACACACACACACACACAGTGGTATATATGTGTGTTTTATGCTTCACTAAACGCAACAGAAATAGACTTAGAGTTTTAAAAAATGCGGGGGTTTTCCGTGAGACTTGCGTGACTTGTGCGTATCTTGGACTCAGTGTGGGTTGATGCATTTAATAAAACGGAAGCGTATCTGTTCCGTGAGGCGCTCGAGTGTGACGGATGTCAAAAACGCTTCTAAAAAAAACGCGTTCTATGTGAATCGGCCGCAAGTGTCTTCACACCCACTTGTTCAGGATAAACTGAGGCCAGCCTCTGAACATACTACTACAGGACTGGACTTGCTATGTCTTATATTCATACTTGCATTTGTGATGTTGGGTGTGTCATCAAAATGGGATTATGAGGCTTGTTTATTTCCATTATAACAGATCTAAGTGAATCTGAACTGTGAGACAAGCCTTTTATGTTCACTTCCTCTGGGAACCCAGCAGACTGAGTCTGTCCGGCACCTCTGTAACCGGAGAACAAAGCCCAAAGCACTTGTAACCAAGCTTTTTATTTGGGACTTTCCATATTCACATTAGAATAACAGCTTTACACCCTTTGACTGAAAGTCAACAAGTCACTTGTGAATTTAAATGGTGTAAAAAAAATCCGAATGCCTGAGTGTTTTTCAGTGTGTTATACTAACTTTGTGTTATAGATTTAGACATTTATGAGGTTGTTTTGCTGCCAGGTCAGGTTCACTTTTTGTGTCTGCAACTTAGCTCAGTGTCCAATAGATATTTAGGAGTTCAGATGAAAAGAGGTGCAGTCGGAGCATTCAAAGAGCAAGTTAAGATGCTGAGGGTCTTACTCCCAGTTGGTAGCACAACAGTAAAGTTTCCTTCTACACAGAGGCAGGGTTTGGTAGATACTGTAGGCTGAGTTCTGCATTTCAATGAATTGGCCATATTACATTACATTACATTCATTTGGCACATGCTTTTGTCTAAAGCCGTTTACAACAAGTGCGTTCAAACCCAATAGGGTCAAGAGTTAGACGTCATCAATCATTCACATTATTAACTAATGTTTAGAAAATCGATTTTTGACATTCGTGAATGGATTCAGAATCTTAGAAGATAAAAATTGTGAATCGATTTTTTTTTTTCCCCACCCACCCCTACCTCACACTACCACACATCACTGGCCAGCGGTGTGGAGGTGAGGAAGGACTCAGAGTTTTAAGTAATCTTTCTAGTTTCCCTGCAACGATTAGTCGATTGGTTGCCAACTATTTCAATAATTGATTAATCATTTTGAGCCATTTTTGAAGAAAACGATGTCTAAATTCTCTGATTCCAGCTTCTCACATGCGATTATTTTCTGGTGTCTTTAGTCCTGTATGACAGTAAACTGAATATCTTTGGGTTGTGGACTGTCAGTCAGGACAAAACCAGACATTTGAGGACGTCACCTCAAGCTTAGGTCAACATTTTTCACCATTTTCTGACATTTTATGGCCCGAACAACTAATCGATTCATCACAAAAAATAGTTGACAGATTGATAATGAAAATCTTAAATTGCAGCCGTACTCTTTAGCCTGCTTTTCTCACTCTTAACTCACACAATTTCTGTCACTTTTCCTGTGAACAATGGAGTGAAACACTATGAATTCTTGTCAGGAGAGACTTTCTGAAAATGTGCTCCATTATCACCACATTTAAACAACGTCACACTTCCCTCCTCTCTCTATGAAGGCCGACTTTTCACTCTGTCTTTGAGTGTAGCCGTCCAGAACAACTGTTAACACTTCACACGTCTACAAACTAGTTCTGATCGAGCATAAACCGACCTAAGGCTTCAGCAAAAGAGCCAAAGTGTAGGGTTTGACTGGTTTGGAGGCAGGAAGGAGCAGCTGGCCGTGGTGGAGAGATACGGGGGGTTTGTTCTGTTTTTTTGAAGTCTTAATGTTGCTTGGCTTGCAAATGTCTTCAAGTCAGTTTACTATTAGAGTCAGTCAGCCCTGAAAGTGTTTTGTTAGCTCAGTTAAACCTGCAGGAAGGCCACCAAAGGATATAAATTCATGACAAATAAAAAGAAGTCCGAAGTGTCTGCTGACCATCATCTGTCAAACAGCCAAGAATTACTGCTGTCATTGAAGATGAGGAGCTCAAAAAGACAAATGGACAGTCTGAGAAACGCTAACTGGTTTTGACCGCCTCCAAGAGTCTGACAGGAGAGAGTGTGAGTGTGTGATTGACACACAAGATACACAGATGTGGGATTTACGTTCTGCTTTAAAGAAAGTATTTCACTTTTACAAGAGAAAACGCGTCTCTTCTCCTTGGATTGATAGTATCTCAAGAACAGGACAAGTATGAAAGTGTATCTTTTAAAACAGGTGCTGGAAAAGCGGTGGGCGTCTTTATATTAGGGACAATATGGTGTTATGCACCAAGGATTGCTGGTGGTCTTGACTGAATGAGTTCAAATCATAGCGGCAACAGTGATTTTTAGAATGACATCAACAAAGAAACTGTATTTATGTTGAACGGTTATGTCTGGCTGATTCCTAATCTGCATAAAAAGGTCAGTATTTGGTCTGTAATCTCTCCAGGGGATCCGATCGCTGGTTCGTGGGTGGGAAGCCAGTTAAGGTTTCTGTCTTCTTCACTGCATTCCTGCTTTTCTTACTGTAATGATAGTCCTTCCTCGACCAACAGTAGAGTTAGCAGTGACTAGAACCAAATTGTTTAAGAACTAGGATATTCCAAATGAGAGGAAAACTAGGAAAAACACTTGTAGACACATGGGTTCTGGCTTCAGACAGCCGTCTTAAAGCCAGCATTAATCTCATGAGCTGCATTGACCGTGGCTGAAAAGGCCGGGGAAAGATCATCAAGCCACAGAAACTCAAACAACAGGGTGTAAGGGGGGGGAAAAAAAAAGATGATCACACTGTTTGATTGGCAGGATACACCACAGTGAGGAGCGCCTGGAAGAGACAGATGGTGGCAGAAACGGAAAGGCTGATCCTGTAGTGCCAGGCAGCATTCAGCCTCAGAGAATCCTGAATGAACTCAAAAAAATACCAAGTTGTTACTCTCACTCTGTAGCGTTTCACGAGAAGCTGTGAAGCTGTTATCACACTTGTTTTGGATACGACACGAAAGCTTCTCAGCTCGCTGTGCTTTGACGTTTGTGTTAGAGAGGACGCACATGAGGCTGGAGTGCCGCAGGGGTGTAATTCACTGCTGAGTCGCTGGCTAATTTTCAAGCCTCGGATACATCCATGCCCTGCAAGGCCCCATCTGTAATACCATGACCTATTTGTGTAAAATCAGATTCCCAACAACCAATCGGTACAGTAGAGTTAGCAGCTTTTTCGGGGGAAAGAATTGTATTCATTATTATCAACCGATGGCATCTCCATGTTTGTGTTGTTTCCAGCTGGCGCCCCATCAGTCACTCTCATTGATATCCAACATGTTACTGGCAGATGATGTTACTGGCAGGTCAGGCATGAAACGTGGCAATGTGTTTTGCTTAAAGGCAAGAATGGATGCTGTAAAGAAAGCCATCCTGCATCCGTGCATACTTAACTGACATTACTGATCATTTATTAATGCATATACAGTAAATCTATCCACTTCCTGATGTGCATTTTTATCAAACATTCCTGTCTCACATCAGAGACTTTTCTGCTGCATTTATCTGTTAATATAACAAATAAAAATGTCTTTATTATGGAAAAGCTATTACGAACAGCCCCGTGTTGACTGTGTTCAAACACAACCGGACATCACGGACGGAGCTGCAATGCTCATGTGATGTCTGGCATTTAGCAAGCGAGACGAGGCAACACAGGAAGTTATGAATGATGCACTAGGTAAGAGGTTATTTTCTACCCGACCTTTTAATGCCATCTCAACAGTCACAATGTAAGCCTACTTGGTGATTTTACATATATAATAAACATATAATGTATTAAATAAGGAATTAGAAAAATATTTATTATGATATAACATATTTATTTTCTCTGGAGAATTATCAGATTAAAGACAGTTCAGTCTTTGGAGCAGGAAAAGTAAATTGGAAAATTATCTATTAGATCATTAAGTTAGATCAAGCATTTTTATACCTATTCATGAGCTAAATCTACTTTGATATCGGCTTATTTGTATTTTTTTTTGTTTGACTTTTTATTAATTTATCTGAACGAAAGGACTTTAGTTTATGTAACGTTTGAACAATGTTTACTTCCATCTGCTGTAAATCCCACCGCCTCCGCTCCAGTAACAAAACAAGTCCTGACAGTCTCGTAGGTAAAACACAAGACATGAGATTCAACCTGTCGTAGGAGTTTAGTGTGAGGCTGTTTTTGTAACTGGGCAGCGACTCTCTTGAATGAGAAACATTTGACTGGTACTGTATATATTTTACTTAATATAAGGAGTATCTGCACACTGAATCAGTTTGTTTCTTGTATCCAGCACCTTTCCTAAGGAGGTCTGTGGATGTGCACGACTGCTTTGTTTCATCACTGTATATACAGTATATTTCTATGTATATACACCAGTAACAATCTTACTTATTTAAAAAAAGGAAAGATAATAACAGATAAGACAAAGCAAACACCACAAGCACATGACAGTCTCCTCTTGAAGGTGTTGCACTTGATTGTACGCATGAAAAGTGAGGGAAGTAATTAAGGCTGCAACTAACAATTATTTTCATTAAGGATTAATCTGACAATTATTTTCTTGATTAATCGACTACTTGTTTGGTCTTTAAAATGTCCAAAGTCTAAGACACAACCTTAAGTTTGTCCCGACCGACTGTATGGAGGAAATAGCGGCGGCGGCCCGATGGCAGCGAGGGATGAGGAGAGCGAAGAGACGACGGAGGAGGCGGGGGAGAGCGAGTCACGGTGCAGGTGCCTCTTTCTCTTTCTCCTCCTCCTTCTCCTCCCTGTTGGCCGCCTCGGTATGGCTCGTGCTGCCGGTGTTTTGTCGGTCTGTGTCCAGCTCATGCTGAAGCAGCAGCAGCAGCTGATGATGATGAAAACAGGGAAGCAGGCACACGGCGCTGGCTCCCGCTGGGAAGAAGCAGCAGTAGCTTCAAATATTATACAAATATTTGAATACTGATTTTGCCATTCAAATAACATGGCAACAAACAAAGCTTCAAAGCTTTCGGTACAAGACTCCACTGTGGGCTCTGATTAATTGTGAATGCCATTTTTAACAATTTTAAATAATAATAATCATTCATTGCAGCCCTAAAAGCAACCCGTACCTTTGATAGTGTGTGTTAGATGCAGTTTGTTGTAGGTTGTAAGGTTTCTCACAGCGAGCACTTAGGGGCTAGATCACGTAAGAAGTAGCAGAGCCACTAAACTACTGATTACAGCTTCTGTCTGCAGTCTGAGACGTGTTAATTTATTTCTCCTGGACTTGTATCTCAGTGTTTACGGGATCTCTTGTAGCCTCAGCAGGGCCTATTAATATGTTGACATCAGCTGTTTGCTGAAAGGTTGCTGCTTAGCCCGCACAGTGTGTTCACGCCAAATGTCACATCAATCAGGGTTTCCTGCAGCACAAGTCCTCCAAGAACAAGATGTAGGTTTTGACTCCACATCGTCTCAGATCACTGTCGAAGGATTTTAACGCTGACTCTAAACCAGACCTGACCGGGCGTCGTGACAGTCGGAGCTTCTGGGGAATTGATGCTTGACAGTCCATTTGATTCTGTTGTTGTGGGAACAGGCTCTTCAACTTTTAATGAGTACAGATCTCCCGCAGCACAACAGCGTGATCTTTAGAAACATGTTTGTTTTGGTTGGTGTAATCTGGTCAAGGCTGAGGAATATGAGCACAGAAACAGAAGAGACAGAAAACAACTCCAGTTTACTTAAATATTGTACATTAGAAGACATATCTAATCCCTCTTGTTCATCTTATTAAATTAATCATGTTCTTCAAAGGAATATGTTTCTGATCAAACTGTGAAATTCCAACATATCTGGATCAATCCACATATATATATATATATATATATATATATATATATATATATATATATATATATATAAATATTAGGGCTGCAATTAATGATTCTTTTGTTATTAATTAAACCGTCAAGTATCTTTTGTAGAAATGCTGTGAAATAGTGTTAACTGTTTTCCAGAATCCAATCTGACGTCCTCAGATTTCACTTTTTGTGCGACCAACAGTTTAAAAGCCCAAAATATTCAATGTACAATGATATTAGTCACAGATAACCCCAACAATTTACACTGATGTACAAATGTTAATGTTGCATTGTTCCCTACAAATAAATGAATGAATGAAAATCACAGAAAAACAAAGTCACTGATTACCACATTAATCATATAAAAAAGGTATCATTTTCCTTGATGGGTAGATTAGAGAAGTACCACATGAAAAGAGGAACTTTTCTTAACTATGTTCAGCTTCATGTGACACCGAAACTTATTATTTACACAGCTTCAATTTGTGTTGCTCTTTTTATTTATTTATTTATGTCTCTTTTTAATATGTTTTTGCAGGTTGTATGATTTGAAATCCAATAAAACGTCAGTCGCAAAAAAGAGAAAACTAGTAAATCCTCACATTCGAAAACTGGAATTTGGATTTGATTCATCAAGCAAATGAGATTAATCTACAATATACTAATCTACACTATTAAGTTGCTTTTTTTTTATTTATCAAGCTCTTGAGAAATCCATCTCTTCCTCACTACGGTGGAGGTGAACGGGATTTCATTTATGTAGGAGAGATGACAGAAACGTCTCCTTCCAGAAACGGGTTCGCTGTTATTCGAGGTTAATCCTCTGAAACAGCAGTTTTCATGGTGACTATTTCTTCAGTTGAAAAAAAAAAAAAAAAAACTAGTTCCAATAAAAATACTTTTTACAGGCAGATTTCTGAAAACCTGAGCAAATAAATTATATGCGTGGACAGATGCCACGAGGGGTAAGTGGGAAAGTATGTTACCCATAATTTTGGAGGACTGACCGTTAAGCAGCAGGGCCAACAGGACGCCGTGTCAGTTAGTCCATCTGTCCGTCTGTATGTCCATCCTTCTGTTCATCCAGCTGTTCCTAAAGATGTTAATTCTAGATTATTTTGTTGTTTTTTTCTAATCTTGTTTTCCCATCAGCTCAGAAATCTCCCTTGATGAGCACTCTGTTGTTTTGGCGAGGTATCTTGATTTTTACATGAAATTTGCTGCGGATATTCGTGATCTCCATGGAGGGAAAACTGAGGATAAATCTGTCATCGTGCTTTTTTTCCTTCCAAAACTTTTGTTCCGTGGCATTGAATAACCATCGAGGCTTCTAGAGGGGCCACTAGAGGGGCTGTACACTTTTTAGTCTTGCTGAACAATAAGAGTAGGAAGTAATCCTTCAATGTTATGTTTTTGAAGTTAATGAGAATGATCAACTTTATTTATACAGTACATTCCTTTCCAACAAAACTGATTTAAAAATGAAAAAAAAACCACACAAATAAATAAATAAAATCACTGTAAAGCTTTTTCTGAAAAGTGATTTAAGAGCAAAGACTGAACTCCTCAGGAAAGTTACTCCAGAGTCAGGGAGCCCTGACAGCAAAAGATCTTTTCATCTTTTTTGTGTTTGAGTCTAAATCTTTGGAATAATAATAAAAAAAAAAAAAAACAAGACAACAGTCGGTGCAGTTCTCTCACAGCAGCTGAAAGCAGTGTTTCTCATCTTTACAGCATCTGCAGTATGACTACCTCGACTCCCCATCATCTCATAACAGCTCCCTGACGAAATGTGTTACTCCACCAGTGACACCATTCACTTGTTAGCGCGGCGCTGCATAACATTGGCCTCCAGGTCCACCCCCCCCCCACCCCCCGCCCCTGTCGCTCTCCACCTCCTAAAATGTAGGTCACATACAGCTGCTGTAGGAGTATTTGTTTGCCTGGCTGTCACCTCTCATTACACCCCCCCCCCCTCCCTCCCTCATTTGCAACATCTGAAGTGTGGGGTCACGAGCGAGGCCGCTCCTTAATGCTTGTGTTTTACTCCGCCGGAGTCGACGGCGGCCTAAAACTTGGCGTTAGATTATTAATGCTGAGGGGAAGGCGTTATAGAGAGCAGAACGTACTCTGCGGCATCAAAGAAAGAGGTTTGTCGAAGCCGTAATGTTTTTCTGCTGTTCTTTTTTAAAAGTGAATTTTATCGTCTAAAGATCTGAGTGCATGATTTGACTGCCAAACTGCATTACCATACTTCAGTGACAAGCAGGGAACATTTAACAAGATGGTCTTGACTGGAAATGCAAGGCATACAAAAGTGCCTGCACACATTGTCCATTTTTCCCCCCTCTATCTGTCTAGATAGGGGGTGGAGATTTTCCTCTGGGGGGGGGGGGGGGGGGGGGGGGGGTGGGTGGGCTTAGAGGTATTAGAGTCATTACTGTGACCTTTATTTGCCCCCCAGTCTCTACTGAACCCTGTCTGACTTGTTGGGGGGGGTGGATGGGGAGGGGGAGGGGTTAGCGTGGCTGTCACAGTGTCTCTCGGAGGGACAAGAGACACTTTCCAGTCAGCTGGGTCAAGCCTGCTCATAATGATGACCAACAGCAACGCCCAGGAGGCCAACACATGCTGTGTGTGTGTGTGTGTGACAGAACCACACTTTTACATATTTATCAGGCCGGCCATGCCCTTTTCTGCTTGTATCTGATGGTTGTCGGTGGTAACGATTCACTTTAAATCCCCTTATGTAGCGTTTATAAGCAGTATTGAAACATTTGATGGTCTATAAGACGCTATAATATAGTTGTAAGCAGATATAAGGACACTTCAAGCTGAAACCACCAGAAATCCCATCAAAAGCCAGATCTTAAAGGATTAAATCCATTTTTATTACAACTTTAAGGTTTATTTTTGTAGTTTTGGCCATCTTTTCCCTCAGTGATAATGACATACTTGCCAAGTTTAATATTCCCAGATCTTTTTTTGGGGGGGGCGTTTTATGTCTTTGTTAGATGGCCAACAGTAGAGAGGAAATGAGAGGAGACAGAGACAGACGGGGAACGACATGCAACAAAGATCCCTGTCCTGATCTGAGACGTTGTGGTTCATGGTTGCCGCCCTGATCTTAGATATTTATCATTTTCATTAGAAAGAAAGAGTTTTTAAGTTAACATATGCCATGTCCTTAGGAGATATTCTTAAATAAGGAAGATTTGTTAGTGCAGTTCAAGGCTCTGAGGATTTCCTTAAAGGGTCTTTCAACTTTTTTTTTTTTTTTTTACAACTTTGGTCACATTTTTATAGTTGAATGTCTATTGCTTATAAAAACATTGCCCTTTGCCAAGTGAACTGCTTACATCTGAGAGAGTAATGACATCATTAAAAGACGTCAAACGGCTCATCATAGAAGTTGTAAGCAAACCTCGAGGTTAGACAAACATGTTTAGAAGACAAACTATCTGTTGGAAACAGTCATCACAGTTTATAAACCGACTTCCTGGTCCGACTTTAAACCTGCCGTACTTTTGCCACGTTTATGTCACATGGTAGGTACTGTAATTACCAGTCTCCAGCTCCTTCCTATCCCCCCCATCTACAGTTATTTAAAGTCATAACTCTGACTGGGAAACAGATGTTTGTGAAAGATCCAATATCTGATTTTGCATCAAATAATAGGAAAATGCCTAAACAAAGAGCAAGCATGAACGTATTATTTATGTGCTCACATGTTTCCTGTGAAACGAGGGATTATAAGCGTTTTAGGTGATCTGTCGGTTTGTTTACAGCCCGTCTGACTGCTTGTGTTTCTTGCCCTGACTCAGGCGTAGCGGTGTTACGTGTTTCCAGATCTCAGCAAATACTTTCTTGTTTGCAGTCATCCTATTAGAAACGATGACCAAAACTATTAAGACAATAAAACCCAGAATTATCCTTTAAGGAAATCCTCAGAGCCTCGAAATGCACTTACAGTCTTACCTATTTAAGTAAGATTAGTCATCATAACTGACGGAAATTATGATCAAAGCTACAGCTGTAATTATCCTTTTAAAGAAAAACTGTGAGCTTTCAGTTTTCATTTATTCACTCTGTGTCTTCTTCAAGCTTCAACAGTTTGTATTAAAATATCTTGACAGTCATCACTTCACTGCGTTCTTGTTCTTGATATAACGCTGATATGAGCCACTCTGAATGTTCTGTGGCAGATTATATCTGATGAAGGCTCTTAGTGAGCTGCTGCCCACATCCTTTAGTCAAAGCTTCCTGCATTTTTTATTGTATTGACATAGACATGAATAATTCAAATATGACATGAGTATGTGCACATGAACCTCTCAGGGATTCTTTAGGAGGGGGGGGGGGGGTGTCAAGAAGAGCTTGGAAGAAGTAATTAAAAGATTTATCCACAATTATTGTTTTGTTCTATAGATTTATTGAGTGTAAACGGGAGAAATGAGAAGATCTAAATGTAGTATCTTAGAAAGTATCACAAGCAGATGGCAAAAATGAGACTGAAGAGATGGATTTCAGTTTCGTGGTCAAACCGAAGTAAGACCAGCTTCTTTAAATAGCTCAAAGTTTAATATTTACAGTCCCTGTTTTCCCTTTTTTCTGGCCAAAAACTGTCCACCCCATCACCGCCATCTCCTCATCAGCACATACCCTGAAGGCTCTTTGTGATTCGGAAAGTAATTTTCTCTGCCGCGGTTTCTCGGTTACTGGATTTCCCTTCCAACTCCAGTGAAGTCATACCTCATCTTCCTCCCTCCGCATATGCATCACTGATGTTTCTTTGTCGTTGCAGAGAGCCGTGGCCTGAAGCACAGCCTGCAGACAGCGCAGAACCTCCTGCAGGAAGAGGTGGCTCGTGCAG